>NC_073239.2:47192500-47792500 GCF_029281585.2 Gorilla gorilla gorilla | reverse complement strand
AACGGAACGGAACGGAACGGAACGGAACGGAACGGAACGGAACGGAACCGAATGGAATGGAGTGAAATGGAATGGAATCGAATGGAATCGAATGGAACTGAATGGAATGGAAAGAAGGGAATTAAATGGAGTGGAATGGAATGGAATGGAATCAACCCGAGTAGAATGGAATGGACTGGAATGGAATGGAATGGAGTGGAATGGAATGGAATTCAATAGAATAGAATGGAATGGAATGGAATGGAATCGAATGGAATCGAATGGAATCGAATGGAATCGAATGGAATGGAGTGGAATAGAATGGAATCAACCTGAATAGAACGGAACGGAACGGAACGGAACGGAACGGAACGGAATGGAATTGAGTGAAATGGAATGGAATCGAATGGAATCGATAGGAACCGAATGGAATGGAATGGAAGGGAATGGAATGGAATGGAATGGAATCAACCCGAGTAGAATGGAACGGATTGGAATGGAATGGAATTGAATGGAATGGAATTCTATGGAATGGAATGGAATCGAATGGAAGGGAATGGAATCAACCCGAGTAGAACGGAATGGAATGGAATGAAATGGAATGGAATGGAATGGAATGGAATGGAATGGAATGGAATGGAATCAACCCGAGTAGAATGGAATGGATGGGAATGGAATGGAATGGAATGGAATGGAATTCTATGGAATAGAATGAAATGAAATGGAATGGAATGGAATGGAATGGAATGGAAAGGAATGGAATGGAATGGAATGGAATGGAATGGAATGGAAAGGAATGGAATGGAATGGAATGGAATGGAATGGAATGGAATGGAATGGAAAGGAATGGAATGGAATGGAATGGAATGGAATGGAATGGAATGGAATGGAATGGAATGGAATTCAATAGAATAGAATGGAAGGGAATCAAAATGAATGGAAAGGAATGGAATGGAATGGAATGGAATCGAATGGAATCGAGCGGAATCGAATGGAATGGAGTGGAATAGAATGGAATCAACCCGAATAGAACGGAACGGAACGGAACAGAAAGGAACGGAACGGAATGGAATGGAGTGAAATGGAATGGAATCAAATGGAATCGAATGGAAACGAATGGAATGGAATGGAAGGGAATGGAATGCAATGGAATGGAATGGAATGGAATGGAATCAACCCGAGTAGAATGGAATGGACTGGAATGGAATGGAATGGAATGGAATGGAATGGAATGGAATGGAATGGAATGGAATGGAATGGATTGGAATGGAATGGAATCAACCCGAGTAGAACGGAATGGAATGGAATGCAATGGAATGGAATGGAATGGAATGGAATGGAATGGAATGGAATGGAATCAACCCGAGTAGAACGGAATGGAATGGAATGGAATGGAATGGAATGGAATGGAATGGAATGGAATGGAATGGAATGGAATGGAATGGAATTCCATGGAATGGAATTCAATGGAATGGAATGGAATGGAATGGAATGGAATGGAATGGAATGGAATTCAATGGAAAAAAGGAAATGGAATGGAATGGAATGGAATGGAATGGAATGGAATCGAATGGAATGGAATGGAATGGAATGGAATGGAATGGAATGGAATCGAATGGAATGGAATGGAATGGAATGGAATCGAATGGAATCGAATGGAATGGAATGGAATGGAATGGAATGGAATGGAATGGAATGGAATGGAATGGAATGGAATTTAATGCAATGGAATGGAATGGAATGGAATGGAATTCAATGGAATGGAATGGAATGGAATGGAATGGAATGGAATGGAATGGAATGGAATGGAATCAACCCGAGTAGAACGGAATGGAATGGAATGGAATGGAATGGAATGGAATGGAATGGAATGGAATGGAATGGAATGGAATGGAATGGAATGGAACCAACCCGAGTAGAACGGAATGGAATGGAATGGAATGGAATGGAATGGAATGGAATGGAATGGAATGGAATGGAATGGAATGGAATGGAATTGAGTGGAATGGAATGGAATGGAATGGAATGGAATGGAATGGAATGGAATGGAATGGAATGGAATGGAATCAACACGAAAAGAACGGAATGGAATGGAATGGAATGGAATGGAATGGAATGGAATGGAATGGAATTCAATGGAATGGAATGGAATGGAATGTAATCAACCCGAGTAGAACGGAATGGAATGGAATGGAATATAATGGAATGGAATGGAGTGGAATGGAATGGAATGGAATGGAATGGAATGGAATGGAATGGAATTCTATGGAATAGAATGGAATGGAATGGAATGGAATGGAATGAACCCGAGTAGAAAGGAATGGAACGGAATGGAATGGAATGGAATGGAATGGAATGGAATGGAATGCAATGAAATGGAATGGAATCGAATGGAATCGAATGGAATGGACTGTAATGAAATGGAATGGAATGGAATGGAATGGAATGGAATGGAATGGAATGGAATGGAATGGAATCAACCCGAGTAGAATGGAATGGATTGGAATGGAATGGAATGGAATGGAATCGAATGGAAAGGAATGGAATCGAAAGGAATGGAAAGGAATGGAATGTACGCGAGTAGAACGGAATGGAATGGAATGGAATGGAATGGAATGGAATGGAATGGAATGGAATGGAATGAACCCGAGTAGAACGGAATGGAATGGAATGGAATGGAATGGAATGGAATGGAATGGAATGGAATGCAATGGAATAGAATGGAATCGAATGGAATGGAATTCAATGGAATGGAATGGAATGGAATGGAATGGAATTGAATGGAATGGAATCAACCCAAGTAGAACGGAATGGAATGGAATGGAATGGAATGGAATGGAATGGAATTCAATGGAATGTAATTCAGTGGAATAGAATGGAATGGAATGGAATGGAATGGAATGGAATGAACCCGAGTAGAGCGGAATGGAATGGAATGGAATTGAATGGAATGGAATGGAATGGAATGGAATGGAATGGAATGGAATGGAATGGAATGGAATCGAATGGAATGGAATGGAATGCAATGGAATGGAATGGAATGCAATGGAATCGAATGGAATGGAATGGAATGGAATGGAATCGAACGGAATCGAATGGAATCGAATGGAATGGAATGGAATGGAATGGAATGGAATGGAAAGGAATGGAATGGAATGGAATCAACCCGAGTAGATTGGAATGGATTGGAATGGAATGGAATGGAATGGAATGGAATTCAATGGAAAAAATGAAATGGAATGGAATGGAATGGAATGGAATGAAATGGAATGGAATCGAATAGAATGGAATGGAATGGAATGGAATGGAATGGAATGGAATCGAATGGAATGGAATGGAAAGGAATGGAATCGAATGGAATTGAATGGAATGGAATGGAATGGAATGGAATGGAATCAACCCGAGTAGATTGGAATGGATTGGAATGGAATGGAATGGAATGGAATGGAGTGGAATGGAATCGAATGGAATCGATAGGAACCGAATGGAGTGGAATGGAAGGGAATGGAATGGAATGGAATGGAATCAACCCGAGTAGAATGGAATGGATTGGAATGGAATGGAATTGAATGGAATGGAATTCTATGGAATGGAATGGAATCGAATGGAAGGGAATGGAATCAACCCGAGTAGAACGGAATGGAATGGAATGAAATGGAATGGAATGGAATGGAATGGAATGGAATGGAATGGAATGGAATCAACCCGAGTAGAATGGAATGGACTGGAATGGAATGGAATGGAATGGAATGGAATGGAATGGAATGGAATCGAATGGAATGGAATGGAATGGAATGGAATGGAATGGAATGGAATGGATTGGAATGGAATGGAATCAACCCGAGTAGAACGGAATGGAATGGAATGCAATGGAATGGAATGGAATGGAATGGAATGGAATGGAATGGAATCAACCCGAGTAGAACGGAATGGAATGGAATGGAATGGAATGGAATGGAATGGAATGGAATGGAATGCAATGGAATGGAATTCCATGGAATGGAATTCAATGGAATGGAATGGAATGGAATGGAATGGAATGGAATGGAATTCAATGGAAAAAAGGAAATGGAATGGAATGGAATGGAATGGAATGGAATGGAATCGAATGGAATGGAATGGAATGGAATGGAATGGAATGGAATCGAATGGAATGGAATGGAATGGAATGGAATCGAATAGAATCGAATGGAATGGAATGGAATGGAATGGAATGGAATGGAATGGAATGGAATGGAATTTAATGCAATGGAATGGAATGGAATGGAATGGAATTCAATGGAATGGAATGGAATGGAATGGAATGGAATGGAATGGAATGGAATGGAATCAACCCGAGTAGAACGGAGTGGAATGGAATGGAATGGAATGGAATGGAATGGAATGGAATGGAATGGAATGGAATGGAATGGAACCAACCCGAGTAGAACGGAATGGAATGGAATGGAATGGAATGGAATGGAATGGAATGGAATGGAATGGAATGGAATGGAATGGAATGGAATTGAGTGGAATGGAATGGAATGGAATGGAATGGAATGGAATGGAATGGAATGGAATGGAATGGAATGGAATGGAATGGAATGGAATGGAATGGAATCAACACGAAAAGAACGGAATGGAATGGAATGGAATGGAATGGAATGGAATGGAATGGAATGGAATTCAATGGAATGGAATGGAATGGAATGTAATCAACCCGAGTAGAACGGAATGGAATGGAATGGAATATAATGGAATGGAATGGAGTGGAATGGAATGGAATGGAATGGAATGGAATGGAATGGAATGGAATTCTATGGAACAGAATGGAATGGAATGGAATGGAATGGAATGAACCCGAGTAGAAAGGAATGGAACGGAATGGAATGGAATGGAATGGAATGGAATGGAATGGAATGCAATGAAATGGAATGGAATCGAATGGAATCGAATGGAATGGACTGTAATGAAATGGAATGGAATGGAATGGAATGGAATGGAATGGAATGGAATGGAATGGAATGGAATCAACCCGAGTAGAATGGAATGGATTGGAATGGAATGGAATGGAATGGAATCGAATGGAAAGGAATGGAATCGAAAGGAATGGAAAGGAATGGAATGTACGCGAGTAGAACGGAATGGAATGGAATGGAATGGAATGGAATGGAATGGAATGGAATGGAATGGAATGAACCCGAGTAGAACGGAATGGAATGGAATGGAATGGAATGGAATGGAATGGAATGGAATGCAATGGAATAGAATGGAATCGAATGGAATGGAATTCAATGGAATGGAATGGAATGGAATGGAATGGAATTGAATGGAATGGAATCAACCCAAGTAGAACGGAATGGAATGGAATGGAATGGAATGGAATGGAATTCAATGGAATGTAATTCAGTGGAATAGAATGGAATGGAATGGAATGGAATGGAATGGAATGAACCCGAGTAGAGCGGAATGGAATGGAATGGAATTGAATGGAATGGAATGGAATGGAATGGAATGGAATGGAATGGAATGGAATGGAATCGAATGGAATGGAATGGAATGCAATTGAATGGAATGGAATGCAATGGAATCGAATGGAATGGAATGGAATGGAATGGAATCGAAGGGAATCGAATGGAATCGAATGGAATGGAATGGAATGGAATGGAATGGAATGGAAAGGAATGGAATGGAATGGAATCAACCCGAGTAGATTGGAATGGATTGGAATGGAATGGAATGGAATGGAATGGAATTCAATGGAAAAAATGAAATGGAATGGAATGGAATGGAATGGAATGAAATGGAATGGAATCGAATAGAATGGAATGGAATGGAATGGAATGGAATCGAATGGAATGGAATGGAAAGGAATGGAATCGAATGGAATTGAATGGAATGGAATGGAATGGAATGGAATGGAATCAACCCGAGTAGATTGGAATGGATTGGAATGGAATGGAATGGAATGGAATGGAGTGGAATGGAATCGAATGGAATCGATAGGAACCGAATGGAGTGGAATGGAAGGGAATGGAATGGAATGGAATGGAATCAACCCGAGTAGAATGGAACGGATTGGAATGGAATGGAATTGAATGGAATGGAATTCTATGGAATGGAATGGAATCGAATGGAAGGGAATGGAATCAACCCGAGTAGAACGGAATGGAATGGAATGAAATGGAATGGAATGGAATGGAATGGAATGGAATGGAATGGAATGGAATCAACCCGAGTAGAATGGAATGGATGGGAATGGAATGGAATGGAATGGAATGGAATTCTATGGAATAGAATGAAATGAAATGGAATGGAATGGAATGGAATGGAATGGAAAGGAATGGAATGGAATGGAATGGAATGGAATGGAATGGAATGGAAAGGAATGGAATGGAATGGAATGGAATGGAATGGAATGGAATGGAAAGGAATGGAATGGAATGGAATGGAATGGAATGGAATGGAATGGAATGGAATGGAATGGAATGGAATGAACCCGAGTAGAACGGAATGGAATGGAATGGAATGGAATGGAATGGAATGGAATGGAATGGAATGGAATGGAATTCAATAGAATAGAATGGAAGGGAATCAAAATGAATGGAAAGGAATGGAATGGAATGGAATGGAATCGAATGGAATCGAACGGAATCGAATGGAATGGAGTGGAATAGAATGGAATCAACCCGAATAGAACGGAACGGAACGGAACAGAAAGGAACGGAACGGAATGGAATGGAGTGAAATGGAATGGAATCAAATGGAATCGAATGGAACCGAATGGAATGGAATGGAAGGGAATGGAATGCAATGGAATGGAATGGAATGGAATGGAATCAACCCGAGTAGAATGGAATGGACTGGAATGGAATGGAATGGAATGGAATGGAATGGAATGGAATGGAATCGAATGGAATGGAATGGAATGGAATGGAATGGAATGCAATGGAATGGAATGGATTGGAATGGAATGGAATCAACCCGAGTAGAACGGAATGGAATGGAATGCAATGGAATGGAATGGAATGGAATGGAATGGAATGGAATGGAATCAACCCGAGTAGAACGGAATGGAATGGAATGGAATGGAATGGAATGGAATGGAATGGAATGGAATGGAATGGAATGGAATGCAATGGAATGGAATTCCATGGAATGGAATTCTATGGAATGGAATGGAATGGAATGGAATGGAATGGAATGGAATGGAATTCAATGGAAAAAAGGAAATGGAATGGAATGGAATGGAATGGAATGGAATGGAATGGAATCGAATGGAATCGAATGGAATGGAATGGAATGGAATGGAATGGAATCGAATGGAATGGAATGGAATGGAATGGAATCGAATGGAATCGAATGGAATGGAATGGAATGGAATGGAATGGAATGGAATGGAATTTAATGCAATGGAATGGAATGGAATGGAATGGAATTCAATGGAATGGAATGGAATGGAATGGAATGGAATGGAATGGAATGGAATGGAATGGAATGGAATGGAATGGAATCAACCCGAGTAGAACGGAATGGAATGGAATGGAATGGAATGGAATGGAATGGAATGGAATGGAATGGAATGGAATGGAATGGAATGGAACCAACCCGAGTAGAACGGAATGGAATGGAATGGAATGGAATGGAATGGAATGGAATGGAATGGAATGGAATGGAATGGAATGGAATGGAATTGAGTGGAATGGAATGGAATGGAATGGAATGGAATGGAATGGAATGGAATGGAATGGAATGGAATGGAATGGAATGGAATCAACACGAAAAGAACGGAATGGAATGGAATGGAATGGAATGGAATGGAATGGAATGGAATGGAATTCAATGGAATGGAATGGAATGGAATGGAATCAACCCGAGTAGAACGGAATGGAATGGAATGGAATATAATGGAATGGAATGGAGTGGAATGGAATGGAATGGAATGGAATGGAATGGAATGGAATGGAATTCTATGGAATAGAATGGAATGGAATGGAATGGAATGGAATGAACCCGAGTAGAAAGGAATGGAACGGAATGGAATGGAATGGAATGGAATGGAATGGAATGCAATGAAATGGAATGGAATCGAATGGAATCGAATGGAATGGACTGTAATGAAATGGAATGGAATGGAATGGAATGGAATGGAATGGAATGGAATGGAATCAACCCGAGTAGAATGGAATGGATTGGAATGGAATGGAATGGAATGGAATCGAATGGAAAGGAATGGAATCGAAAGGAATGGAAAGGAATGGAATGTACGCGAGTAGAACGGAATGGAATGGAATGGAATGGAATGGAATGGAATGGAATGGAATGGAATGGAATGGAATGAACCCGAGTAGAACGGAATGGAATGGAATGGAATGGAATGGAATGGAATGGAATGGAATGGAATGCAATGGAATGGAATGGAATCGAATGGAATGGAATTCAATGGAATGGAATGGAATGGAATGGAATGGAATTGAATGGAATGGAATCAACCCAAGTAGAACGGAATGGAATGGAATGGAATGGAATGGAATGGAATGGAATTCAATGGAATGTAATTCATTGGAATAGAATGGAATGGAATGGAATGGAATGGAATGGAATGAACCCGAGTAGAGCGGAATGGAATGGAATGGAATTGAATGGAATGGAATGGAATGGAATGGAATGGAATCGAATGGAATGGAATGGAAAGGAATGGAATCGAATGGAATTGAATGGAATGGAATGGAATGGAATGGAATGGAATCAACCCGAGTAGATTGGAATGGATTGGAATGGAATGGAATGGAATGGAATGGAGTGGAATGGAATCGAATGGAATCGAATGGAATCGAATGGAATGGAGTGGAATAGAATGGAATCAACCCGAGTAGAACGGAATGGAATGGAACGGAACGGAACGGAACGGAACGGAACGGAACCGAATGGAATGGAGTGAAATGGAATGGAATCGAATGGAATCGAATGGAACCGAATGGAATGGAAAGAAGGGAATTAAATGGAATGGAATGGAATGGAATGGAATGGAATGGAATCAACCCGAGTAGAATGGAATGGATTGGAATGGAATGGAATGGAGTGGAATGGAATGGAATTCAATAGAATAGAATGGAATGGAATGGAATGGAATGGAATGGAATCAACCCGAGTAGAATGGAATGGATTGGAATGGAATGGAATGGAGTGGAATGGAATGGAATGGAATAGAATGGAATGGAATGAAATGGAATGGAATGGAATGGAATGGGATGGAATGGAATGGAATGGAATGGAATGGAATGGAATGGAATGGAATTGATTCGAATGGAATGGAATGGAATGGAATGGAATGGAATGGTATCGAAAGGAATGGAATGGAATGGAATGCAATGGAATGGAATCGAATGGAATGGAATGGAATGGAATGGAATGGAATGGAATGGAATGGAATGGAATGGAATGGAATGCAATGAAATGGAATGGAATGGAATGGAATCGAATGGAATGGACTGGAATGAAATGGAAAGGAATGGAATGGAATGGAATGGAATGGAATGGAATGGAATGGAATCAACCCAAGTAGAATGGAATGGATTGGAATGGAATGGAATGGAATGGAATGGAATGGAATGGAATGGAATGGAATGGAATGGAATGGAATCAACCCGAGTAGAATGGAATGGATAGGAATGGAATGGAATGGAATGGAACGTAATTCAATAGAATAGAATGGAAGGGAAAGAAAAGGAATGGAATGGAATGGAATGGAATGGAATGGAATCGAATGGAATCGAATCGAATGGAATCGAATGGAAAGGAATGGAATGGAATGGAATGGAATGGAATGGAATGGAATGGAATGGAATGGAATGGAATGGAATCAACCTGAGTAGATTGGAATGGATTGGAATGTAATGAAATGGAATGGAATGGAATTCAATGGAAAAAATGAAATGGAATGGAATGGAATGGAATGGAATGGAATGGAATGGAATCGAATGGAATCGAATGGAATCGAATGGAATGGAGTGGAATAGAATGGAATCAACCCGAGTAGAATGGAATGGAATGGAACGGAACGGAACGGAACGGAACGGAATGGAATGGAGTGAAATGGAATGGAATCGAATGGAATCGAACGGAACCGAATGGAATGGAAAGAAGGGAACGGAATGGAATGGAATGGAATGGAATGGAATCAACCCGAGTAGAATGGAATGGATTGGAATGGAAAGGAATGGAATGGAATGGAATGGAATTCAATAGAATAGAATGGAATGGAATGGAATGGAATGGAATGGAATGGAATGGAATGGAATGGAATGGAATGGAATGGAATCGAATGCAATAGAATGGAATGGAGTGGAATAGAATGGAATCAACCCGAATAGAACGGAACGGAACGGAACGGAATGGAACGGAATGGAATGGAGTGAAATGGAATGGAATCGAATGGAATCGAAAGGAAGCGAATGTAATGCAATGGAAGGGGATGGAATGGAATGGAATGGAATGGAATGGAATGGAATGGAATGGAATCGAAAGGAATGGAATGGAATGGAATGGAATGGAATGGAATGGAATGGAATGGGATTTAATCGAATGGAATCGAATGGAATGGAATGGAACGGAATGGAATCGAATGGAACGGAATGGAATGGAATGGAATGGAATGGAATCGAATGGAATGGAATGGAATCGAATGGATTGGAATGGAATGGAATGGAATGGAATGGAATGGAATGGTATGGAATGGAATGGAATCAACCCGAGTAGAATGGAATGGATTGGAATGGAATGGAATGGAATGGAATGGAATTCAATGGAATAGAATGAAATGGAATGGAATGGAATGGAATGGAATGGAATCGAATGGAATCGAATGGAATCGAATGGAATGGAGTGGAAGAGAATGGAATCAACTCGAGTAGAACGGAATGGAATGGAACGGAATGGAACGGAAGGGAACGGAATGGAACGGAACGGAATGGAATGGAGTGAAATGGAATAGAATCGAATGGAATCGAATGGAACCGAATGGAATGGAATGGAACGGAATGGAATGGAATGGACTGGAATGGAATGGAATCAACCCTAGTAGAATGTAATGGATTGGAATGGAATGGAATGGAATGGAATGGAATGGAATCGAATGGAATCGAAGGGAATCGAATGGAATGGAATGGAATGGAATGGAATGGAATGGAATGGAATCAACCCGAGTAGAACGGAATGGAATGGAATGGAATGGAATGGAATGGAATGGAATGGAATGGAATGGCATGGAATGGAATTCAATGGAATGGAATGGAATGGAATGGAATGGAATGGAATCGAATGGAATTGAATGGAATCGAATGGAATGGAATGGAATAGAATGGAATCAACTCGAGTAGAAAGGAATGGAATGGAATGGAATGGAATGGAATGGAAAGGAATGCAATGAAATGGAATGGAATGGAATGGAATCGAATGGAATGGACTGGAATGAAATGGAATGGAATGGAATGGAATGGAATGGAATGGAATGGAATGGAATGGAATGGAATGGAATGGAATGGAATCAACCCGAGTAGAATGGAATGGATTGGAATGGAATGGAATGGAATCGAATCGAATGGAATGGAATGGAATCGAATGGAATGGAAAGGAATGGAATGGACGCGAGTAGAACGGAATGGAATGGAATGGAATCGAATGGAATGGAATGGAATGGAATGGACGCGAGTAGAACGGAAGGGAATGGAATGGAATGGAATGGAATGGAATGGAATGGAATGGAATGGATTGGAATGAACCCGAATAGAACGCAATGGAATGGAATGGAATGCAATGGAATAGAATGGAATGGAATGGAATGGAATGGAATCAACCCGAGTAGAATGGAATGGATAGGAATGGAATGGAAAGGAATGGAATGTAATGCAATAGAATGGAATGGAAGGGAATGGAAAGGAAAGGAATGGAATGGAATGGAATCGAATGGAATCGAATGGAATCGAATGGAATGGAGTGGAATAGAGTGGAATCAACCCGAATAGAACGGAACAGAACGAAACGGAACGGAACGGAACGGAATGGAATGGAGTGAAATGGAATGGAATCAAATGGAGTCGAATGGAACCGAATGGAATGGAATGGAAGGGAATGGAATGGAATGGAATGGAATGGAATGGAATGGAATGGAATGGAATCAACCCGAGTAGAACGGAATGGAATGGAATGGAATGGAATGGAATGGAATGGAATGGAATGGAATGGAATGGAATGCAATGGAATGGAATGGAATGGAATGGAATTCAATGGAATGGAATGGAATGGAATGGAATGGAATGGAATGGAATCAACCCGAGTAGAACGGAACGGAATGGAATGGAATGGAATGGAATGGAATGGAATGGAATGGAATGGAATTCAATGGAATGGAATTCAATGGAATAGAATGGAATGGAATGGAATGGAATGGAATGGAATGGAATGAACCCGAGTAGAACGGAATGGAATGGAATGGAATTGAATGGAATGGAATGGAATGGAATGGAATGGAATCGAATGGAATCGAATGGAATGGAATGGAATGGAATGGAATGGAATGGAATGGAATGGAATGGAATCGAATGGAATCGAATGGAATGGAATGGAATGGAATAGAATGGAATGGAATGGAATGGAATGGAATCAACCCGAGTAGATTGGAATGGATTGGAATGGAATGGAATGGAATGGAATGGAATGGAATTCAATGGAGTTGAATGGAATGGAATGGAATGGAATGGAATGGAATGGAATGGAATGGAATGGAATGGAATCGAATCGAATGGAATGGAATGGAATGGAATGGAATGGAATGGAATCAACCCGAGTAGAACGGAATGGAATGGAATGGAATGGAATGGAATGGAATGGAATGGAATGGAATGGAATTCAATGGAATAGAATGGAATGGAATGGAATAGAATGGAATGGAATGGAATGGAATGGAATGGAATGGAATGGAATGGAATGGAATGGAATCAACCCGAGTAGAACGGAATGGATTGGAATGGAAAGGAATGGAATGGAATGGAATGGAATGAATGGAATGGAATGGAATGGAATGGAATCGAATGGAATCGAATGGAATCGAATGGAATGGAACGGAATGGAATGGAATGGAATGGAATCGAATGGAATGGAATGGAATGGAATGGAAACGAATGGAATGGAATGGAATGGAATGGAATGGAATGGAATGGAATGGAATGGAATGGAATCAACCCGAGTAGAACGGAATGGAATGGAATGGAATGGAATGGAATGGAAGGGAATGGAATCAACCCGAGTAGAACGGAATGGAATGGAATGGAATGGAATGGAATGGAATGGAATGGAATGGAATGGAATGGAATTCAATGGAATAGAATGGAATGGAATGGAATGGAATGCAATGAACCCGACTAGAACGGAATGGAATGGAATGGAATGGAATGGAATGGAATGGAATGGAATGGAATGGAATCGAATGGAATCGAATGGAATGGAATGGAATGGAATGGAATGGAATCGAATGGAATGGAATGGAATCGAATGGAATGGAATGGAATGGAATGGAATGGAATGGAATGGAATGGAATGGAATGGAATTTAATGCAATGGAATGGAATGGAATGGAATGGAATTCAATGGAATGGAATGGAATGGAATGGAATGGAATGGAATGGAATGGAATGGAATCAAGCCGAGTAGAACGGAATGGAATGGAATGGAATGGAATGGAATGGAATGGAATGGAATGGAATGGAATGGAATGGAATGGAATTCAATGGAATGGAATTCGATGGAATAGAATGGAATGGAATGGAATGGAATGGAATGAACCCGAGTAGAACGGAATGTAATGGAATGGAATGGAATGGAATGGAATGGAATGGAATGGAATGGAATGGAATGGAATGGAATGGAATCGAATGGAATGGAATGGAATGGAATGGAATCGAATGGAATGGAATGGAAAGGAATGGAATGGAATGGAATGGAATGGAATGGAATCAACCCGAGTAGATTGGAATGGATTGGAATGGAATGGAATGGAATGGAATGGAATGGAATTCAATGGAAAAAATGAAATGGAATGGAATGGAATGGAATGGAATGGAATCTAATCGAATGGAATCGAATGGAAAGGAATGGAATGGAATGGAATGGAATGGAATGGAATGGAATGGAATGGAATTGAGTGGAATGGACTGGAATGGAATGGAATGGAATGGAATGGAATGGAATGGAATCAACACGAGTAGAACGGAATGGAATGGAACGGAATGGAATGGAATGGAATGGAATGGAATGGAATGGAATGGAACTCAATGGAATGGAATGGAATGGAATGGAATCAACCCGAGTAGAAAGGAATGGAATGGAATGGAAAGGAGTGGAATGCAATGGAATGGAATGGAATGGAATGGAATTCAATGGAATGGAAGGGAATGGAATGGAATGGAATGGAATGGAATCAACAGGAGTGGAATGGAATGGATTGGAATGGAATGGAATGGAGTGGAATCGAATGGAATGGAATGGAATCGAATGGAATGGAATGGAATGGAATGGACGCGAGTAGAACGGAAGGGAATGGAATGGAATGGAATGGAATGGAATGGAATGGAATGGAATGGAATGGAATGGATTGGAATGAACCCGAATAGAACGCAATGGAATGGAATGGAATGCAATGGAATAGAATGGAATGGAATGGAATGGAATGGAATCAACCCGAGTAGAATGGAATGGATAGGAATGGAATGGAAAGGAATGGAATGTAATGCAATAGAATGGAATGGAAGGGAATGGAAAGGAATGGAATGGAATGGAAAGGAATGGAATGGAATGGAATCGAATGGAATCGAATGGAATCGAATGGAATGGAGTGGAATAGAGTGGAATCAACCCGAATAGAACGGAACAGAACGAAACGGAACGGAACGGAACGGAATGGAATGGAGTGAAATGGAATGGAATCAAATGGAGTCGAATGGAACCGAATGGAATGGAATGGAAGGGAATGGAATGGAATGGAATGGAATGGAATGGAATGGAATGGAATGGAATGGAATCAACCCGAGTAGAACGGAATGGAATGGAATGGAATGGAATGGAATTGAATGGAATGGAATGGAATGGAATGCAATGGAATGGAATGGAATGGAATGGAATTCAATGGAATGGAATGGAATGGAATGGAATGGAATGGAATGGAATCAACCCGAGTAGAACGGAACGGAATGGAATGGAATGGAATGGAATGGAATGGAATGGAATGGAATGGAATTCAATGGAATGGAATTCAATGGAATAGAATGGAATGGAATGGAATGGAATGGAATGGAATGGAATGAACCCGAGTAGAACGGAATGGAATGGAATGGAATTGAATGGAATGGAATGGAATGGAATCGAATGGAATCGAATGGAATGGAATGGAATGGAATGGAATGGAATGGAATGGAATGGAATGGAATGGAATGGAATGGAATCGAATGGAAATGAATGGAATGGAATGGAATGGAATAGAATGGAATGGAATGGAATGGAATGGAATCAACCCGAGTAGATTGGAATGGATTGGAATGGAATGGAATGGAATGGAATGGAATGGAATTCAATGGAGTTGAATGGAATGGAATGGAATGGAATGGAATGGAATGGAATGGAATGGAATGGAATGGAATGGAATCGAATGGAATCGAATGGAATGGAATGGAATGGAATAGAATGGAATGGAATGGAATGGAATGGAATCAACCCGAGTAGATTGGAATGGATTGGAATGGAATGGAATGGAATGGAATGGAATGGAATTCAATGGAGTTGAATGGAATGGAATGGAATGGAATGGAATGGAATGGAATGGAATGGAATGGAATCGAATCGAATGGAATGGAATGGAATGGAATGGAATGGAATGGAATCAACCCGAGTAGAACGGAATGGAATGGAATGGAATGGAATGGAATGGAATGGAATGGAATGGAATGGAATGGAATTCAATGGAATAGAATGGAATGGAATGGAATAGAATGGAATGGAATGGAATGGAATGGAATGGAATGGAATGGAATGGAATGGAATGGAATGGAATGGAATCAACCCGAGTAGAACGGAATGGATTGGAATGGAAAGGAATGGAATGGAATGGAATGGAATGAATGGAATGGAATGGAATGGAATGGAATCGAATGGAATCGAATGGAATCGAATGGAATGGAACGGAATGGAATGGAATGGAATGGAATGGAATGGAATGGAATGGAATGGAATGGAAACGAATGGAATGGAATGGAATGGAATGGAATGGAATGGAATGGAATGGAATGGAATGGAATCAACCCGAGTAGAACGGAATGGAATGGAATGGAATGGAATGGAATGGAAGGGAATGGAATCAACCCGAGTAGAACGGAATGGAATGGAATGGAATGGAATGGAATGGAATGGAATGGAATGGAATGGAATTCAATGGAATAGAATGGAATGGAATGGAATGGAATGCAATGAACCCGACTAGAACGGAATTGAATGGAATGGAATGGAATGGAATGGAATGGAATGGAATGGAATGGAATGGAATCGAATGGAATCGAATGGAATGGAATGGAATGGAATGGAATGGAATGGAATCGAATGGAATGGAATGGAATCGAATGGAATGGAATGGAATGGAATGGAATCGAATGCAATGCAATGGAATGGAATGGAATGGAATGGACCCGAGTAGAACGGAATGGAATGGAATGGAATGGAATGGAATGGAATGGAATGGAATGGAATGGAATCGAAAGGAATGGAATGGAATGGAATGGAATGGAATGGAATGGAATGGAATGGAATGGAATGGGATTTAATCGAATGGAATCGAATGGAATGGAATGGAACGGAATGGAATCGAATGGAACGGAATGGAATGGAATGGAATGGAATGGAATCGAATGGAATGGAATGGAATCGAATGGATTGGAATGGAATGGAATGGAATGGAATGGAATGGAATGGTATGGAATGGAATGGAATCAACCCGAGTAGAATGGAATGGATTGGAATGGAATGGAATGGAATGGAATGGAATTCAATGGAATAGAATGAAATGGAATGGAATGGAATGGAATGGAATGGAATGGAATGGAATCGAATGGAATCGAATGGAATCGAATGGAATGGAGTGGAAGAGAATGGAATCAACTCGAGTAGAACGGAATGGAATGGAACGGAATGGAACGGAAGGGAACGGAATGGAACGGAACGGAATGGAATGGAGTGAAATGGAATAGAATCGAATGGAATCGAATGGAACCGAATGGAATGGAATGGAACGGAATGGAATGGAATGGACTGGAATGGAATGGAATCAACCCTAGTAGAATGTAATGGATTGGAATGGAATGGAATGGAATGGAATGGAATGGAATCGAATGGAATCGAAGGGAATCGAATGGAATGGAATGGAATGGAATGGAATGGAATGGAATGGAATCAACCCGAGTAGAACGGAATGGAATGGAATGGAATGGAATGGAATGGAATGGAATGGAATGGAATGGCATGGAATGGAATTCAATGGAATGGAATGGAATGGAATGGAATGGAATGGAATCGAATGGAATTGAATGGAATCGAATGGAATGGAATGGAATAGAATGGAATCAACTCGAGTAGAAAGGAATGGAATGGAATGGAATGGAATGGAATGGAAAGGAATGCAATGAAATGGAATGGAATGGAATGGAATCGAATGGAATGGACTGGAATGAAATGGAATGGAATGGAATGGAATGGAATGGAATGGAATGGAATGGAATGGAATGGAATGGAATGGAATGGAATGGAATCAACCCGAGTAGAATGGAATGGATTGGAATGGAATGGAATGGAATCGAATCGAATGGAATGGAATGGAATCGAATGGAATGGAAAGGAATGGAATGGACGCGAGTAGAACGGAATGGAATGGAATGGAATCGAATGGAATGGAATGGAATGGAATGGACGCGAGTAGAACGGAAGGGAATGGAATGGAATGGAATGGAATGGAATGGAATGGAATGGAATGGATTGGAATGAACCCGAATAGAACGCAATGGAATGGAATGGAATGCAATGGAATAGAATGGAATGGAATGGAATGGAATGGAATCAACCCGAGTAGAATGGAATGGATAGGAATGGAATGGAAAGGAATGGAATGTAATGCAATAGAATGGAATGGAAGGGAATGGAAAGGAAAGGAATGGAATGGAATGGAATCGAATGGAATCGAATGGAATCGAATGGAATGGAGTGGAATAGAGTGGAATCAACCCGAATAGAACGGAACAGAACGAAACGGAACGGAACGGAACGGAATGGAATGGAGTGAAATGGAATGGAATCAAATGGAGTCGAATGGAACCGAATGGAATGGAATGGAAGGGAATGGAATGGAATGGAATGGAATGGAATGGAATGGAATGGAATGGAATCAACCCGAGTAGAACGGAATGGAATGGAATGGAATGGAATGGAATGGAATGGAATGGAATGGAATGGAATGCAATGGAATGGAATGGAATGGAATGGAATTCAATGGAATGGAATGGAATGGAATGGAATGGAATGGAATGGAATCAACCCGAGTAGAACGGAACGGAATGGAATGGAATGGAATGGAATGGAATGGAATGGAATGGAATGGAATTCAATGGAATGGAATTCAATGGAATAGAATGGAATGGAATGGAATGGAATGGAATGGAATGGAATGAACCCGAGTAGAACGGAATGGAATGGAATGGAATTGAATGGAATGGAATGGAATGGAATGGAATGGAATCGAATGGAATGGAATGGAATGGAATGGAATGGAATGGAATGGAATGGAATGGAATGGAATGGAATCGAATGGAATCGAATGGAATGGAATGGAATGGAATAGAATGGAATGGAATGGAATGGAATGGAATCAACCCGAGTAGATTGGAATGGATTGGAATGGAATGGAATGGAATGGAATGGAATGGAATTCAATGGAGTTGAATGGAATGGAATGGAATGGAATGGAATGGAATGGAATGGAATGGAATGGAATGGAATCGAATCGAATGGAATGGAATGGAATGGAATGGAATGGAATGGAATCAACCCGAGTAGAACGGAATGGAATGGAATGGAATGGAATGGAATGGAATGGAATGGAATGGAATGGAATGGAATTCAATGGAATAGAATGGAATGGAATGGAATAGAATGGAATGGAATGGAATGGAATGGAATGGAATGGAATGGAATGGAATGGAATCAACCCGAGTAGAACGGAATGGATTGGAATGGAAAGGAATGGAATGGAATGGAATGGAATGAATGGAATGGAATGGAATGGAATGGAATCGAATGGAATCGAATGGAATCGAATGGAATGGAACGGAATGGAATGGAATGGAATGGAATCGAATGGAATGGAATGGAATGGAATGGAAACGAATGGAATGGAATGGAATGGAATGGAATGGAATGGAATGGAATGGAATGGAATCAACCCGAGTAGAACGGAATGGAATGGAATGGAATGGAATGGAATGGAAGGGAATGGAATCAACCCGAGTAGAACGGAATGGAATGGAATGGAATGGAATGGAATGGAATGGAATGGAATGGAATGGAATGGAATTCAATGGAATAGAATGGAATGGAATGGAATGGAATGCAATGAACCCGACTAGAACGGAATGGAATGGAATGGAATGGAATGGAATGGAATGGAATGGAATGGAATGGAATCGAATGGAATCGAATGGAATGGAATGGAATGGAATGGAATGGAATCGAATGGAATGGAATGGAATCGAATGGAATGGAATGGAATGGAATGGAATGGAATGGAATGGAATGGAATGGAATTTAATGCAATGGAATGGAATGGAATGGAATGGAATTCAATGGAATGGAATGGAATGGAATGGAATGGAATGGAATGGAATGGAATGGAATCAAGCCGAGTAGAACGGAATGGAATGGAATGGAATGGAATGGAATGGAATGGAATGGAATGGAATGGAATGGAATGGAATGGAATGGAATTCAATGGAATGGAATTCGATGGAATAGAATGGAATGGAATGGAATGGAATGGAATGAACCCGAGTAGAACGGAATGGAATGGAATGGAATGGAATGGAATGGAATGGAATGGAATGGAATGGAATGGAATGGAATGGAATGGAATGGAATGGAATCGAATGGAATGGAATGGAATGGAATGGAATCGAATGGAATGGAATGGAAAGGAATGGAATGGAATGGAATGGAATGGAATCAACCCGAGTAGATTGGAATGGATTGGAATGGAATGGAATGGAATGGAATGGAATGGAATTCAATGGAAAAAATGAAATGGAATGGAATGGAATGGAATGGAATGGAATCTAATCGAATGGAATCGAATGGAAAGGAATGGAATGGAATGGAATGGAATGGAATGGAATGGAATGGAATGGAATGGAATTGAGTGGAATGGACTGGAATGGAATGGAATGGAATGGAATGGAATGGAATGGAATCAACACGAGTAGAACGGAATGGAATGGAACGGAATGGAATGGAATGGAATGGAATGGAATGGAATGGAATGGAACTCAATGGAATGGAATGGAATGGAATGGAATCAACCCGAGTAGAAAGGAATGGAATGGAATGGAAAGGAGTGGAATGCAATGGAATGGAATGGAATGGAATGGAATTCAATGGAATGGAAGGGAATGGAATGGAATGGAATGGAATGGAATCAACAGGAGTGGAATGGAATGGATTGGAATGGAATGGAATGGAGTGGAATCGAATGGAATGGAATGGAATCGAATGGAATGGAATGGAATGGAATGGACGCGAGTAGAACGGAAGGGAATGGAATGGAATGGAATGGAATGGAATGGAATGGAATGGAATGGAATGGAATGGATTGGAATGAACCCGAATAGAACGCAATGGAATGGAATGGAATGCAATGGAATAGAATGGAATGGAATGGAATGGAATGGAATCAACCCGAGTAGAATGGAATGGATAGGAATGGAATGGAAAGGAATGGAATGTAATGCAATAGAATGGAATGGAAGGGAATGGAAAGGAATGGAATGGAATGGAAAGGAATGGAATGGAATGGAATCGAATGGAATCGAATGGAATCGAATGGAATGGAGTGGAATAGAGTGGAATCAACCCGAATAGAACGGAACAGAACGAAACGGAACGGAACGGAACGGAATGGAATGGAGTGAAATGGAATGGAATCAAATGGAGTCGAATGGAACCGAATGGAATGGAATGGAAGGGAATGGAATGGAATGGAATGGAATGGAATGGAATGGAATGGAATGGAATGGAATCAACCCGAGTAGAACGGAATGGAATGGAATGGAATGGAATGGAATGGAATGGAATGGAATGGAATGGAATGCAATGGAATGGAATGGAATGGAATGGAATTCAATGGAATGGAATGGAATGGAATGGAATGGAATGGAATGGAATCAACCCGAGTAGAACGGAACGGAATGGAATGGAATGGAATGGAATGGAATGGAATGGAATGGAATGGAATTCAATGGAATGGAATTCAATGGAATAGAATGGAATGGAATGGAATGGAATGGAATGGAATGGAATGAACCCGAGTAGAACGGAATGGAATGGAATGGAATTGAATGGAATGGAATGGAATGGAATGGAATGGAATCGAATGGAATCGAATGGAATGGAATGGAATGGAATGGAATGGAATGGAATGGAATGGAATGGAATGGAATGGAATGGAATGGAATCGAATGGAAATGAATGGAATGGAATGGAATGGAATAGAATGGAATGGAATGGAATGGAATGGAATCAACCCGAGTAGATTGGAATGGATTGGAATGGAATGGAATGGAATGGAATGGAATGGAATTCAATGGAGTTGAATGGAATGGAATGGAATGGAATGGAATGGAATGGAATGGAATGGAATGGAAAGGAATGGAATCGAATGGAATCGAATGGAATGGAATGGAATGGAATAGAATGGAATGGAATGGAATGGAATGGAATCAACCCGAGTAGATTGGAATGGATTGGAATGGAATGGAATGGAATGGAATGGAATGGAATTCAATGGAGTTGAATGGAATGGAATGGAATGGAATGGAATGGAATGGAATGGAATGGAATGGAATCGAATCGAATGGAATGGAATGGAATGGAATGGAATGGAATGGAATCAACCCGAGTAGAACGGAATGGAATGGAATGGAATGGAATGGAATGGAATGGAATGGAATGGAATGGAATGGAATTCAATGGAATAGAATGGAATGGAATGGAATAGAATGGAATGGAATGGAATGGAATGGAATGGAATGGAATGGAATGGAATGGAATGGAATGGAATGGAATGGAATCAACCCGAGTAGAACGGAATGGATTGGAATGGAAAGGAATGGAATGGAATGGAATGGAATGAATGGAATGGAATGGAATGGAATGGAATCGAATGGAATCGAATGGAATCGAATGGAATGGAACGGAATGGAATGGAATGGAATGGAATGGAATGGAATGGAATGGAATGGAATGGAAACGAATGGAATGGAATGGAATGGAATGGAATGGAATGGAATGGAATGGAATGGAATGGAATCAACCCGAGTAGAACGGAATGGAATGGAATGGAATGGAATGGAATGGAAGGGAATGGAATCAACCCGAGTAGAACGGAATGGAATGGAATGGAATGGAATGGAATGGAATGGAATGGAATGGAATGGAATGGAATGGAATGGAATTCAATGGAATAGAATGGAATGGAATGGAATGGAATGCAATGAACCCGACTAGAACGGAATTGAATGGAATGGAATGGAATGGAATGGAATGGAATGGAATGGAATGGAATGGAATCGAATGGAATCGAATGGAATGGAATGGAATGGAATGGAATGGAATGGAATCGAATGGAATGGAATGGAATCGAATGGAATGGAATGGAATGGAATGGAATGGAATGGAATGGAATGGAATGGAATTTAATGCAATGGAATGGAATGGAATGGAATGGAATTCAATGGAATGGAATGGAATGGAATGGAATGGAATGGAATGGAATGGAATGGAATCAAGCCGAGTAGAACGGAATGGAATGGAATGGAATGGAATGGAATGGAATGGAATGGAATGGAATGGAATGGAATGGAATTCAATGGAATGGAATTCGATGGAATAGAATGGAATGGAATGGAATGGAATGGAATGAACCCGAGTAGAACGGAATGGAATGGAATGGAATGGAATGGAATGGAATGGAATGGAATGGAATGGAATGGAATGGAATGGAATCGAATGGAATGGAATGGAATGGAATGGAATCGAATGGAATGGAATGGAAAGGAATGGAATGGAATGGAATGGAATGGAATGGAATCAACCCGAGTAGATTGGAATGGATTGGAATGGAATGGAATGGAATGGAATGGAATGGAATTCAATGGAAAAAATGAAATGGAATGGAATGGAATGTAATGGAATGGAATCTAATCGAATGGAATCGAATGGAAAGGAATGGAATGGAATGGAATGGAATGGAATGGAATGGAATGGAATGGAATTGAGTGGAATGGACTGGAATGGAATGGAATGGAATGGAATGGAATGGAATGGAATCAACACGAGTAGAACGGAATGGAATGGAACGGAATGGAATGGAATGGAATGGAATGGAATGGAATGGAATGGAACTCAATGGAATGGAATGGAATGGAATGGAATCAACCCGAGTAGAAAGGAATGGAATGGAATGGAAAGGAGTGGAATGCAATGGAATGGAATGGAATGGAATGGAATTCAATGGAATGGAAGGGAATGGAATGGAATGGAATGGAATGGAATCAACAGGAGTGGAATGGAATGGATTGGAATGGAATGGAATGGAGTGGAATCGAAT
Organism: Gorilla gorilla gorilla; assembly: GCF_029281585.2. Classification (NCBI taxonomy): domain Eukaryota; kingdom Metazoa; phylum Chordata; class Mammalia; order Primates; family Hominidae; genus Gorilla; species Gorilla gorilla. Next base: position 47,768,583 of record NC_073239.2, on the reverse strand, counting down.
GGAATGGAATGGAATCGAATGGAATGGAATGGAATGGAATGGACGCGAGTAGAACGGAAGGGAATGGAATGGAATGGAATGGAATGGAATGGAATGGAATGGAATGGAATGGATTGGAATGAACCCGAATAGAACGCAATGGAATGGAATGGAATGCAATGGAATAGAATGGAATGGAATGGAATGGAGTGGAATCAACCCGAGTAGAATGGAATGGATAGGAATGGAATGGAAAGGAATGGAATGTAATGCAATAGAATGGAATGGAAGGGAATGGAAAGGAATGGAATGGAATGGAAAGGAATGGAATGGAATGGAATCGAATGGAATCGAATGGAATCGAATGGAATGGAGTGGAATAGAGTGGAATCAACCCGAATAGAACGGAACAGAACGAAACGGAACGGAACGGAACGGAATGGAATGGAGTGAAATGGAATGGAATCAAATGGAGTCGAATGGAACCGAATGGAATGGAATGGAAGGGAATGGAATGGAATGGAATGGAATGGAATGGAATGGAATGGAATCAACCCGAGTAGAACGGAATGGAATGGAATGGAATGGAATGGAATGGAATGGAATGGAATGGAATGGAATGCAATGGAATGGAATGGAATGGAATGGAATTCAATGGAATGGAATGGAATGGAATGGAATGGAATGGAATGGAATCAACCCGAGTAGAACGGAACGGAATGGAATGGAATGGAATGGAATGGAATGGAATGGAATGGAATGGAATTCAATGGAATGGAATTCAATGGAATAGAATGGAATGGAATGGAATGGAATGGAATGGAATGGAATGGAATGAACCCGAGTAGAACGGAATGGAATGGAATGGAATTGAATGGAATGGAATGGAATGGAATGGAATGGAATCGAATGGAATCGAATGGAATGGAATGGAATGGAATGGAATGGAATGGAATGGAATGGAATGGAATGGAATGGAATGGAATGGAATGGAATCGAATGGAAATGAATGGAATGGAATGGAATGGAATAGAATGGAATGGAATGGAATGGAATGGAATGGAATCAACCCGAGTAGATTGGAATGGATTGGAATGGAATGGAATGGAATGGAATGGAATGGAATTCAATGGAGTTGAACGGAATGGAATGGAATGGAATGGAATGGAATGGAATGGAATGGAATCGAATCGAATCGAATGGAATGGAATGGAATGGAATGGAATCAACCCGAGTAGAACGGAATGGAATGGAATGGAATGGAATGGAATGGAATGGAATGGAATGGAATGGAATGGAATTCAATGGAATAGAATGGAATGGAATGGAATAGAATGGAATGGAATGGAATGGAATGGAATGGAATGGAATGGAATGGAATGGAATGGAATCAACCCGAGTAGAACGGAATGGATTGGAATGGAAAGGAATGGAATGGAATGGAATGGAATGAATGGAATGGAATGGAATGGAATGGAATCGAATGGAATCGAATGGAATGGAACGGAATGGAATGGAATGGAATGGAATCGAATGGAATGGAATGGAATGGAATGGAAACGAATGGAATGGAATGGAATGGAATGGAATGGAATGGAATGGAATGGAATGGAATGGAATGGAATCAACCCGAGTAGAACGGAATGGAATGGAATGGAATGGAATGGAATGGAAGGGAATGGAATCAACCCGAGTAGAACGGAATGGAATGGAATGGAATGGAATGGAGTGGAATGGAATGGAATGGAATGGAATGGAATGGAATGGAATTCAATGGAATAGAATGGAATGGAGTGGAATGGAATGCAATGAACCCGACTAGAACGTAATGGAATGGAATGGAATGGAATGGAATGGAATGGAATGGAATGGAATGGAATCGAATGGAATCGAATGGAATGGAATGGAATGGAATGGAATGGAATGGAATGGAATGGAATGGAATTTAATGCAATGGAATGGAATGGAATGGAATGGAATTCAATGGAATGGAATGGAATTCAATGGAATGGAATGGAATGGAATGGAATGGAATGGAATCAAGCCGAGTAGAACGGAATGGAATGGAATGGAATGGAATGGAATGGAATGGAATGGAATGGAATGGAATGGAATGGAATTCAATGGAATGGAATTCGATGGAATAGAATGGAATGGAATGGAATCGAATGGAATGGAATGGAATGGAATGGAATCGAATGGAATGGAATTCAATGGAACGGAACGGAATGGAATGGAATGGAATGGAATGGAATGGAATGGAATGGAATCGAATGGAATGGAATGGAATGGAATGGAATCGAATGGAATGGAATGGAAAGGAATGGAATGGAATGGAATGGAATGGAATGGAATCAACCCGAGTAGATTGGAATGGATTGGAATGGAATGGAATGGAATGGAATGGAATGGAATTCAATGGAAAAAATGAAATGGAATGGAATGGAATGGAATGGAATGGAATCGAATCGAATGGAATCGAATGGAAAGGAATGGAATGGAATGGAATGGAATGGAATGGAATCGAATGGAATGGAATGGAATGGAATGGAATCGAATGGAATCGAATGGAATGGAATGGAATGGAATGGAATGGAATGGAATGGAATGGAATGGAATCAACCCGAGTAGATTGGAATGGATTGGAATGGAATGGAATGGAATGGAATGGAATTCAATGGAAAAAATGAAATGGAATGGAATGGAATGGAATGGAATGGAATGGAATGGAATCGAATGGAATCGGATGGAATCGAATGGAATGGAGTGGAATAGAATGGAATCAACCCGAATAGAACGGAACGGAACGGAACGGAACGGAATGGAATGGAATTGAGTGAAATGGAATGGAATCGAATGGAATCGAAAGGAACCGAATGGAATGGAATGGAAGGGAATGGAATGGAATGGAATGGAATGGAATGGAATGGAATCAACCCGAGTAGAATGGAATGGAATGGAATCGAATGGAATGGAATGGAATGGAATGGAATGGAATGGAATGGAATGGAATGGAATGGAATGGAATCAACCCGAGTAGAATGGAGTGGATTGGAATGGAATGGAATGGAATGGAATGGAATGGAATTCAATGGAATAGAATGGAATGGAATGGAATGGAATTGAATGGAATGGAATGGAATGGAATGGAATGGAATGGAATCAACCCGAGTAGAACGGAATGGATTGGAATGGAAAGGAATGGAATGGAATGTAATGGAATGAATGGAATGGAATGGAATGGAATGGAATCGAATGGAATCGAATGGAATCGAATGGAATGGAACGGAATGGAATGCAATGGAATGGAATCGAATGGAATGGAATGGAATGGAATGGAATCGAATGGAATGGAATGGAATGGAATGGAATGGAATGGAATGGAATTCAATGGAATAGAATGGAATGGAATGGAATGGAATGCAATGAACCCGAGTAGAACGGAATGGAATGGAATGGAATGGAATGGAATGGAATGGAATGGAATGGAATGGAATGGAATGGAATGGAATGGAATGGAATCAACCCGAGTAGAATGGAATGGATTGGAATGGAATGGAATGGAATGGAATGGAATTCAATGGAATAGAATGAAATGGAATGGAATGGAATGGAATGGAATGGAATGGAATGGAATGGAATGGAATGGAATCAACCCGAGTAGAATGGAATGGATTGGAATGGAATGGAATGGAATGGAATCAACCGAGTAGAACGGAATGGAATGGAATGGAATGGAATGGAATGGCATGGAATGGAATGGAATGGAATGGAATCAACCCGAGTAGAACGGAATGGAATGGAATGGAATGGAATGGAATTCAAAGAAATGGAATGGAATGGAATGGAATGGAATGGAATCAACCCGAGTAGAATGGAATGGAATGGAATGGAATTCAATGGAATAGAATGAAATGGAATGGAATGGAATGGAATGGAATGGAATGGAATGGAATGGAATGGAATCAACCCGAGTAGAATGGAATGGATTGGAATGGAATGGAATGGAATGGAATGGAATGGAATGGAATCGAATGGAATCGAATGGAATCGAATGGAATGGAGTGGAATTGAATGGAATCAACCAGAGTAGAACGGAATGGAATGGAACGGAACGGAATGGAACGGAACGGAAAGGAATGGAATGGAGTGAAATGGAATGGAATCTAATGGAATCGAATGGAACGGAATGGAATGGAATTGAAGGGAATGGAATGGAATGGAATGGAATGGAATGGAATGGAATCAACCCGAGTAGAATGGAAAGGATTGGAATGGAATGGAATGGAATGGTATGGAATGGAATGGAATGGAATGGAATGGAATCGAATGGAATCGAATGGAATGGAATGGAATGGAATGGAATCAAACCGAGTAGAACGGAACGGAATGGAATGGAATGGAATGGAATGGAATGGAATGGAATTCAATGGAATAGAATGGAATGGAAAGGAATGGAATGGAATGGAATGGAATGGAATCGAATGGAATGGAATGGAATGGAATGGAATGGAATGTAATAGAATGGAATCAACCAGAGTAGAAAGGAATGGAATGGAATGGAATGGAATGGAATGGAATGGAATGGAATGGAATGGAATGCAATGAAATGGAAAGGAATGGAATGGAATAGAATGGAATGGACTGGAATGAAATTTAAAGGAATGGAATGGACTGGAATGGAATGGAATGGAATCAACCCGAGTAGAATGGAATGGATTGGAATGGAATGGAATGGAATCGAATGGAATCAAATGGAACCGAATGGAATGGAATGGAATGGACTGGAATGGAATGGAATGGAATCAACCCGAGTAGAATGGAATGGATTGGAATGGAATGGAATGGAATCGAATGGAATCAAATGGAACCGAATGGAATGGAATGGAATGGAATGGAATGGAATCGAATGGAATCGAATGGAATGGAATGGAATGGAATGGAATGGAATTCAATGGAATGGAATGGAATGGAATGGAATGGAATGGAATGGAATGGAATCAACCCGAGTAGTACGGAATGGAATGGAATGGAGTGGAATGGAATGGAATGGAATGGAATGGAATGGAATGGAATGGAGTGGAGAGGAATGGAGTGGAATGGAATGGAATGGAATGGAATGGAATGGAATGGAATGGAATACAATGGAATAGAAAGGAATGGAATGGAATGGAATGGAATCAACCCGAGTAGAAAGGAATGGAATGGAATGGAATGGAATGGAATGGAATGGAATGGAATGGAATGGAATGGAATGGAATGCAATGAAATGGAATGGAATGGAATGGAATCGAATGGATTGGACTGGAATGAAATGGAATGGAATGGAATGGAATGGAATGGAATGGAATGGAATGGAATGGAATTGAATCAACCCGAGTAGAAAGGAATGGATTGGAATGGAATGGAATGGAATCGAATGGAATGGAATGGAATCGAATGGAATGGAAAGGAATGGAATGGACGCGAGTAGAACGGAAGGGAATGGAATGGAATGGAATGGAATGGAATGGAATGGAATGGAATGGAATTGAATGGAATGGAATGAACCCGAGTGGAACGGAATGGAATGGAATAGAATGGAATGGAATGGAATGGAATGGAATGGAATGGAATCAACCCGAGCAGAATGGAATGGATAGGAATGGAATGGAATGGAATGGAATGTAATTCAATAGAATAGAATGGAAGGGAATGGAAAGGAATGCAATGGAATGGAATGGAATGGAATCGAATGGAATCGAATGGAATCGAATGGAATGGAGTGGAATAGAATGGAATCAACCCGAATAGAACGTAACTGAATGGAACGGAACGGAACGGAACGGAATGGAATGGAGTGAAGTGGAATGGAATCAAATGGAATCGAATGGAACCGAATGGAATGGAATGGAAGGGAATGGAATGCAAAGGAATGGAATGGAATGGAATGGAATCAACCCGAGTAGAATGGAAAGGACTGGAATGGAATGGAATGGAATGGAATGGAATCGAATGGAATGGAATGGAATGGAATGGAATGGAATGGAATGGAATGGAATGGAATCAACCCGAGCAGAACGGAATGTAATGGAATGGAATGGAATGGAATGGAATGGAATGGAATGCAATGAAATGGAAAGGAATGGAATGGAATCGAATGGAATGGACTGGAATGAAATTTAAAGGAATGGAATGGACTGGAATGGAATGGAATGGAATCAACCCGAGTAGAATGGAATGGATTGGAATGGAATGGAATGGAATCGAATGGAATCAAATGGAACCGAATGGAATGGAATGGAATGGAATGGAATGGAATGGAATGGAATGGAATGGAATGGAATGGAATGGAATGGAATGGAATGGAATTCAATGGAATGGAATGGAATGGAATGGAATGGAATGGAATGGAATGGAATGGAATCAACCCGAGTAGAACGGAATGGAATGGAATGGAATGGAATGGAATGGAATGGAATGGAATGGAATGGAATGGAATGGAATGGAATGGAGTGGAGTGGAATGGAGTGGAATGGAATGGAATGGAATGGAATGGAATGGAATGGAATGGAATTCAATGGAATAGAATGGAATGGAATGGAATGGAATGGAATCAACCCGAGTAGAAAGGAATGGAATGGAATGGAATGGAATGGAATTGAATGGAATGGAATGGAATGGAATGGAATGGAATGGAATGCAATGAAATGGAATGGAATGGAATGGAATCGAATGGATTGGACTGGAATGAAATGGAATGGAATGGAATGGAATGGAATGGAATGGAATGGAATGGAATGGAATGGAATGGAATGGAATGCAATGAAATGGAAAGGAATGGAATGGAATTGAAAGGAATGGACTGGAATGAAATTTAAAGGAATGGAATGGACTGGAATGGAATGGAATAGAATCAACCCGAGTAGAATGGAATGGATTGGAATGGAATGGAATGGAATCGAATGGAATCAAATGGAACCGAATGGAATGGAATGGAATGGAATGGAATGGAATGGAATGGAATGGAATGGAATCAACCCGAGTAGAAAGGAATGGATTGGAATGGAATGGAATATAATGTAATGGAATGGAATGGAATCGAATGGAATCGAATGGCATCGAATGGAATGGAATGGAATGGAATGGAATGGAATTCAATGGAATGGAATGGAATGGAATTCAATGGAATGGAATGGAATCAACCCGAGTAGAACGGAATGGAATGGAATGGAATGGAATGGAACGGAATGGAATGGAATGGAATGGAATGGAGTGGAGTGGAATGGAGTGGAATGGAATGGAATGGAATGGAATGGAATGGAATGGAATGGAATTCAATGGAATAGAATGGAATGGAATGGAATGGAATGGAATGGAATCAACCCGAGTAGAAAGGAATGGAATGGAATGCAATGGAATGGAATTGAATGGAATGGAATGGAATGGAATTTAATGGAATGGAATGGAATGCAATGAAATGGAATGGAATGGAATGGAATCGAATGGATTGGACTGGAATGAAATGGAATGGAATGGAATGGAATGGAATGGAATGGAATGGAATGGAATTAACCCGAGTAGAATGGAATGGATTGGAATGGAATGGAATGGAATCGAATGGAATGGAATGGAATCGAATGGAATGGAAAGGAATGGAATGGACGCGAGTAGAACGGAATGGAATGGAATGGAGTGGAATGGAATGGAATGGAATGGAATGGAATGGAATGGAATGGAATGAACCCGAGTGGAACGGAATGGAATGGAATGGAATGGAATGGAATGGAATGGAATGGAATGGAATGGAATCAACCCGAGCAGAATGGAATGGATAGGAATGGAATGGAATGGAATGGAATGTAATTCAATAGAATAGAATGGAAGGGAATGGAAAGGAATGCAATGGAATGGAATGGAATGGAATCGAATGGAATCGAATGGAATCGAATGGAATGGAGTGGAATAGAATGGAATCAACCCGAATAGAACGTAACTGAATGGAACGGAACGGAACGGAACGGAATGGAATGGAGTGAAATGGAATGGAATCAAATGGAATCGAATGGAACCGAATGGAATGGAATGGAAGGGAATGGAATGCAATGGAATGGAATGGAATGGAATGGAATCAACCCGAGTAGAATGGAAAGGACTGGAATGGAATGGAATTGAATGGAATGGAATCGAATGGAATCGAATGGAATGGAATGGAATGGAATGGAATGGAATGGAATGGAATGGAATGGAATCAACCCGAGTAGAACGGAATGTAATGTAATGGAATGGAATGGAATGGAATGGAATGGAATGGAATGGAATGGAATGGAATTCAAAGGAATGGAATGGAATGGAATGGAATGGAATCAACCCGAGTAGAATGGAATGGAATGGAATGGAATGGAATGGAATGGAATGGAATTCAATGGAATAGAATGGAATGGAATGGAATGGAATGGAATGGAATGGAATGAACCCGAGTAGAACGGAATGGAATGGAATGGAATTGAATGGAATGGAATGGAATGGAATGGAATGGAATGGAATCGAATGGAATGGAATGGAATGGAATGGAATGGAATGGAATGGAATGGAATGGAATAGAATCGAATGGAATGGAAAGGAATGGAATGGAATGGGATGGAATGGAATGGAATGGAATGGAATCAACCCGAGTAGATTGGAATGGATTGGAATGGAATGAAATGGAATGGAATGGAATTCAATGGAAAAAATGAAATGGAATGGAATGGAATGGAATGGAATGGAATGGAATGGAATCGAATGGAATCGAATGGAATCGAATGGAATGGAGTGGAATAGAATGGAATTAACCCGAGTAGAATGGAATGGAATGGAACGGAACGGAACGGAATGGAACGGAACGGAACGAAACGGAATGGAATGGAGTGAAATGGAATGGAATCGAATGGAATCGAATGGAACCGAATGGAATGGAAAGAAGGGAATGGAATGGAATGGAATGGAATGGAATGGAATGGAATGCAATGAAATGGAAAGGAATGGAATGGAATAGAATGGAATGGACTGGAATGAAATTTAAAGGAATGGAATGGACTGGAATGGAATGGAATGGAATCAACCCGAGTAGAATGGAATGGATTGGAATGGAATGGAATGGAATCGAATGGAATCAAATGGAACCGAATGGAATGGAATGGAATGGACTGGAATGGAATGGAATGGAATCAACCCGAGTAGAATGGAATGGATTGGAATGGAATGGAATGGAGTCGAATGGAATCAAATGGAACCGAATGGAATGGAATGGAATGGAATGGAATGGAATCGAATGGAATCGAATGGAATGGAATGGAATGGAATGGAATGGAATTCAATGGAATGGAATGGAATGGAATGGAATGGAATCAACCCGAGTAGTACGGAATGGAATGGAATGGAGTGGAATGGAATGGAATGGAATGGAATGGAATGGAGTGGAGAGGAATGGAGTGGAATGGAATGGAATGGAATGGAATGGAATGGAATGGAATGGAATACAATGGAATAGAATGGAATGGAATGGAATGGAATGGAATCAACCCGAGTAGAAAGGAATGGAATGGAATGGAATGGAATGGAATTGAATGGAATGGAATGGAATGGAATGGAATGGAATGGAATGCAATGAAATGGAATGGAATGGAATGGAATGGAATCGAATGGATTGGACTGGAATGAAATGGAATGGAATGGAATGGAATGGAATGGAATGGAATGGAATGGAATTGAATCAACCCGAGTAGAAAGGAATGGATTGGAATGGAATGGAATGGAATCGAATGGAATGGAATGGAATCGAATGGAATGGAAAGGAATGGAATGGACGCGAGTAGAACGGAAGGGAATGGAATGGAATGGAATGGAATGGAATGGAATGGAATGGAATGGAATTGAATGGAATGGAATGAACCCGAGTGGAACGGAATTGAATGGAATAGAATGGAATGGAATGGAATGGAATGGAATGGAATGGAATCAACCCGAGCAGAATGGAATGGATAGGAATGGAATGGAATGGAATGGAATGTAATTCAATAGAATAGAATGGAAGGGAATGGAAAGGAATGCAATGGAATGGAATGGAATGGAATCGAATGGAATCGAATGGAATCGAATGGAATGGAGTGGAATAGAATGGAATCAACCCGAATAGAACGTAACTGAATGGAACGGAACGGAACGGAACGGAATGGAATGGAGTGAAGTGGAATGGAATCAAATGGAATCGAATGGAACCGAATGGAATGGAATGGAAGGGAATGGAATGCAAAGGAATGGAATGGAATGGAATGGAATCAACCCGAGTAGAATGGAAAGGACTGGAATGGAATGGAATGGAATGGAATGGAATCGAATGGAATGGAATGGAATGGAATGGAATGGAATGGAATGGAATGGAATGGAATCAACCCGAGCAGAACGGAATGTAATGGAATGGAATGGAATGGAATGGAATGGAATGGAATGGAATGGAATGCAATGAAATGGAAAGGAATGGAATGGAATCGAATGGAATGGACTGGAATGAAATTTAAAGGAATGGAATGGACTGGAATGGAATGGAATGGAATGGAATGGAATGGAATGGAATCAACCCGAGTAGAAAGGAATGGATTGGAATGGAATGGAATATAATGTAATGGAATGGAATGGAATCGAATGGAATCGAATGGCATCGAATGGAATGGAATGGAATGGAATGGAATGGAATTCAATGGAATGGAATGGAATGGAATTCAATGGAATGGAATGGAATCAACCCGAGTAGAACGGAATGGAATGGAATGGAATGGAATGGAACGGAATGGAATGGAATGGAATGGAATGGAATGGAGTGGAGTGGAATGGAGTGGAATGGAATGGAATGGAATGGAATGGAATGGAATGGAATTCAATGGAATAGAATGGAATGGAATGGAATGGAATGGAATCAACCCGAGTAGAAAGGAATGGAATGGAATGCAATGGAATGGAATTGAATGGAATGGAATGGAATGGAATTTAATGGAATGGAATGGAATGCAATGAAATGGAATGGAATGGAATGGAATCGAATGGATTGGACTGGAATGAAATGGAATGGAATGGAATGGAATGGAATGGAATGGAATGGAATGGAATGGAATGGAATGGAATTAACCCGAGTAGAATGGAATGGATTGGAATGGAATGGAATGGAATCGAATGGAATGGAATGGAATCGAATGGAATGGAAAGGAATGGAATGGACGCGAGTAGAACGGAATGGAATGGAATGGAGTGGAATGGAATGGAATGGAATGGAATGGAATGGAATGGAATGAACCCGAGTGGAACGGAATGGAATGGAATGGAATGGAATGGAATGGAATGGAATGGAATGGAATGGAATCAACCCGAGCAGAATGGAATGGATAGGAATGGAATGGAATGGAATGGAATGTAATTCAATAGAATAGAATGGAAGGGAATGGAAAGGAATGCAATGGAATGGAATGGAATGGAATCGAATGGAATCGAATGGAATCGAATGGAATGGAGTGGAATAGAATGGAATCAACCCGAATAGAACGTAACTGAATGGAACGGAACGGAACGGAACGGAATGGAATGGAGTGAAATGGAATGGAATCAAATGGAATCGAATGGAACCGAATGGAATGGAATGGAAGGGAATGGAATGCAATGGAATGGAATGGAATGGAATGGAATCAACCCGAGTAGAATGGAAAGGACTGGAATGGAATGGAATTGAATGGAATGGAATCGAATGGAATCGAATGGAATGGAATGGAATGGAATGGAATGGAATGGAATGGAATGGAATCAACCCGAGTAGAACGGAATGTAATGGAATGGAATGGAATGGAATGGAATGGAATGGAATGGAATGGAATGGAATGGAATGGAATGGAATTCAAAGGAATGGAATGGAATGGAATGGAATGGAATCAACCCGAGTAGAATGGAATGGAATGGAATGGAATGGAATGGAATGGAATGGAATTCAATGGAATAGAATGGAATGGAATGGAATGGAATGGAATGGAATGAACCCGAGTAGAACGGAATGGAATGGAATGGAATTGAATGGAATGGAATGGAATGGAATGGAATGGAATGGAATCGAATGGAATGGAATGGAATGGAATGGAATGGAATGGAATGGAATGGAATAGAATCGAATGGAATGGAAAGGAATGGAATGGAATGGGATGGAATGGAATGGAATGGAATGGAATGGAATGGAATGGAATGGAATCAACCCGAGTAGATTGGAATGGATTGGAATGGAATGAAATGGAATGGAATGGAATTCAATGGAAAAAATGAAATGGAATGGAATGGAATGGAATGGAATGGAATGGAATGGAATCGAATGGAATCGAATGGAATCGAATGGAATGGAGTGGAATAGAATGGAATTAACCCGAGTAGAATGGAATGGAATGGAACGGAACGGAACGGAATGGAACGGAACGGAACGAAACGGAATGGAATGGAGTGAAATGGAATGGAATCGAATGGAATCGAATGGAACCGAATGGAATGGAAAGAAGGGAATGGAATGGAATGGAATGGAATGGAATGGAATGGAATCAACCCGAGTAGAATTGAATGGATTGGAATGGAATGGAATGGAATGGAATGGAATTCAATAGAATAGAATGGAATGGAATGGAATGGAATGGAATGGAATCGAATGGAATCGAATGGAATCGAATGGAATGGAGTGGAATAGAATGGAATCAATCCGAGTAGAACGGAACGGAACGGAACGGAACGGAACGAACGGAATGGAATGGAGTGAAATGGAATGGAATCAAATGGAATCGAATGGAACCGAATGGAATGGAATGGAAGGGAATGGAATGCAATGGAGTGGAATGGAATGGAATGGAATCAACCCGAGTAGATTGGAATGGACTGGAATGGAATGGATTGGAATGGAATGGAATCGAATGGAATGGAATGGAATGGAATGGAATGGAATGGAATGGAATGGAATGGAATCAACCCGAGTAGAACGGAATGGAATGGAATGGAATGGAATGGAATGGAATGGAATGGAATAGAATGGAATGGAATGGAATGGAATCAACCCGAGTAGAACGGAATGGAATGGAATGGAATGGAATGGAATTCAATGGAATGGAATTCAATGGAATGGAGTTCAATGGAATAGAATGGAATGGAATGGAATGGAATGGAATGGAATGGAATGGAATGAACCCGAGTAGAACGGAATGGAATGGAATGGAATTGAATGGAATGGAATGGAATGGAATGGAATCGAACGGAATGGAATGGAATCGAATGGAATGGAATGAAGTGGAATGGAATGGAATGGAATGGAATGGAATCGAAAGGAATGGAATGGAATGGAATGGAATTCAATGGAAAAAATGAAATGGAATGGAATGGAATGGAATGGAATGGAATGGAATCGAATGGAATGGAATGGAATGGAATGGAATGGAATGGAATGGAATGGAATCGAATGGAATTTAATGGAATGGAATGGAATCGAATGGAATCGAATGGAATGGAATGGAATGGAATGGAATGGAATGGAATGGAATGGAATGGAATTTAATGCAATGGAATGGAATGGAATGGAATGGAATTCAATGTAATGGAATGTAATGGAATGGAATGGAATGGAATGGAAAGGAATCAACCCGAGTAGAACGGAATGGAATGGGATGGAATGGAATGGAATGGAATGGAATTGAATGGAATGGAATGGAATGGAATCGAATGGAATCGAATGGAATGCAATGGAATGGAATGGAATGGAATGGAATCGAATAGAATGGAAAGAAATGGAATGGAATCGAATGGAATCGAATGGAATGGAATGGAATGGAATGGAATGGAATGGAATGGAAAGGAATGGAAAGGAATGGAATGGAATGGAATCAACCCGAGTAGATTGGAATGGATTGGAATGGAATGGAATGGAATGGAATGGAATGGAATTCAATGGAAAAAATGAAATGGAATGGAATGGAATGGAATGGAATGGAATGGAATGGAATGGAATCGAATGGAATGGAATGGAATGGAATGGAATGGAATGGAATCGAATGGAATGGAATGGAATGGAATGGAATGGAATGGAATGGAATGGAATGGAATGGAATGGAATGGAATGGAATGGAATGGAATGGAATGGAATGGAATGGAATGGAATGGAATGGAATCAACCCGCGTAGATTGGAATGGATTGGAATGGAATGGAATGGAATGGAATGGAATCGAATGGAATCGAATGGAATCGAATGGAATGGAGTGGAATAGAATGGAATCAACCCGAGTAGAACGGAATGGAATGGAACGGAACGGAACGGAACGGAACGGAACGGAACAGAACCGAATGGAATGGAGTGAAATGGAATGGAATCGAATGGAATCGAAGGGAACCGAATGGAATGGAAAGAAGGGAATTAAATGGAATGGAATGGAATGGAATGGAATGGAATGTAATCAACCCGAGTAGAATGGAATGGATTGGAATGGAATGGAATGGAGTAGAATGGAATGGAATTCAATAGAATAGAATGGAATGGAATGGAATGGAATGGAATGGAATGGAATCGAATGGAATCGAAAGGAATCGAATGGAATGGAGTGGAATAGAATGGAATCAACCTGAATAGAACGGAATGGAACGGAACGGAACGGAACGCAACGGAATGGAATTGAGTGAAATGGAATGGAATCGAAAGGAATCGAAAGGAACCGAATGGAATGGAATGGAAGGGAATGGAATGGAATGGAATGGAATGGAATCAACCCGAGTAGAATGGAATGGATTGGAATGGAATGGAATGGAGTGGAATGGAATGGAATGGAATGGAATGGAATGGAATGGAATGGAATGGAATGGAATGGAATGGAATGGAATTCAATGGATTAGAATGGAATGGAATGGAATGGAATGGAATGGAATGAACCCGAGTTGAACGGAATGGAATGGAATGGGATGGAATGGAATGGAATGGAATGGAATGGAATGGAATGGAATGGAATGGAATGGAAAGGAATGGAATTGATTCGAATGGAATGGAATGGAATGGAATGGAATGGAATGGAATGGAATGGTATCGAAAGGAATGGAATGGAATGGAATGCAAAGGAATGGAATGGAATGGAATGGAATGGAATGGAATGGAATGGAATGGAATCAACCCGAGTAGAATGGAGTGGATTGGAATGGAATGGAATGGAATGGAATGGACTTCAATGGAATAGAATGGAATGGAATGGAATGGAATTGAATGGAATGGAATGGAATAGAATGGAATCGGATGGAATGGAGTGGAATGGAATGGAATGGAATGGAATGGAATCGAATGGAATGGAATGGAATGGAATGGAATGGAATGGAATGGAATGGAATGGAATGGAATCAACCCGAGTAGAACGGAATGGAATGGAATGGAATGGAATGGAATGGAATGGAATGGAATGGAATGGAATGGAATGGAATGGAATGGAATGGAATGGAATGTAATCAACCCGAGTAGAACGGAATGGATTGGAATGGAAAGGAATGGAATGGAATGGAATGGAATGAATGGCATGGAATGGAATGGAATGGAATCGAATGGAATCGAATGGATTCGAATGGAATGGAACGGAAAGGAATGGAATGGAATGGAATGGAATGGAATGGAATCAACCCGAGTAGAATGGAGTGGATTGGAATGAAATGGAATGGAATGGAATGGACTTCCATGGAATAGAATGGAATGGAATGGAATGGAATTGAATGGAATGGAATGGAATAGAATGGAATCGGATGGAATGGAGTGGAATGGAATGGAATGGAATGGAATGGAATGGAATGGAATCGAATGGAATGGAATGGTATGGAATGGAATGGAATGGAATGGAATGGAATGGAATGGAATCAACCCGAGCAGAATGGAATGGATAGGAATGGAATGGAATGGAATGGAATGTAATTCAATAGAATAGAATGGAAGGGAATGGAAAGGAATGCAATGGAATGGAATGGAATGGAATCGAATGGAATCGAATGGAATCGAATGGAATGGAGTGGAATAGAATGGAATCAACCCGAATAGAACGTAACTGAATGGAACGGAACGGATCGGAACGGAATGGAATGGAGTGAAATGGAATGGAATCAAATGGAATCGAATGGAACCGAATGGAATGGAATGGAAGGGAATGGAATGCAATGGAATGGAATGGAATGGAATGGAATCAACCCGAGTAGAATGGAAAGGACTGGAATGGAATGGAATTGAATGGAATGGATTCGAATGGAATCGAATGGAATGGAATGGAATGGAATGGAATGGAATGGAATGGAATGGAATCAACCCGAGTAGAACGGAATGGAATGGAATGGAATGGAATGGAATGGAATGGAATGGAATGGAATGGAATGGAATGGAATGGAATTCAAAGGAATGGAATGGAATGGAATGGAATGGAATCAACCCGAGTAGAATGGAATGGAATGGAATGGAATGGAATGGAATGGAATGGAATTCAATGGAATAGAATGGAATGGAATGGAATGGAATGGAATGGAATGAACCCGAGTAGAACGGAATGGAATGGAATGGAATTGAATGGAATGGAATGGAATGGAATGGAATGGAATGGAATGGAATGGAATGGAATGGAATGGAATGGAATGGAATGGAATGGAATAGAATCGAATGGAATGGAAAGGAATGGAATGGAATGAGATGGAATGGAATGGAATGGAATGGAATCAACCCGAGTAGATTGGAATGGATTGGAATGGAATGAAATGGAATGGAATGGAATTCAATGGAAAAAATGAAATGGAATGGAATGGAATGGAATGGAATGGAATGGAATGGAATCGAATGGAATCGAATGGAATCGAATGGAATGGAGTGGAATAGAATGGAATTAACCCGAGTAGAATGGAATGGAATGGAACGGAACGGAACGGAATGGAACGGAACGGAACGAAACGGAATGGAATGGAGTGAAATGGAATGGAATCGAATGGAATCGAATGGAACCGAATGGAATGGAAAGAAGGGAATGGAATGGAATGGAATGGAATGGAATGGAATCAACCCGAGTAGAATTGAATGGATTGGAATGGAATGGAATGGAATGGAATGGAATTCAATAGAATAGAATGGAATGGAATGGAATGGAATGGAATGGAATCGAATGGAATCGAATGGAATCGAATGGAATGGAGTGGAATAGAATGGAATCAATCCGAGTGGAACGGAACGGAACGGAACGGAACGGAACGAATGGAATGGAATGGAGTGAAATGGAATGGAATCAAATGGAATCGAATGGAACCGAATGGAATGGAATGGAAGGGAATGGAATGCAATGGAGTGGAATGGAATGGAATGGAATCAACCCGAGTAGAATGGAATGGACTGGAATGGAATGGATTGGAATGGAATGGAATCGAATGGAATGGAATGGAATGGAATGGAATGGAATGGAATGGAATGGAATGGAATCAACCCGAGTAGAACGGAATGGAATGGAATGGAATGGAATGGAATGGAATGGAATGGAATAGAATGGAATGGAATGGAATGGAATCAACCCGAGTAGAACGGAATGGAATGGAATGGAATGGAATGGAATTCCATGGAATGGAATTCAATGGAATGGAATTCAATGGAATAGAATGGAATGGAATGGAATGGAATGGAATGGAATGGAATGGAATGAACCCGAGTAGAACGGAATGGAATGGAATGGAATGGAATGGAATGGAATGGAATGGAATGGAATGGAATCGAACGGAATGGAATGGAATCGAATGGAATGGAATGAAATGGAATGGAATGGAATGGAATGGAATGGAATCGAAAGGAATGGAATGGAATGGAATGGAATTCAATGGAAAAAATGAAATGGAATGGAATGGAATGGAATGGATTGGAATGGAATGGAATGGAATCGAATGGAATGGAATGGAATGGAATGGAATGGAATGGAATGGAATGGAATGGAATGGAATTTAATGCAATGGAATGGAATGGAATGGAATGGAATTCAATGTAATGGAATGTAATGGAATGGAATGGAATGGAATGGAAAGGAATCAACCCGAGTAGAACGGAATGGAATGGGATGGAATGGAATGGAATGGAATGGAATGGAATTGAATGGAATGGAATGGAATGGAATCGAATGGAATCGAATGGAATGCAATGGAATGGAATGGAATCGAATAGAATGGAAAGAAATGGAATGGAATCGAATGGAATCGAATGGAATGGAATGGAATGGAATGGAATGGAATGGAAAGGAATGGAAAGGAATGGAATGGAATGGAATCAACCCGAGTAGATTGGAATGGATTGGAATGGAATGGAATGGAATGGAATGGAATTCAATGGAAAAAATGAAATGGAATGGAATGGAATGGAATGGAATGGAATGGAATGGAATCGAATGGAATAGAATGGAATGGAATGGAATGGAATGGAATCGAATGGAATGGAATGGAATGGAATGGAATGGAATCGAATGGAATGGAATGGAATGGAATGGAATGGAATGGAATGGAATGGAATCAACCCGCGTAGATTGGAATGGATTGGAATGGAATGGAATGGAATGGAATGGAATCGAATGGAATCGAATGGAATCGAATGGAATGGAGTGGAATAGAATGGAATCAACCCGAGTAGAACGGAATGGAATGGAACGGAACGGAACGGAACGGAACGGAACGGAACAGAACCGAATGGAATGGAGTGAAATGGAATGGAATCGAATGGAATCGAAGGGAACCGAATGGAATGGAAAGAAGGGAATTAAATGGAATGGAATGGAATGGAATGGAATGGAATGTAATCAACCCGAGTAGAATGGAATGGATTGGAATGGAATGGAATGGAGTAGAATGGAATGGAATTCAATAGAATAGAATGGAATGGAATGGAATGGAATGGAATGGAATGGAATCGAATGGAATCGAAAGGAATCGAATGGAATGGAGTGGAATAGAATGGAATCAACCTGAATAGAACGGAATGGAACGGAACGGAACGGAACGGAACGGAATGGAATTGAGTGAA
Source organism: Gorilla gorilla gorilla (assembly GCF_029281585.2). Lineage (NCBI taxonomy): Eukaryota > Metazoa > Chordata > Mammalia > Primates > Hominidae > Gorilla > Gorilla gorilla. Next base: position 47,749,540 of record NC_073239.2, on the reverse strand, counting down.
ATGGAATGGAATCGAATGGAATCGAAAGGAACCGAATGGAATGGAATGGAAGGGAATGGAATGGAATGGAATGGAATGGAATCAACCCGAGTAGAATGGAATGGATTGGAATGGAATGGAATGGAGTGGAATGGAATGGAATGGAATAGAATGGAATGGAATGGAATGGAATGGAATGGAATGGAATGGAATGGAATGGAATGGAATGGAATGGAATGGAATGGAATGGAATTCAATGGATTAGAATGGAATGGAATGGAATGGAATGGAATGGAATGAACCCGAGTTGAACGGAATGGAATGGAATGGGATGGAATGGAATGGAATGGAATGGAATGGAATGGAATGGAATGGAATGGAAAGGAATGGAATTGATTCGAATGGAATGGAATGGAATGGAATGGAATGGAATGGAATGGTATCGAAAGGAATGGAATGGAATGGAATGCAAAGGAATGGAATCGAATGGAATGGAATGGAATGGAATGGAATGGAATGGAATGGAATGGAATGGAATGGAATGGAATCAACCCGAGTAGAATGGAGTGGATTGGAATGGAATGGAATGGAATGGAATGGACTTCAATGGAATAGAATGGAATGGAATGGAATGGAATTGAATGGAATGGAATGGAATAGAATGGAATCGGATGGAATGGAGTGGAATGGAATGGAATGGAATGGAATGGAATCGAATGGAATGGAATGGAATGGAATGGAATGGAATGGAATGGAATGGAATGGAATGGAATCAACCCGAGTAGAACGGAATGGAATGGAATGGAATGGAATGGAATGGAATGGAATGGAATGGAATGGAATGGAATGGAATGGAATGGAATGGAATGGAATCAACCCGAGTAGAACGGAATGGATTGGAATGGAAAGGAATGGAATGGAATGGAATGGAATGAATGGCATGGAATGGAATGGAATGGAATCGAATGGAATCGAATGGATTCGAATGGAATGGAACGGAAAGGAATGGAATGGAATGGAATGGAATGGAATGGAATCAACCCGAGTAGAATGGAGTGGATTGGAATGAAATGGAATGGAATGGAATGGACTTCCATGGAATAGAATGGAATGGAATGGAATGGAATTGAATGGAATGGAATGGAATAGAATGGAATCGGATGGAATGGAGTGGAATGGAATGGAATGGAATGGAATGGAATGGAATGGAATCGAATGGAATGGAATGGTATGGAATGGAATGGAATGGAATGGAATGGAATGGAATGGAATCAACACGAGTAGAATGGAATGGAATGGAATGGAATGGAATGGAATGGAATGGAATGGAATGGAATGGAATGGAATTCAATGGAATAGAATGGAATGGAATGGAATAGAATGGAATGGAATGGAATTGAATCGAATGGAATGGAATGGAATGGAATGGAATGGAATGGAATGGAATGGAATGGAATGGAATGGAATCAACCCGAGAAGAACGGAATGGATTGGATTGGAAAGGAATGGAATGGAATGGAATGGAATGAATGGAATGGAATGGAATGGAATGGAATCGAATGGAATCGAATGGAATCGAATGGAATGGAACGGAATGGAATGGAATGGAACGGAATGGAATGGAATGGAATGGAATGGAATGGAATGGAATGGAATGGAATGGAATGGAATGGAACCGAATGGAATGGAATGGAATGGAATGGAATGGAATGGAATGGAATGGAATGGAATGGAATCAACCCGAGTAGAACGGAATGGAATGGAATGGAATGGAATGGAATGGAATGGAATGGAATGGAATGGAATGGAATGGAATGGAATGGAATTCAATGGAATATAATGGAATGGAATGGAATGGAATGGAATGGAATGGAATGGAATGGAATGGAATGGAATGGAATGGATTGGAATGGAATCAACACGAGTAGAACGGAATGGAATGGAATCGAACGGAATGGAATGGAATGGAATGGAATGGAATGGAATGGAATGTAATGGAATGGAATGGAATCGAATGGAATCGAATGGAATCGAATGGAATGGAATGGAATGGAATGGAATGGAATCGAATGGAATGGAATGGAATGGAATGGAATGGAATGGAATGGAATGGAATGGAATGGAATGGAATTCAATGGAATAGAATGGAATGGAATGAAATGGAATGGAATCAACCCGAGAAGAATGGAATGGATTTTAATGGAATGGAATGGAATGGAATGGAATGGAATGGAATGGAATGGAATGGAATGGAATCGAATCGAATGGAATGGAATGGAATGGAATGGAATGGAATGGAATGGAATGGAATCAACCCGAGTAGAACGGAATGGAATGGAATGGAATGGAATGGAAAGGAATGGAATGGAATGGAATGGAATTCAATGGAATGGAATGGAATGGAATGGAAGGGAATGGAATCAACCCGAGTAGAACGGAATGGAATGGAATGGAATGGAATGGAATGGAATGGAATGGAATGGAATGGAATTCAATGGAATAGAATGGAATGGAATGGAATGGAATGGAATGAACCCGAGTAGAACGGAATGGAATGGAATGGAATGGAACGGAATGGAATGGAATGGAATGGAATGGAATGGAATGGAATGGAATGGAATGGAATGGAATCAACCCGAGTAGAATGGAATGGATTGGAATGGAATGGAATGGAATGGAATGGAAGTCTATGGAATAGAATGAAATGAAATGGAATGGAATGGAATGGAATGGAATGGAATGGAATGGAATGCAATGGAATGGAATGGAATGGAATCAACCCGAGTAGAATGGAATGGATTGGAATGGAATGGAATGGAATGGAATGGAATGGAATGGAATGGAATGGAATGGAATCAACCCGAGTAGAACGGAATGGAATGGAATGGAATGGAATGGAATGAAATGGAATGGAATGGAATGGAATGGAATGGAGTGGAATGGAATCGAATGGAATCGAATGGAATCGAATGGAAAGAAGTGGAATAGAATGGAATCAACCCGAGTATAAAGGAAAGGAATGGAACGGAACAGAATGGAACGGAATGGAAAGGAATGGAATGGAGTGAAATGGAATGGAATCGAATGGAATCGAATGGAACCGAATGGAATGGAATGGAAGGGAATGGAATGGAATGGAATGGAATGGAATGGAATCAACCCGAGTAGAATGGAATGGATTGGAATGGAATGGAATGGAATGGAATGGAATGGAATGGAATCAACCCGAGTAGAATGGAATGGATTGGAACGGAATGGAATGGAATGGAATGGAATGGAATGGAATGGAATGGAATCGAATGGAATCGAATGGAATCGAATGGAATGGAATGGAATGGAATGGAATCAACCCGAGTAGAACGGAATGGAATGGAATGGAATGGAATGGAATGGAATGGAATGGAATGGAATGGAATGGAATGGAATGGAATTCAATGGAATAGAATGGAATGGAATGGAATGGAATGGAATGGAATGGAATGAACCCGAGTAGAACGGAATGGAATGGAATGGAATTGAATGGAATGGAATGGAATGGAATGGAATGGAATGGAATGGAATGGAATCAACCCGAGTAGAACGGAATGGATTGGAATGGAAAGGAATGGAATGGAATGGAATGGAATGAATGGCATGGAATGGAATGGAATGGAATGGAATGGAATCGAATGGAATGGAGTAGAGTGGAGGGGAATGGAATGGAATGGAATAGAATGGAATCGGATGGAATGGAGTGGAATGGAATGGAATGGAATGGAATGGAATGGAATGGAATCGAATGGAATGGAATGGTATGGAATGGAATGGAATGGAATGGAATGGAATGGAATGGAATGGAATGGAATGGAATGGAATGGAATGGAATTGAATGGAATGGAATGGAATGGAATGGAATGGAATGGAATGGAATGGAATGGAATCAACCCGAGAAGAACGGAATGGATTGGAATGGAAAGGAATGGAATGGAATGGAATGGAATGAATGGAATGGAATGGAATGGAATGGAATCGAATGGAATCGAATGGAATCGAATGGAATGGAACGGATTGGAATGGAATGGAACGGAATGGAATGGAATGGAATGGAATGGAATGGAATGGAATGGAATGGAACAGAATGGAATGGAATGGAATGGAATGGAATGGAATGGAATGGAATGGAATGGAATGGAATGGAATCAACCCGAGTAGAACGGGATGGAATGGAATGGAATGGAATGGAATGGAATGGAATGGAATGGAATGGAATGGAATTCAATGCAATATAATGGAATGGAATGGAATGGAATGGAATGGAATGGAATGGAATGGAATTCAATGCAATATAATGGAATGGAATGGAATGGAATGGAATGGAATGGAATGGAATGGAATGGATTGGAATGGAATCAACACGAGTAGAACGGAATGGAATGGAATCGAACGGAATGGAATGGAATGGAATGGAATGGAATGTAATGGAATGTAATGTAATGGAATGGAATCGAATGGAATCGAATGGAATCGAATGGATTGGAATGGAATGGAATGGAATCGAATGGAATGGAACGGAATGGAATGGAATGGAATGGAATGGAATGGAATGGAATTCAATGGAATAGAATGGAATGGAATGAAATGCAATGGAATCAACCCGAGAAGAGTGGAATGGATTGTAATGGAATGGAATGGAATGGAGTGGAATGGAATGGAATGGAATGGAATGGAATGGAACCGAATGGAATGGAATGGAATGGAATGGAATGGAATGGAATGGAATGGAATGGAATCAACCCGAGTAGAACGGAATGGAATGGAATGGAATGGAATGGAATGGAAAGGAATGGAATGGAATGGAATGGAATTCAATGGAATGGAATGGAATGGAATGGAAGGGAATGGAATCAACCCGAGTAGAACGGAATGGAATGGAATGGAATGGAATGGAATGGAATGGAATGGAATGGAATTCAATGGAATAGAATGGAATGGAATGGAATGGAATGGAATGAACCCGAGTAGAACGGAATTGAATGGAATGGAATGGAACGGAATGGAATGGAATGGAATGGAATGGAATTGAATGGAATGGAATGGAATCAACCCGAGTAGAATGGAATGGATTGGAATGGAATGGAATGGAATGGAATGGAATTCTATGGAATAGAATGAAATGAAATGGAATGGAATGGAATGGAATGGAATGGAATGGAATGGAATGGAATGGAATGGAATCAACCCGAGTAGAATGGAATGGATTGGAATGGAATGGAATGGAATGGAATGGAATGGAATGGAATGGAATGGAATGGAATCAACCCGAGTAGAACGGAATGGAATGGAATGGAATGGAATGGAATGAAATGGAATGGAATGGAATGGAATGTAATGGAATGGAATGGAATCCAATGGAATCGAATGGAATCGAATGGAAAGAAGTGGAATAGAATGGAATCAACCCGAGTATAAAGGAAAGGAATGGAACGGAACAGAATGGAACGAAACGGAAAGGAATGGAATGGAGTGAAATGGAATGGAATCGAATGGAGTCGAATGGAACCAATTGGAATGGAATGGAAGGGAATGGAATGGAATGGAATGGAATGGAATGGAATCAACCCGAGTAGAATGGAATGGATTGGAATGGAATGGAATGGAATGGAATGGAATGGAATGGAATGGAATGGAATGGAATGGAATCAACCCGAGTAGAATGGAATGGATTGGAATGGAATGGAATGGAATGGAATGGAATGGAATCGAATGGAATCGAATGGAATCGAATGGAATGGAATGGAATGGAATGGACTTCCATGGAATAGAATGGAATGGAATGGAATGGAATTGAATGGAATGGAATGGAATAGAATGGAATCGGATGGAATGGAGTGGAGTGGAATGGAATGGAATGGAATGGAATGGAATGGAATGGAATGGAATCGAATGGAATGGAATGGTATGGAATGGAATGGAATGGAATGGAATGGAATGGAATGGAATCAACACGAGTAGAATGGAATGGAATGGAATGGAATGGAATGGAATGGAATGGAATGGAATGGAATGGAATGGAATGGAATTCAATGGAATAGAATGGAATGGAATGGAATAGAATGGAATGGAATGGAATTGAATCGAATGGAATGGAATGGAATGGAATGGAATGGAATGGAATGGAATGGAATGAATGGAATGGAATGGAATGGAATGGAATCGAATGGAATCGAATGGAATCGAATGGAATGGAACGGAATGGAATGGAATGGAACGGAATGGAATGGAATGGAATCAACCAGAGAAGAACGGAATGGATTGGAATGGAAAGGAATGGAATGGAATGGAATGGAATGAATGGAATGGAATGGAATGGAATGGAATCGAATGGAATCGAATGGAATCGAATGGAATGGAACGGAATGGAATGGAATGGAACGGAATGGAATGGAATGGAATGGAATGGAATGGAATGGAATGGAATGGAATGGAACCGAATGGAATGGAATGGAATGGAATGGAATGGAATGGAACCGAATGGAATGGAATGGAATGGAATGGAATGGAATGGAATGGAATGGAATGGAATTCAATGGAATATAATGGAATGGAATGGAATGGAATGGAATGGAATGGAATGGAATGGAATGGAATGGAATGGAATGGATTGGAATGGAATCAACACGAGTAGAACGGAATGGAATGGAATCGAACGGAATGGAATGGAATGGAATGTAATGGAATGTAATGGAATGTAATGTAATGGAATGGAATCGAATGGAATCGAATGGAATCGAATGGATTGGAATGGAATGGAATGGAATCGAATGGAATGGAACGGAATGGAATGGAATGGAATGGAATGGAATGGAATGGAATGGAATTCAATGGAATAGAATGGAATGGAATGAAATGCAATGGAATCAGCCCGAGAAGAGTGGAATGGATTGTAATGGAATGGAATGGAATGGAGTGGAATGGAATGGAATGGAATGGAATGGAATCGAATGGAATGGAATGGAATGGAATGGAATGGAATGGAATGGAATGGAATCAACCCGAGTAGAACGGAATGGAATGGAATGGAATGGAATGGAATGGAAAGGAATGGAATGGAATGGAATGGAATTCAATGGAATGGAATGGAATGGAATGGAAGGGAATGGAATCAACCCGAGTAGAACGGAATGGAATGGAATGGAATGGAATGGAATGGAATGGAATGGAATGGAATGGAATTCAATGGAATAGAATGGAATGGAATGGAATGGAATGGAATGAACCCGAGTAGAACGGAATGCAATGGAATGGAATGGAACGGAATGGAATGGAATGGAATGGAATGGAATTGAATGGAATGGAATGGAATCAACCCGAGTAGAATGGAATGGATTGGAATGGAATGGAATGGAATGGAATGGAATTCTATGGAATAGAATGAAATGAAATGGAATGGAATGGAATGGAATGGAATGGAATGGAAAGGAATGGAATGGAATGGAATGGAATGGAATGGAATCGAATGGAATGGAGTGGAATAGAATGGAATCAACCCGAGTAGAATGGAATGGAATGGATCGGAACGGAGCGGAACGGAACGGAACGGAACGGAACGGAACGGAACGGAATGGAATGGAGTGAAATGGAATGGAATCGAATGGAATCGTACAGAACCGAATGGAATGGAAAGAAGGGAACGGAATGGAATGGAATGGAATGGAATGGAATGGAATGGAATCAACCCGAGTAGAATGGAATGGATTGGAATGGAATGGAATGGAATGGAATGGAATGGAATGGAATGGAATGCAATTCAATAGAATATAATGGAATGGAATGGAATGGAATGGAATGGAATGGAATGGAATGGAATGGAATGGAATCGAATGGAATCGAATGGAATGGAGTGGAATAGAATGGAATCAACCCGAATAGAACGGAACGGAACGGAACGGAATGGAACGGAATGGAATGGAGTGAAATGGAATGGAATCGAATGGAATCGAAAGGAACCGAATGGAATGGAATGGAAGGGAATGGAATGGAATGGAATGGAATGGAATGGAATGGAATCAACCCGAGTAGAATGGAATGGATTGGAATGGAATGGAATGGAATCGAATGCAATGCAATTGAATGGAATGGAATGGAATGGAATGGAATGGACCCGAGTAGAACGGAATGGAATGGAATGGAATGGAATGGAATGGAATGGAATGGAATGAACCCGAGTAGAACGGAATGGAATGGAATGGAATGGAATGGAATGGAATGGAATGGAATGGAATGGAATGGAATCGAAAGGAATGGAATGGAATGGAATGGAATTTAATCGAATGGAATCGAATGGAATGGAATGGAAAGGAATGGAATCGAATGGAACGGAATGGAATGGAATGGAATGGAATGGAATCGAATGGAATCGAATGGAATGGAGTGGAAGAGAATGGAATCAACTCGAGTAGAACGGAATGGAATGGAACGGAATGGAACGGAACGGAACGGAATGGAACGGAACGGAATGGAATGGAGTGAAATGGAATAGAATCGAATGGAATCGAATGGAACCGAATGGAATGGAATGGAACGGAATGGAATGGAATGGACTGGAATGGAATGGAATCAACCCGAGTAGAATGGAATGGATTGGAATGGAATGGAATGGAATGGAATGGAATGGAATGCAATTCAATAGAATATAATGGAATGGAATGGAATGGAATGGAATGGAATGGAATGGAATGGAATGGAATGGAATGGAATCGAATGGAATCGAATGGAATGGAGTGGAATAGAATGGAATCAACCCGAATAGAACGGAACGGAACGGAACGGAATGGAACGGAATGGAATGGAGTGAAATGGAATGGAATCGAATGGAATCGAAAGGAACCGAATGGAATGGAATGGAAGGGAATGGAATGGAATGGAATGGAATGGAATGGAATGGAATCAACCCGAGTAGAATGAAATGGAATGGAATGGAATGGAATGGAATCGAATGCAATGCAATGGAATGGAATGGAATGGAATGGAATGGAATGGACCCGAGTAGAACGGAATGGAATGGAATGGAATGGAATGGAATGGAATGGAATGGAATGAACCCGAGTAGAACGGAATGGAAGGGAATGGAATGGAATGGAATGGAATGGAATGGAATGGAATGGAATTGAATGGAATCGAAAGGAATGGAATGGAATGGAATGGAATGGAATGGAATGGAATGGAATGGAATGGAATTTAATCGAATGGAATCGAATGGAATGGAATGGAAAGGAATGGAATCGAATGGAACGGAATGGAATGGAATGGAATGGAATGGAATCGAATGGAATCGAATGGAATGGAGTGGAAGAGAATGGAATCAACTCGAGTAGAACGGAATGGAATGGAACGGAATGGAACGGAACGGAACGGAATGGAACGGAACGGAATGGAATGGAGTTAAATGGAATAGAATCGAATGGAATCGAATGGAACCGAATGGAAAGAAATGGAACGGAATGGAATGGAATGGACTGGAATGGAATGGAATCAACCGTAGTAGAATGTAATGGATTGGAATGGAATGGAATGGAATGGATTGGAATGGAATGGAATCGAATGGAATCGAATGGAATGGAATGGAATGGAATGGAATGGAATCAACCCGAGTAGAATGGAATGGAATGGAATGGAATGGAGTGGAATGGAATGGAATGGAGTGGAATGGAATGGAATGGAATGGAATGGAATGGAATGGAATTCAATGGAATGGAATGGAATGGAATGGAATGGAATGGAATGGAATCGAATGGAATTGAATGGAATCGAATGGAATGGAATGGAATAGAATGTAATCAACCCGAGTAGAACGGAATGGAACGGAATGGAATGGAATGGAATGGAATGGAATGGAATGGAATGGAATGGAATGGAATGGAATGGAATGGAATGGAATGGAATTGAGTGGAATGGAATGGAATGGAATGGAATGGAATGGAATGGAATGGAATGGAATGGAATGGAATGGAATGGAATGGAATCAACACGAGTAGAACGGAATGGAATGGAATGGAATGGAGTGGAATGGAATGGAATGGAATGGAACTCAATGGAATGGAAAGGAATGGAATGGAATCAACCCGAGTAGAACGGAATGGAATGGAATGGAAAGGAATGCAATGCAATGGAATGGAATGGAATTCAATGGAATGGAACGGAATGGAATGTAATGGAATGGAATGGAATGGAATGGAATGGAGTGGAATGGAAGGGAATGGAATGGAATGGAATGGAATGGAATCAACAGGAGTAGAATGGAATGGATTGGAATGGAATGGAATGGAGTGGAATCGAATGGAATGGAATGGAATCGAATGGAATGGAATGGAATGGAATGGACGCGAGTAGAACGGAATTGAATGGAATGGAATGGAATGGAATGGAATGGAATGGAATGGATTGGAAAGAACCCGAATAGAACGCAATGGAATGGAATGGAATGCAATGGAATAGAATGGAATGGAATGGAATGGAATGGAATCAACCCGAGTAGAAATGAATGGATAGGAATGGAATGGAATGGAATGGAATGTAATGCAATAGAATGGAATGGAAGGGAATGGAAAGGAATGGAATGGAATGGAAAGGAATGGAATGGAATGGAATCGAATGGAATCGAATGGAATCGAATGGAATGGAGTGGAATAGAGTGGAATCAACCCGAATAGAACGGAACAGAACGAAACGGAACGGAATGGAACGGAATGGAATGGAGTGAAATGGAATGGAATCAAATGGAGTCGAATGGAACCGAATGGAATGGAATGGAATGGAATGGAATGGAATGGAATGGAATGGAATGGAATGGAATGGAATGGAATCAACCCGAGTAGAACGGAATGGAATGGAATGGAATGGAATGGAATGGAATGGAATGGAATGGAATGGAATGCAATGGAATGGAATGGAATGGAATGGAATTCAATGGAATGGAAAGGAATGGAATGGAATGGAATCAACCCGAGTAGAACGGAATGGAATGGAATGGAAAGGAATGGAATGGAATGGACTGGAATGGAATGGAATGGAATGGAATGGAATGGAATTCAAAGGAATGGAATTCAATGGAATAGAATGGAATGGAATGGAATGGAATGGAATGGAATGAAGCCGAGTAGAACGGAATGGAATGGAATTGAATTGAATGGAATGGAATGGAATGGAATGGAATGGAATCGAATGGAATCGAATGGAATGGAATGGAATGGAATGGAATGGAATCGAATGGAATGGAATGGAATGGAATGGAATCGAATGGAATCGAATGGAATGGAATGGTATGGAATGGAATGGAATGGAATGGAATGGAATCAACCCGAGTAGATTGGAATGGATTGGAATGGAATGGAATGGAATGGAATGGAATGGAATGGAATTCAATGGAAAAAATGAAATGGAATGGAATGGAATGGAATGGAATGGAATGGAATCGAATGGAATCGAATGGAATGGAATGGAATGGAATGGAATGGAATCGAATGGAATGGAATGGAATGGAATGGAATCGAATGGAATCGAATGGAATGGAATGGAATGGAATGGAATGGAATGGAATGGAATGGAATGGAATGGAATTTAATGCAATGGAATGGAATGGAATGGAATGGAATTCAATGGAATGGAATGGAATGGAATGGAATGGAATGGAATGGAATGGAATGGAATCAACCCGAGTAGAACGGAATGGAATGGAATGGAATGGAATGGAATGGAATGGAATGGAATGGAATGGAATTCAATGGAATGGAATTCGATGGAATAGAATGGAATGGAATGGAATGGAATGGAATGGAATGAACACGAGTAGAACGGAATGGAATGGAATGGAATGGAATGGAATGGAATGGAATGGAATGGAATGGAATGGAATGGAATCGAATGGAATGGAATGGAATGGAATGGAATGGAATCGAATGGAATGGAATGGAATGGAATGGAATCGAATGGAATGGAATGGAATGGAATGGAATGGAATGGAATGGAATGGAATGGAATCAACCCGAGTAGATTGGAATGGATTGGAATGGAATGGAATGGAATGGAATGGAATGGAATTCAATGGAAAAATGAAATGGAATGGAATGGAATGGAATGGAATGGAATGGAATCGAATCGAACGGAATCGAATGGAATGGAATGGAATGGAATGGAATGGAATGGAATGAAATCGAATGGAATGGAATGGAATCGAATGGAATCGAATGGAATCGAATGGAATGGAATGGAATGGAATGGAATGGAATGGAATGGAATGGAATGGAATGGAATGGAATCAACCCGAGTAGATTGGAATGGATTGGAATGGAATGGAATGGAATGGAATGGAATTCAATGGAAAAAATGAAATGGAATGGAATGGAATGGAATGGAATGGAATCGAATGGAATCGGATGGAATCGAATGGAATGGAGTGGATAAGAATGGAATCAACCCGAATAGAACGGAACAGAACGGAACGGAACGGAACGGAATGGAATGGAATTGAGTGAAATGGAATGGAATCGAATGGAATCGAAAGGAACCGAATGGAATGGAATGGAAGGGAATGGAATGGAATGGAATGGAATGGAATGGAATCAACCCGAGTAGAATGGAATGGAATGGAATGGAATGGAATGGAATGGAATGGAATGGAATGGAATGGAATGGAATGGAATGGAATGGAATCAACCCGAGTAGAATGGAGTGGATTGGAATGGAATGGAATGGAATGGAATGGAATGGAATGGAATGGAATTCAATGGAATAGAATGAAATGGAATGGAATGGAATTGAATGGAGTGGAATGGAATGGAATGGAATGGAATGGAATGGAATGGAATGGAATGGAATGGAATGGAATCTAATGGAATGGAATGGAATGGAATGGAATGGAATGGAATGGAATGGAATCAACCCGAGTAGAACGGAATGGAATGGAATGGAATGGAATGGAATGGCATGGAATGGAATGGAATGTAATGGAATCAACCCGAGTAGAACGGAATGGAATGGAATGGAATGGAATGGAATTCAAAGAAATGGAATGGAATGGAATGGAATGGAATCAACCCGAGTAGAATGGAATGGATAGGAATGGAATGGAAAGGAATGGAATGTAATGCAATAGAATGGAATGGAAGGGAATGGAAAGGAATGGAATGGAATGGAAAGGAATGGAATGGAATGGAATCGAATGGAATCGAATGGAATCGAATGGAATGGAGTGGAATAGAGTGGAATCAACCCGAATAGAACGGAACAGAACGAAACGGAACGGAACGGAACGGAATGGAATGGAGTGAAATGGAATGGAATCAAATGGAGTCGAATGGAACCGAATGGAATGGAATGGAATGGAATGGAATGGAATGGAATGGAATGGAATGGAATGGAATGGAATGGAATGGAATGGAATGGAATCAACCCGAGCAGAACGGAATGGAATGGAATGGAATGGAATGGAATGGAATGGAATGGAATGGAATGGAATGGAATGCAATGGAATGGAATGGAATGGAATGGAATTCAATGGAATGGAATGGAATGGAATGGAATGGAATCAACCCGAGTAGAACGGAATGGAATGGAATGGAAAGGAATGGAATGGAATGGACTGGAATGGAATGGAATGGAATGGAATGGAATGGAATTCAAAGGAATGGAATTCAATGGAATAGAATGGAATGGAATGGAATGGAATGGAATGGAATGAAGCCGAGTAGAACGGAATGGAATGGAATTGAATTGAATGGAATGGAATGGAATGGAATGGAATGGAATCGAATGGAATCGAATGGAATGGAATGGAATGGAATGGAATGGAATCGAATGGAATGGAATGGAATGGAATGGAATGGAATGGAATTTAATGCAATGGAATGGAATGGAATGGAATGGAATTCAATGGAATGGAATGGAATGGAATGGAATGGAATGGAATGGAATGGAATCAACCCGAGTAGAACGGAATGGAATGGAATGGAATGGAATGGAATGGAATGGAATGGAATGGAATTCAATGGAAAAAATGAAATGGAATGGAATGGAATGGAATGGAATGGAATGGAATCGAATGGAATCGAATGGAATGGAATGGAATGGAATGGAATGGAATCGAATGGAATGGAATGGAATGGAATCGAATCGAATGGAATCGAATGGAATGGAATGGAATGGAATGGAATGGAATGGAATGGAATGGAATTTAATGCAATGGAATGGAATGGAATGGAATGGAATTCAATGGAATGGAATGGAATGGAATGGAATGGAATGGAATGGAATGGAATCAACCCGAGTAGAACGGAATGGAATGGAATGGAATGGAATGGAATGGAATGGAATGGAATGGAATGGAATGGAATGGAATTCAATGGAATGGAATTCGATGGAATAGAATGGAATGGAATGGAATGGAATGGAATGGAATGAACCCGAGTAGAACGGAATGGAATGGAATGGAATTGAATGGAATGGAATGGAATGGAATGGAATGGAATGGAATAGAATCGAATGGAATGGAATGGAATGGAATGGAATGGAATCGAATGGAATGGAATGGAATGGAATGGAATCGAATGGAATCGAATGGAATGGAATGGAATGGAATGGAATGGAATGGAATGGAATGGAATCAACCCGAGTAGATTGGAATGGATTGGAATGGAATGGAATGGAATGGAATGGAATGGAATGGAATTCAATGGAAAAATGAAATGGAATGGAATGGAATGGAATGGAATGGAATGGAATCGAATCGAACGGAATCGAATGGAATGGAATGGAATGGAATGGAATGGAATGGAATGAAATCGAATGGAATGGAATGGAATCGAATGGAATCGAATGGAATCGAATGGAATGGAATGGAATGGAATGGAATGGAATGGAATGGAATGGAATGGAATGGAATCAACCCGAGTAGATTGGAATGGATTGGAATGGAATGGAATGGAATGGAATGGAATGGAATTCAATGGAAAAAATGAAATGGAATGGAATGGAATGGAATGGAATGGAATCGAATGGAATCGGATGGAATCGAATGGAATGGAGTGGATAAGAATGGAATCAACCCGAATAGAACGGAACAGAACGGAACGGAACGGAACGGAATGGAATGGAATTGAGTGAAATGGAATGGAATCGAATGGAATCGAAAGGAACCGAATGGAATGGAATGGAAGGGAATGGAATGGAATGGAATGGAATGGAATGGAATCAACCCGAGTAGAATGGAATGGAATGGAATGGAATGGAATGGAATGGAATGGAATGGAATGGAATGGAATGGAATGGAATGGAATCAACCCGAGTAGAATGGAGTGGATTGGAATGGAATGGAATGGAATGGAATGGAATGGAATTCAATGGAATAGAATGAAATGGAATGGAATGGAATTGAATGGAGTGGAATGGAATGGAATGGAATGGAATGGAATGGAATGGAATGGAATGGAATCTAATGGAATGGAATGGAATGGAATGGAATGGAATGGAATGGAATGGAATCAACCCGAGTAGAACGGAATGGAATGGAATGGAATGGAATGGAATGGAATGGAATGGAATTCAATGGAATAGAATGGAATGGAATGGAATAGAATGGAATGGAATGGAATGGAATGGAATGGAATGGAATGGAATGGAATGGAATGGAATGGAATGGAATGGAATCAACCCGAGTAGAACGGAATGGATCGGAATGGAAAGGAATGGAATGGAATGGAATGGAATGAATGGAATGGAATGGAAATGAATGGAATCGAATGGAATCGAATGGAATCGAATGGAATGGAACGGAATGGAATGGAATGGAATGGAATCGAATGGAATGGAATGGAATGGAATGGAATCGAATGGAATGGAATGGAATGGAATGGAATGGAATGGAATGGAATGGAATGGAATGGAATCAACCCGAGTAGAACGGAATGGAATGAAATGGAATGGAATGGAATGGAATGGAATGGAATGGAAGGGAATGGAATCAACCCGAGTAGAACGGAATGGAATGGAATGGAATGGAATGGAATGGAAAGGAATGGAATGGAATGGAATGGAATGGAATTCAATGGAATAGAATGGAATGGAATGGAATGGAATGCAATGAACCCGAGTAGAACGGAATGGAATGGAATGGAATGGAATGGAATGGAATGGAATGGAATCGAATGGAATCGAATGGAATGGAATGGAATGGAATGGAATGGAATCGAATGGAATGGAATGGAATGGAATGGAATCGAATGGAATCGAATGGAATGGAATGGAATGGAATGGAATGGAATGGAATGGAATTTAATGCAATGGAATGGAATGGAATGGAATGGAATTCAATGGAATGGAATGGAATGGAATGGAATGGAATGGAATGGAATGGAATGGAATCAACCCGAGTAGAACGGAATGGAATGGAATGGAATGGAATGGAATGGAATGGAATGGAATGGAATGGAATGGAATTCAATGGAATGGAATTCGATGGAATAGAATGGAATGGAATGGAATGGAATTGAATGGAATGGAATGAACCCGAGTAGAACGGAATGGAATGGAATGGAATTGAATGGAATGGAATGGAATGGAATGGAATGGAATGGAATGGAATGGAATCGAATGGAATGGAATGGAATGGAATGGAATGGAATGGAATCGAATGGAATGGAATGGAATGGAATGGAATCGAATGGAATGGAATGGAATGGAATGGAATGGAATGGAATGGAATGGAATGGAATGGAATAGAATGGAATCAACCCGATTAGATTGGAATGGATTGGAATGGAAAGGAATGGAATGGAATGGAATGGAATTCAATGGAAAAAATGAAATGGAATGGAATGGAATGGAATGGAATGGAATGGAATGGAATCGAATCGAATGGAATCGAATGGAAAGGAATGGAATGGAATGGAATGGAATGGAATGGAATCGAATGGAATGGAATGGAATGGAATGGAATCGAATGGAATCGAATGGAATGGAATGGAATGGAATGGAATGGAATGGAATGGAATGGAATGGAATCAACCCGAGTAGATTGGAATGGATTGGAATGGAATGGAATGGAATGGAATGGAATTCAATGGAAAAAATGAAATGGAATGCAATGGAATGGAATGGAATGGAATGGAATCGAATGGAATCGGATGGAATCGAATGGAATGGAGTGGAATAGAATGGAATCAACCCGAATAGAACGGAACGGAACGGAACGGAACGGAACGGAATGGAATGGAATTGAGTGAAATGGAATGGAATCGAATGGAATCGAAAGGAACCGAATGGAATGGAATGGAATCGAATGGAATGGAATGGAATGGAATGGAATCGAATGGAATCGAATGGAATGGAATGGAATGGAATGGAATGGAATGGAATGGAATGGAATTTAATGCAATGGAATGGAATGGAATGGAATGGAATTCAATGGAATGGAATGGAATGGAATGGAAGGGAATGGAATGGAATGGAATGGAATGGAATGGAATCAACCCGAGTAGAATGGAATGGAATGGAATCGAATGGAATGGAATGGAATGGAATGGAATGGAATGGAATGGAATGGAATGGAATGGAATGGAATGGAATGGAATCAACCCGAGTAGAATGGAGTGGATTGGAATGGAATGGAATGGAATGGAATGGAATGGAATTCAATGGAATAGAATGAAATGGAATGGAATGGAATTGAATGGAGTGGAATGGAATGGAATGGAATGGAATCGAATGGAATGGAATGGAATGGAATGGAATGGAATGGAATGGAATGGAATGGAATGGAATCAACCCGAGTAGAACGGAATAGAATGGAATGGAATGGAATGGAATGGAATGGAATGGAATGGAATGGAATGGAATTCAATGGAATAGAATGGAATGGAATGGAATGGAATGGAATGGAATGGAATGGAATGGAATGGAATCAACCCGAGTAGAACGGAATGGATTGGAATGGAATGGCATGGAATGGAATGGAATGGAATGAATGGAATGGAATGGAATGGAATGGAATCGAATGGAATCGAATGGAATCGAATGGAATCGAACGGAATGGAATGGAATGGAATGGAATCGAATGGAATGGAATGGAATGGAATGCAAACGAATGGAATGGAATGGAATGGAATGGAATGGAATGGAATGGAATCAACCCGAGTAGATTGGAATGGATTGGAATGGAATGGAATGGAATGGAATGGAATGGAATTCAATGGAAAAAATGAAATGGAATGGAATGGAATGGAATGGAATGGAATCGAATCGAATGGAATCGAATGGAAAGGAATGGAATGGAATGGAATGGAATGGAATGGAATCGAATGGAATGGAATGGAATGGAATGGAATCGAATGGAATCGAATGGAATGGAATGGAATGGAATGGAATGGAATGGAATGGAATGGAATGGAATGCAATCAACCCGAGTAGATTGGAATGGATTGGAATGGAATGGAATGGAATGGAATGGAATTCAATGGAAAAAATGAAATGGAATGGAATGGATTGGAATGGAATGGAATGGAATCGAATGGAATCGGATGGAATCGAATGGAATGGAGTGGAATTGAATGGAATCAACCCGAATAGAACGGAACGGAACGGAACGGAACGGAACGGAATGGAATGGAATTGAGTGAAATGGAATGGAATCGAATGGAATCGAAAGGAACCGAATGGAATGGAATGGAAAGGAATGGAATGGAATGGAATGGAATGGAATGGAATCAACCCGAGTAGAATGGAATGGAATGGAATCGAATGGAATGGAATGGAATGGAATGGAATGGAATGGAATGGAATGGAATGGAATCAACCCAAGTAGAATGGAGTGGATTGGAATGGAATGGAATGGAATGGAATGGAATGGAATTCAATGGAATAGAATGAAATGGAATGGAATGGAAGTGAATGGAGTGGAATGGAATGGAATGGAATGGAATGGAATGGAATGGAATGGAATCGAATCGAATGGAATGGAATGGAATGGAATGGAATGGAATGGAATGGAATCAACCCGAGTAGAACGGAATGGAATGGAATGGAAAGGAATGGAATGGAATGGAATGGAATGGAATGGAATGGAATTCAATGGAATAGAATGGAATGGAATGGAATAGAATGGAATGGAATGGAATGGAATGGAATGGAATGGAATGGAATGGAATGGAATGGAATCAACCCGAGTAGAACGGAATGGATTGGAATGGAAAGGAATGGAATGGAATGGAAAGGAATGAATGGAATGGAATGGAATGGAATGGAATCGAATGGAATCGAATGGAATCGAATGGAATGGAACGGAATGGAATGGAATGGAATGGAATGGAATGGAATGGAATGGAATGGAATCGAATGGAATGGAATGGAATGGAATGGAATGGAATGGAATGGAATGGAATGGAAGGGAATGGAATCAACCCGAGTAGAACGGAATGGAATGGAATGGAATGGAATGGAATGGAATGGAATGGAATGGAATGGAATGGAATGGAATGGAATTCAATGGAATAGAATGGAATGGAATGGAATGGAATGCAATGAACCCGAGTAGAACGGAATGGAATGGAATGGAATGGAATGGAATGGAATGGAATGGAATGGAATGGAATGGAATGGAATGCAATGGAATGGAATCAACCCGAGTAGAATGGAATGGATTGGAATGGAATGGAATGGAATGGAATGGAATGGAATTCAATGGAATAGAATGAAATGGAATGGAATGGAATGGAATGGAATGGAATGGAATGGAATGGAATGGAATGGAATCAACCCGAGTAGAATGCAATGGATTGGAATGGAATGGAATGGAATTGAATTGAATGGAATGGAATGGAATCGAATGGAATCGAATGGAATGGACTGGAATGAAATGGAATGGAATGGAATGGAATGGAATGGAATCGAATGGAATCGAATGGAATCGAATGGAATGGAGTGGAATAGAATGGAATCAAAACGAAAAGAACGGAACGGAACGGAACGGAACGGAACGGAACGGAACGGAACGGAATGGAATGGAGTGAAATGGAATGGAATCAAATGGAATCGAATGGAACCGAATGGAATGGAATGGAAGGGAATGGAATGCAATGGAATGGAATGGAATGGAATGGAATGGAATCAACCCGAGTAGAATGGAATGGACTGGAATGGAATGGAATGGAATGGAATGGAATGGAATGGAATCGAATGGAATGGAATGGAATGGAATGGAATGGAATGGAATCAACCCGAGTAGAACGGAATGGAATGGAATGGAATGGAATGGAATGGAATGGAATGGAATGGAATTCAATGTAATGGAATGGAATCAACCCGAGTAGAACGGAATGGAATGGAATGGAATGGAATGGAATGGAATTCAATGGAATGGAATTCAATGGAATAGAATGGAATGGAATGGAATGGAGTGGAATGGAATGAACCCGAGTAGAACGGAATGGAATGGAATGTAATTGAATGGAATGGAATGGAATGGAATGGAATGGAATCGAATGGAATCGAATGGAATGGAATGGAATGGAATGGAATGGAATGGAATCGAATGGAATGGAATGGAATCGAATCGAATGGAATGGAATGGAATGGAATGGAATGGAATGGAATGGAATGGAATGGAATGGAATGGAATGGAATAAACCCGAGTAGATTTGAATGGATTGGAATGGAATGAAATGGAATGGAATGGAATTCAATGGAAAAAATGAAATGGAATGGAATGGAACGGAATGGAACGGAATGGAACGGAATGGAACGGAACGGAATGGAATGGAGTGAAATGGAATGGAATCAAATGGAATCGAACGGAACCGAATGGAATGGGAAGAAGGGAACGGAATGGAATGGAATGGAATGGAATGGAATGGAATAAACCCGAGTAGAATGGAAGGGATTGGAATGGAATGGAATGGAATGGAATGGTATTCAATGGAATAGAATGAAATGGAATGGAATGGAATGGAATGGAATGGAATCGAATGGAAAGGAATGGAATCGAAAGGAATGGAAAGGAATGGAATGTACGCGAGTAGAACGGAATGGAATGGAATGGAATGGAATGGAATGGAATGGAATGGAATGGAATGGAATGGAATGAACCCGAGTAGAACGGAATGGAATGGAATGGAATGGAATGGAATGGAATGGAATGGAATGGAATGGAATGCAATGGAATGGAATGGAATGGAATGGAATGGAATGGAATTCAATGGAATGGAATGGAATGGAATGGAATGGAATTGAATGGAATGGAATCAACCCAAGTAGAACGGAATGGAATGGAATGGAATGGAATGGAATGGAATGGAATTCAATGGAATGGAATTCAGTGGAATAGAATGGAATGGAATGGAATGGAATGGAATGGAATGAACCCGAGTAGAGCGGAATGGAATGGAATGGAATTGAATGGAATGGAATGGAATGGAATGGAATGGAATGGAATGGAATGGAATCGAATGGAATGGAATGGAATGCAATGGAATGGAATGTAATGGAATGGAATCGAATGGAATGGAATGGAATGGAATGGAATCGAATGGAATCGAATGGAATCGAATGGAATGGAATGGAATGGAATGGAATGGAATGGAAAGGAATGGAATGGAATGGAATCAACCCGAGTAGATTGGAATGGATTGGAATGGAATGGAATGGAATGGAATGGAATTCAATGGAAAAAATGAAATGGAATGGAATGGAATGGAATGGAATGAAATGGAATGGAATCGAATGGAATGGAATGGAATGGAATGGAATGGAATGGAATCGAATGGAATGGAATGGAAAGGAATGGAATCGAACGGAATTGAATGGAATGGAATGGAATGGAATGGAATGGAATGGAATCAACCCGAGTAGATTGGAATGGACTGGAAAGGAATGGAATGGAATGGAATGGAGTGGAATGGAATCGAATGGAATCGAATGGAATCGAATGGAATGGAGTGGAATAGAATGGAATCAACCCGAGTAGAACGGAATGGAATGGAACGGAACGGAACGGAACGGAACGGAACGGAACGGAACCGAATCGAATGGAGTGAAATGGAATGGAATCGAATGGAATCGAATGGAACCGAATGGAATGGAAAGAAGGGAATTAAATGGAATGGAATGGAATCAAACCGAGTAGAATGGAATGGATTGGAATGGAATGGAATGGAGTGGAATGGAATGGAATTCAATAGAATAGAATGGAATGGAATGGAATGGAATGGAATGGAATCAACCCGAGTAGAATGGAATGGATTGGAATGGAATGGAATGGAATGGAAGGGAATGGAATGGAATGGAATGGAATGGAATGGAATCAACCCGAGTAGAATGGAATGGATTGGAATGGAATGGAATGGACTGGAATGGAATGGAATGGAATAGAATGGAATGGAATGGAATGGAATGGAATGGAATGGAATGGAATGGAATGGGATGGAATGGAATGGAATGGAATGGAATGGAATGGAATGGAATGGAATGGAATGGAATTGATTCGAATGGAATGGAATGGAATGGAATGGAATGGAATGGTATCGAAAGGAATGGAATGGAATGGAATGCAATGGAATGGAATCGAATGGAATGGAATGGAATGGAATGGAATGGAATGGAATGGAATGGAATTGAATGCAATGAAATGGAATGGAATGGAATGGAATCGAATGGAATGGACTGGAATGAAATGGAATGGAATGGAATGGAATGGAATGGAATGGAATGGAATGGAATGGAATCAACCCAAGTAGAATGGAATGGATTGGAATGGAATGGAATGGAATGGAATCGAATGGAATGGAATGGAATGGAATGGAATGGAATGGAATGGAATGGAATCAACCCGAGTAGAATGGAATGGATAGGAATGGAATGGAATGGAATGGAACGTAATTCAATAGAATAGAATGGAAGGGAAAGGAAAGGAATGGAATGGAATGGAATGGAATGGAATGGAATCGAATGGAATCGAATCGAATGGAATCGAATGGAAAGGAATGGAATGGAATGGAATGGAATGGAATGGAATGGAATGGAATGGAATCAACCTGAGTAGATTGGAATGGATTGGAATGTAATGAAATGGAATGGAATGGAATTCAATGGAAAAAATGAAATGGAATGGAATGGAATGGAATGGAATGGAATGGAATGGAATCGAATGGAATCGAATGGAATCGAATGGAATGGAGTGGAATAGAATGGAATCAACCCGAGTAGAATGGAATGGAATGGAACGGAACGGAACAGAACGGAACGGAACGGAACGGAACGGAATGGAATGGAGTGAAATGGAATGGAATCGAATGGAATCGAACGGAAACGAATGGAATGGAAAGAAGGGAACGGAATGGAATGGAATGGAATGGAATGGAATGGAATCAACCCGAGTAGAATGGAATGGATTGGAATGGAATGGAATGGAATGGAATGGAATGGAATTCAATAGAATAGAATGGAATGGAATGGAATGGAATGGAATGGAATGGAATGGAATCGAATGCAATAGAATGGAATGGAGTGGAATAGAATGGAATCAACCCGAATAGAACGGAACGGAACGGAAAGGAATGGAACGGAATGGAATGGAGTGAAATGGAATGGAATCGAATGGAATCGAAAGGATGCGAATGTAATGGAATGGAAGGGGATGGAATGGAATTGAATGGAATGGAATGGAATGGAATCAAACCTAGTAGAATGGAATGGATTGGAATGGTATGGAATGGAATCGAATGCAATGCAATGGAACGGAATGGAATGGAATGGACCCGAGTAGAACGGAATGGAATGGAATGGAATGGAATGGAATGGAATGGAATGGAATCGAAAGGAATGGAATGGAATGGAATGGAATGGAATGGAATGGAATGGAATGGATTGGAATGGAATCAACACGAGTAGAACGGAATGGAATGGAATCGAACGGAATGGAATGGAATGGAATGTATTGGAATGTAATGGAATGTAATGTAATGGAATGGAATCGAATGGAATCGAATGGAATCGAATGGAATGGAATGGAATGGAATGGAATCGAATGGAATGGAACGGAATGGAATGGAATGGAATGGAATGGAATGGAATGGAATGGAATGGAATGGAATGGAATGGAATGGAATGGAATGGAATGGAATTCAATGGAATAGAATGGAATGGAATGGAATGGAATGGAATGAACCCGAGTAGAACGGAATGGAATGGAATGGAATGGAACGGAATGGAATGGAATGGAATGGAATGGAATGGAATGGAATGGAATGGAATCAACCCGAGTAGAATGGAATGGATTGGAATGGAATGGAATGGAATGGAATGGAATTCTATGGAATAGAATAAAATGAAACGGAATGGAATGGAATGGAATGGAATGGAATGGAATGGAATGGAATGGAATGGAATGGAATCAACCCGAGTAGAATGGAATGGATTGGAATGGAATGGAATGGAATGGAATGGAATGGAATGGAATGGAATGGAATGGAATCAACCCGAGTAGAACGGAATGGAATGGAATGGAATGGAATGGAATGAAATGGAATGGAATGGAATGGAATGTAATGGAATGGAATGGAATCGAATGGAATCGAATGGAATCGAATGGAAAGAAGTGGAATAGAATGGAATCAACCCGAGTATAAAGGAAAGGAATGCAACGGAACAGAATGGAACGAAACGGAAAGGAATGGAATGGAGTGAAATGGAATGGAATCGAATGGAATCGAATGGAACCGAATGGAATGGAATGGAAGGGAATGGAATGGAATGGAATGGAATGGAATGGAATCAACCCGAGTAGAATGGAATGGATTGGAATGGAATGGAATGGAATGGAATGGAATGGAATGGAATGGAATGGAATGGAATCAACTCGAGTAGAATGGAATGGATTGGAATGGAATGGAATGGAATGGAATGGAATGGAATGGAATCGAATGGAATCGAATGGAATCGAATGGAATGGAATGGAATGGAATGGAATCAACCCGAGTAGAACGGAATGGAATGGAATGGAATGGAATGGAATGGAATGGAATGGAATGGAATGGAATGGAATGGAATGGAATCGAATGGAATGGACTGGAATGAAATGGAAAGGAATTGAATGGACTGGAATGGAATGGAATGGAATCAACCCGAGTAGAATGGAATGGATTGGAATGGAATGGAATGGATTCGAATGGAATCAAATGGAAACGAATGGATTGGAATGGAAGTGAATGGAATGGAATGGAATGGAACGGAATGGAATCAACCCGAGTAGAATGGAATGGATTGGAATGGAATGGAATATAATGTAATGGAATGGAAAGGAATCGAATGGAATCGAATGGAATTGAATGGAATGGAATGGAATGGAATGGAATGGAATGGAATCAACCCGATTAGAACGGAATGGAATGGAATGGAATGGAATGGAACGGAACGGAATGGAATGGAATGGAATGGAATGGAATGGAATGGAATGGAATGGAATCAACGCGAGTAGAACGGAATGGAATGGAATGGAATGGAATGGAATGGAATGGAATGGAATTGAATGGAATGGAGTGGAGTGGAGGGGAATGGAATGGAATGGAATGGAATGGAATGGAATGGAATGGAATTCAATGGAATAGAATGGAATGGAATGGAATCAACCCGAGTAGAATGGAATGGACTGAAATGGAATGGAATGGAATGGAATGGAATGGAATCGAATGGAATGGAATGGAATGGAATGGAATGGAATGGAATGGAATGGAATGGAATGGAATGGAATGGAATGGAATGGAATGGAATCGAATGGAATGGAATGGAATGCAATGGAATGGAATGTAATGGAATGGAATCGAATGGAATGGAATGGAATGGAATGGAATCGAATGGAATCGAATGGAATCGAATGGAATGGAATGGAATGGAATGGAATGGAATGGAATGGAATGCAATGGAATGGAATGTAATGGAATGGAATCGAATGGAATGGAATGGAATGGAATGGAATCGAATGGAATCGAATGGAATCGAATGGAATGGAATGGAATGGAATGGAATGGAATGGAAAGGAATGGAATGGAATGGAATCAACCCGAGTAGATTGGAATGGATTGGAATGGAATGGAATGGAATGGAATGGAATTCAATGGAAAAAATGAAATGGAATGGAATGGAATGGAATGGAATGAAATGGAATGGAATCGAATGGAATGGAATGGAATGGAATGGAATGGAATGGAATCGAATGGAATGGAATGGAAAGGAATGGAATCGAACGGAATTGAATGGAATGGAATGGAATGGAATGGAATGGAATGGAATCAACCCGAGTAGATTGGAATGGACTGGAAAGGAATGGAATGGAATGGAATGGAGTGGAATGGAATCGAATGGAATCGAATGGAATCGAATGGAATGGAGTGGAATAGAATGGAATCAACCCGAGTAGAACGGAATGGAATGGAACGGAACGGAACGGAACGGAACGGAACGGAACGGAACCGAATCGAATGGAGTGAAATGGAATGGAATCGAATGGAATCGAATGGAACCGAATGGAATGGAAAGAAGGGAATTAAATGGAATGGAATGGAATCAAACCGAGTAGAATGGAATGGATTGGAATGGAATGGAATGGAGTGGAATGGAATGGAATTCAATAGAATAGAATGGAATGGAATGGAATGGAATGGAATGGAATCAACCCGAGTAGAATGGAATGGATTGGAATGGAATGGAATGGAATGGAAGGGAATGGAATGGAATGGAATGGAATGGAATGGAATCAACCCGAGTAGAATGGAATGGATTGGAATGGAATGGAATGGACTGGAATGGAATGGAATGGAATAGAATGGAATGGAATGGAATGGAATGGAATGGAATGGAATGGAATGGAATGGGATGGAATGGAATGGAATGGAATGGAATGGAATGGAATGGAATGGAATGGAATGGAATTGATTCGAATGGAATGGAATGGAATGGAATGGAATGGAATGGTATCGAAAGGAATGGAATGGAATGGAATGCAATGGAATGGAATCGAATGGAATGGAATGGAATGGAATGGAATGGAATGGAATGGAATGGAATTGAATGCAATGAAATGGAATGGAATGGAATGGAATCGAATGGAATGGACTGGAATGAAATGGAATGGAATGGAATGGAATGGAATGGAATGGAATGGAATGGAATGGAATCAACCCAAGTAGAATGGAATGGATTGGAATGGAATGGAATGGAATGGAATCGAATGGAATGGAATGGAATGGAATGGAATGGAATGGAATGGAATGGAATCAACCCGAGTAGAATGGAATGGATAGGAATGGAATGGAATGGAATGGAACGTAATTCAATAGAATAGAATGGAAGGGAAAGGAAAGGAATGGAATGGAATGGAATGGAATGGAATGGAATCGAATGGAATCGAATCGAATGGAATCGAATGGAAAGGAATGGAATGGAATGGAATGGAATGGAATGGAATGGAATGGAATGGAATCAACCTGAGTAGATTGGAATGGATTGGAATGTAATGAAATGGAATGGAATGGAATTCAATGGAAAAAATGAAATGGAATGGAATGGAATGGAATGGAATGGAATGGAATGGAATCGAATGGAATCGAATGGAATCGAATGGAATGGAGTGGAATAGAATGGAATCAACCCGAGTAGAATGGAATGGAATGGAACGGAACGGAACAGAACGGAACGGAACGGAACGGAACGGAATGGAATGGAGTGAAATGGAATGGAATCGAATGGAATCGAACGGAAACGAATGGAATGGAAAGAAGGGAACGGAATGGAATGGAATGGAATGGAATGGAATGGAATCAACCCGAGTAGAATGGAATGGATTGGAATGGAATGGAATGGAATGGAATGGAATGGAATTCAATAGAATAGAATGGAATGGAATGGAATGGAATGGAATGGAATGGAATGGAATCGAATGCAATAGAATGGAATGGAGTGGAATAGAATGGAATCAACCCGAATAGAACGGAACGGAACGGAAAGGAATGGAACGGAATGGAATGGAGTGAAATGGAATGGAATCGAATGGAATCGAAAGGATGCGAATGTAATGGAATGGAAGGGGATGGAATGGAATTGAATGGAATGGAATGGAATGGAATCAAACCTAGTAGAATGGAATGGATTGGAATGGTATGGAATGGAATCGAATGCAATGCAATGGAACGGAATGGAATGGAATGGACCCGAGTAGAACGGAATGGAATGGAATGGAATGGAATGGAATGGAATGGAATGGAATCGAAAGGAATGGAATGGAATGGAATGGAATGGAATGGAATGGAATGGAATGGATTGGAATGGAATCAACACGAGTAGAACGGAATGGAATGGAATCGAACGGAATGGAATGGAATGGAATGTATTGGAATGTAATGGAATGTAATGTAATGGAATGGAATCGAATGGAATCGAATGGAATCGAATGGAATGGAATGGAATGGAATGGAATCGAATGGAATGGAACGGAATGGAATGGAATGGAATGGAATGGAATGGAATGGAATGGAATGGAATGGAATGGAATGGAATGGAATGGAATGGAATGGAATTCAATGGAATAGAATGGAATGGAATGGAATGGAATGGAATGAACCCGAGTAGAACGGAATGGAATGGAATGGAATGGAACGGAATGGAATGGAATGGAATGGAATGGAATGGAATGGAATGGAATGGAATCAACCCGAGTAGAATGGAATGGATTGGAATGGAATGGAATGGAATGGAATGGAATTCTATGGAATAGAATAAAATGAAACGGAATGGAATGGAATGGAATGGAATGGAATGGAATGGAATGGAATGGAATGGAATGGAATCAACCCGAGTAGAATGGAATGGATTGGAATGGAATGGAATGGAATGGAATGGAATGGAATGGAATGGAATGGAATGGAATCAACCCGAGTAGAACGGAATGGAATGGAATGGAATGGAATGGAATGAAATGGAATGGAATGGAATGGAATGTAATGGAATGGAATGGAATCGAATGGAATCGAATGGAATCGAATGGAAAGAAGTGGAATAGAATGGAATCAACCCGAGTATAAAGGAAAGGAATGCAACGGAACAGAATGGAACGAAACGGAAAGGAATGGAATGGAGTGAAATGGAATGGAATCGAATGGAATCGAATGGAACCGAATGGAATGGAATGGAAGGGAATGGAATGGAATGGAATGGAATGGAATGGAATCAACCCGAGTAGAATGGAATGGATTGGAATGGAATGGAATGGAATGGAATGGAATGGAATGGAATGGAATGGAATGGAATCAACTCGAGTAGAATGGAATGGATTGGAATGGAATGGAATGGAATGGAATGGAATGGAATGGAATCGAATGGAATCGAATGGAATCGAATGGAATGGAATGGAATGGAATGGAATCAACCCGAGTAGAACGGAATGGAATGGAATGGAATGGAATGGAATGGAATGGAATGGAATGGAATGGAATGGAATGGAATTCAATGGAATAGAATGGAATGGAATGGAATGGAATGGAATGGAATCGAATGGAATCGAATGGAATCGAATGGAATGGAATGGAATAGAATGGAAACAACCCGAGTAGAAAGGAAAGGAATGGAATGGAATGGAATGGAATGGAATGGAATGGAATGGAATGGAACGGAATGGAATGGAATGCAATGAAATGGAAAGGAATGGAATGGAATCGAATGGAATGGACTGGAATGAAATGGAAAGGAATTGAATGGACTGGAATGGAATGGAATGGAATCAACCCGAGTAGAATGGAATGGATTGGAATGGAATGGAATGGATTCGAATGGAATCAAATGGAAACGAATGGATTGGAATGGAAGTGAATGGAATGGAATGGAATGGAACGGAATGGAATCAACCCGAGTAGAATGGAATGGATTGGAATGGAATGGAATATAATGTAATGGAATGGAAAGGAATCGAATGGAATCGAATGGAATTGAATGGAATGGAATGGAATGGAATGGAATGGAATGGAATCAACCCGATTAGAACGGAATGGAATGGAATGGAATGGAATGGAACGGAACGGAATGGAATGGAATGGAATGGAATGGAATGGAATGGAATGGAATGGAATCAACGCGAGTAGAACGGAATGGAATGGAATGGAATGGAATGGAATGGAATGGAATGGAATTGAATGGAATGGAGTGGAGTGGAGGGGAATGGAATGGAATGGAATGGAATGGAATGGAATGGAATGGAATTCAATGGAATAGAATGGAATGGAATGGAATCAACCCGAGTAGAATGGAATGGACTGAAATGGAATGGAATGGAATGGAATGGAATGGAATCGAATGGAATGGAATGGAATGGAATGGAATGGAATGGAATGGAATGGAATGGAATGGAATGGAATGGAATGGAATGGAATGGAATGGAATGGAATGGAATTCAAAGGAATGGAATTCAATGGAATAGAATGGAATCGAATGGAATGGAATGGAATGGAATGGAATCGAATGGAATGGAATGGAATGGAATGGAATGGAATGGAATGGAATGGAATGGAATGGAATGGAATCAACCCGAGTAGAACGGAATGGAATGGAATGGAATGGAATGGAATGGAATGGAATGGAATGGAATGGAATGGAATGGAATGGAATGGAATGGAATCGAATGGAATCGAGTGGAATAGAA
Source organism: Gorilla gorilla gorilla (assembly GCF_029281585.2). NCBI lineage: Eukaryota > Metazoa > Chordata > Mammalia > Primates > Hominidae > Gorilla > Gorilla gorilla. Next base: position 47,718,861 of record NC_073239.2, on the reverse strand, counting down.
TGGAATGGAGTGGAAGAGAATGGAATCAACTCGAGTAGAACGGAATGGAATGCAACGGAATGGAACGGAATGGAACGGAATGAAACGGAACGGAATGGAATGGAGTGAAATGGAATGGAATCGAATGGAATCGAATGGAACCGAATGGAATGGAATGGAACGGAATGGAATGGAATGGACTGGAATGGAATGGAATCAACCCTAGTAGAATGTAATGGATTGGAATGGAATGGAATGGAATGGAATGGAATGGAATGGAATGGAATCGAATGGAATGGAATGGAATGGAATGGAATGGAATGGAATGGAATGGAATGGAATGGAATCAACCCGAGTAGAACGGAATGGAATGGAATGGAATGGAATGGAATGGAATGGTATGGAATGGAATGGAATGGAATGGAATTGAGTGGAATGGAATGGAATGGAATGGAATGGAATGGAATGGAATGGAATGGAATGGAATGGAATGGAATCAACACGAGTAGAACGGAATGGAATGGAATGGAATGGAATGGAGTGGAATGGAATGGAATTCAATGGAATGGAATGGAATGGAATGGAATCAACACGAGTAGAGCGGAATGGAATGGAATGGAATGGAATGGAATGGAATGGAATGGAATGGAATTCAATGGAATGGAATGGAATGGAATGGAATCAACCCGAGTAGAACGGAATGGAATGGAATGGAAAGGAATGGAATGGAATGGAATGGAATGGAATGGAATGGAATGGAATGGAATGGAATGGAATTCAATGGAATAGAATGGAATGGAATGGAATGGAATGGAATCAACCCGAGTAGAAAGGAATGGAACGGAATGGAATGGAATGGAATGGAATGGAATGGAATGGAATGGAATGGAATGGAATGGAATGCAATGAAATGGAATGGAATCGAATGGAATCGAATGGAATGGACTGTAATGAAATGGAATGGAATGGAATGGAATGGAATGGAATGGAATGGAATGGAATGGAATGGAATGGAATGGAATGGAATTGAATGGAATCAACCCGAGTAGAATGGAATGGATTGGAATCGAATGGAATGGAATGGAATCGAATGGAATGGAATGGAATCGAAAGGAATGGAAATGAATGGAATGGACGCGAGTAGAACGGAACGGAATGGAATGGAATGGAATGGAATGGAATGGAATGGAATGGAATGGAATGGAATGAACCCGAGTAGAACGGAATGGAATCTAATGGAATGGAATGGAATGGAATGGAATGGAATGGAATGGAATGGAATCAACCCGGGTAGAATGGAATGGATAGGAATGGAATGGAATGGAATGGAATGGAATGTAATTCAATAGAATGGAATGGAGGGGAATGGAAAGGAATGGAATGGAATGGAATGGAATCGAATGGAATCGAATTGAATCGAATGGAATGGAGTGGAATAGAGTGGAATCAACCCGAATAGAACGGAGCGGAACGGAACGGAACGGAACGGAATGGAATGGAGTGAAATGGAATGGAATCAAATGGAGTCGAATGGAACCGAATGGAATGGAATGGAATGGAATGGAATGGAATGGAATGGAATGGAATGGAATGGAATCAACCCGAGTAGAACGGAATGGAATGGAATGGAATGGAATGGAATGCAATGGAATGGAATGGAATGGAATGGAATGGAATGGAATTCATTGGAATGGAATGGAATGGAATGGAATGGAATTGAATGGAATGGAATCAACCCGAGTAGAACGGAATGGAATGGAATGGAATGGAATGGAATGGAATGGAATGGAATGGAATGGAATGGAATGGAATGGAATGGAATTCAATGGAATGGAATTCAATGGAATAGAATGGAATGGAATGGAATGGAATGGAATGAACCCGAGTAGAACGGAATGGAATGGAATGGAATTGAATGGAATGGAATGGAATGGAATGGAATGGAAAAGAATGGAATCGAATGGAATGCAATGGAATGGAATGGAATGGAATGGAATCGAATGGAATGGAATGGAATGGAATGGAATCGAATGGAATCGAATGGAATCGAATGGAATGGAATGGAATGGAATGGAAAGGAATGGAAAGGAATGGAATGGAATGGAATCAACCCGAGTAGATTGGAATGGATTGGAATGGAATGGAATGGAATTCAATGGAAAAAATGAAACGGAATGGAATGGAATGGAATGGAATGGAATCGAATGGAATGGAATGGAATGGAATGGAATGGAATGGAATGGAATCGAATGGAATGGAATGGAATGGAATGGAATCGAATGGAATCGAATGGAATCGAATGGAATGGAATGGAATGGAATGGAATGGAATGGAAAGGAATGGAATGGAATGGAATCAACCCGAGTAGATTGGAATGGATTGGAATGGAATGGAATGGAATGGAATGGAATTCAATGGAAAAAATGAAATGGAATGGAATGGAATGGAATGGAATGAAATGGAATGGAATGGAATGGAATGGAATGGAATGGAATGGAATGGAATGGAATGGAATGGAATGGAATCGAATGGAATGGAATGGAAAGGAATGGAATCGAACGGAATTGAATGGAATGGAATGGAATGGAATGGAATGGAATCAACCCGAGTAGATTGGAATGGATTGGAATGGAATGGAATGGAATGGAATGGAGTGGAATGGAATCGAATGGAATCGAATGGAATCGAATGGAATGGAGTGGAATAGAATGGAATCAACCCGAGTAGAACGGAATGGAATGGAACGGAACGGAACGGAACGGAACGGAACGGAACGGAACGGAATGGAATGGAGTGAAATGGAATGGAATCGAATGGAATCGAACGGAACCGAATGGAATGGAAAGAAGGGAATTAAATGGAATGGAATGGAATGGAATGGAATGGAATGGAATCAAACCGAGTAGAATGGAATGGATTGGAATGGAATGGAATGGAGTGGAATGGAATGGAATTCAATAGAATAGAATGGAATGGAATGGAATGGAATGGAATGGAATCAACCCGAGTAGAATGGAATGGATTGGAATGGAATGGAATGGAATGGAAGGGAATGGAATGGAATGGAATGGAATGGAATGGAATCAACCCGAGTAGAATGGAATGGATTGGAATGGAATGGAATGGACTGGAATGGAATGGAATGGAATAGAATGGAATGGAATGGAATGGAATGGAATGGAATGGAATGGAATGGAATGGAATGGAATGGGATGGAATGGAATGGAATGGAATGGAATGGAATGGAATGGAATGGAATGGAATTGATTCGAATGGAATGGAATGGAATGGAATGGAATGGAATGGTATCGAAAGGAATGGAATGGAATGGAATGCAATGGAATGGAATCGAATGGAATGGAATGGAATGGAATGGAATGGAATGGAATGGAATGGAATTGAATGCAATGAAATGGAATGGAATGGAATGGAATCGAATGGAATGGACTGGAATGAAATGGAATGGAATGGAATGGAATGGAATGGAATGGAATGGAATGGAATGGAATCAACCCAAGTAGAATGGAATGGATTGGAATGGAATGGAATGGAATGGAATCGAATGGAATGGAATGGAATGGAATGGAATGGAATGGAGTGGAATGGAATCAACCCGAGTAGAATGGAATGGATAGGAATGGAATGGAATGGAATGGAACGTAATTCAATAGAATAGAATGGAAGGGAAAGGAAAGGAATGGAATGGAATGGAATGGAATGGAATGGAATCGAATGGAATCGAATCGAATGGAATCGAATGGAAAGGAATGGAATGGAATGGAATGGAATGGAATGGAATGGAATGGAATGGAATCAACCTGAGTAGATTGGAATGGATTGGAATGTAATGAAATGGAATGGAATGGAATTCAATGGAAAAAATGAAATGGAATGGAATGGAATGGAATGGAATGGAATGGAATGGAATCGAATGGAATCGAATGGAATCGAATGGAATGGAGTGGAATAGAATGGAATCAACCCGAGTAGAATGGAATGGAATGGAACGGAACGGAACGGAACGGAACGGAACGGAACGGAACGGAATGGAATGGAGTGAAATGGAATGGAATCGAATGGAATCGAACGGAACCGAATGGAATGGAAAGAAGGGAACGGAATGGAATGGAATGGAATGGAATGGAATGGAATCAACCCGAGTAGAATGGAATGGATTGGAATGGAATGGAATGGAATGGAATGGAATGGAATTCAATAGAATAGAATGGAATGGAATGGAATGGAATGGAATGGAATGGAATGGAATGGAATGGAATGGAATCGAATGCAATAGAATGGAATGGAGTGGAATAGAATGGAATCAACCCGAATAGAACGGAACGGAACGGAACGGAATGGAACGGAATGGAATGGAGTGAAATGGAATGGAATCGAATGGAATCGAAAGGAAGCGAATGTAATGGAATGGAAGGGGATGGAATGGAATTGAATGGAATGGAATGGAATGGAATCAAACCTAGTAGAATGGAATGGATTGGAATGGTATGGAATGGAATCGAATGCAATGCAATGGAACGGAATGGAATGGAATGGACCCGAGTAGAACGGAATGGAATGGAATGGAATGGAATGGAATGGAATGGAATGGAATCGAAAGGAATGGAATGGAATGGAATGGAATGGAATGGAATGGAATGGAATGGGATTTAATCGAATGGAATCGAATGGAATGAAATTGAACGGAATGGAATCGAATGGAACGGAATGGAATGGAATGGAATGGAATGGAATCGAATGGAATGGAATGGAATCGAATGGATTGGAATGGAATGGAATGGAATGGAATGGAATGGAATGGAATGGAATGGAATGGAATGGAATCAACCCGAGTAGAATGGAATGGATTGGAATGGAATGGAATGGAATGGAATGGAATTCAATGGAATAGAATGAAATGGAATGGAATGGAATGGAATGGAATGGAATCGAATGTAATCGAATGGAATCGAATGGAATGGAGTGGAAGAGAATGGAATCAACTCGAGTAGAACGGAATGGAATGGAACGGAATGGAACGGAACGGAACGGAATGGAACGGAACGGAATGGAATGGAGTGAAACGGAATAGAATCGAATGGAATCCAATGGAACCGAATGGAATGGAATGGAACGGAATGGAATGGAATGGACTGGAATGGAATGGAATCAACCCTAGTAGAATGTAATGGATTGGAATGGAATGGAATGGAATGGAATGGAATGGAATCGAATGGAATCGAAGGGAATCGAATGGAATGGAATGGAATGGAATGGAATTGAATGGAATGGAATCAACCCGAGTAGAACGGAATGGAATGGAATGGAATGGAATGGAATGGAATGGAATGGAATGGCATGGAATGGAATTCAATGGAATGGAATGGAATGGAATGGAATGGAATGGAATGGAATGGAATGGAATCGAATGGAATTGAATGGAATCGAATGGAATGGAATGGAATAGAATGGAATCAACTCGAGTAGAAAGGAATGGAATGGAATGGAATGGAATGGAATGGAATGGAAAGGAATGCAATGAAATGGAATGGAATGGAATGGAATCGAATGGAATGGACTGGAATGAAATGGAATGGAATGGAATGGAATGGAATGGAATGGAATGGAATGGAATGGAATGGAATGGAATCAACCCGAGTAGAATGGAATGGATTGGAATGGAATGGATTGGAATCGAATCGAATGGAATGAAATGGTATCGAATGGAATGGAAAGGAATGGAATGGACGCGAGTAGAACGGAATGGAATGGAATGGAATGGAATGGAATGGAATGGAATTCAATAGAATAGAATGGATGGGAATGGAAAGGAATGGAAAGGAATGGAATGGAATGGATTCGAATCGAATGGAATCGAATGGAATCGAATGGAATGGAGTGGAATAGAATGGAATCAACCCGAATAGAACGGAACGGAACGGAACGGAAAGGAACGGAACGGAATGGAATGGACTGAAATGGAATGGAATGGAATGGAATGGAATGGAATCGAATGGAATGGAATGGAATGGAATGGAATCGAATGGAATGGAATGGAATGGAATGGAATGGAATGGAATGGAATGGAATGGAATGGAATGGAATGGAATGGAATGGAATCAACCCGAGTAGAACGGAATGGAATGGAATGGAATGGAATGGAATGGAATGGAATGGAATGGAATGGAATCGAATGGAATCGAGTGGAATAGAATGGAATGGAGTGGAAGAGAATGGAATCAACTCGAGTAGAACGGAATGGAATGCAACGGAATGGAACGGAATGGAACGGAATGAAACGGAACGGAATGGAATGGAGTGAAATGGAATGGAATCGAATGGAATCGAATGGAACCGAATGGAATGGAATGGAACGGAATGGAATGGAATGGACTGGAATGGAATGGAATCAACCCTAGTAGAATGTAATGGATTGGAATGGAATGGAATGGAATGGAATGGAATGGAATGGAATGGAATCGAATGGAATGGAATGGAATGGAATGGAATGGAATGGAATGGAATGGAATGGAATGGAATCAACCCGAGTAGAACGGAATGGAATGGAATGGAATGGAATGGAATGGAATGGAATGGAATGGAATGGAATTGAGTGGAATGGAATGGAATGGAATGGAATGGAATGGAATGGAATGGAATGGAATGGAATGGAATGGAATGGAATCAACACGAGTAGAACGGAATGGAATGGAATGGAATGGAATGGAGTGGAATGGAATGGAATTCAATGGAATGGAATGGAATGGAATGGAATCAACACGAGTAGAACGGAATGGAATGGAATGGAATGGAATGGAATGGAATGGAATTCAATGGAATGGAATGGAATGGAATGGAATCAACCCGAGTAGAACGGAATGGAATGGAATGGAAAGGAATGGAATGGAATGGAATGGAATGGAATGGAATGGAATTCAATGGAATGGAACGGAATGGAATGGAATGGAATGGAATGGAATGGAATGGAATGGAATGGAATGGAGTGGAACGGAATGGAATGGAATGGAATGGAATGGAATGGAATGGAATGGAATGGAATGGAATGGAGTGGAATGGAATGGAATGGAATGGAATGGAATGGAATGGAATGGAATTCAATGGAATAGAATGGAATGGAATGGAATGGAATGGAATCAACCCGAGTAGAAAGGAATGGAACGGAATGGAATGGAATGGAATGGAATGGAATGGAATGGAATGGAATGGAATGCAATGAAATGGAATGGAATCGAATGGAATCGAATGGAATGGACTGTAATGAAATGGAATGGAATGGAATGGAATGGAATGGAATGGAATGGAATGGAATGGAATGGAATGGAATGGAATGGAATGGAATGGAATGGAATCAACCCGAGTAGAATGGAATGGATTGGAATGGAATGGAATGGAATGGAATCGAATGGAATGGAATGGAATTGAAAGGAATGGAAATGAATGGAATGGACGCGAGTAGAACGGAACGGAATGGAATGGAATGGAATGGAATGGAATGGAATGGAATGGAATGGAATGAACCCGAGTAGAACGGAATGGAATCTAATGGAATGGAATGGAATGGAATGGAATGGAATGGAATGGAATCAACCCGAGTAGAATGGAATGGATAGGAATGGAATGGAATGGAATGGAATGGAATGTAATTCAATAGAATGGAATGGAGGGGAATGGAAAGGAATGGAATGGAATGGAATGGAATCGAATGGAATCGAATTGAATCGAATGGAATGGAGTGGAATAGAGTGGAATCAACCCGAATAGAACGGAGCGGAACGGAACGGAACGGAACGGAATGGAATGGAGTGAAATGGAATGGAATCAAATGGAGTCGAATGGAACCGAATGGAATGGAATGGAATGGAATGGAATGGAATGGAATGGAATGGAATGGAATGGAATGGAATCAACCCGAGTAGAATGGAATGGAATGGAATGGAATGGAATGGAATGCAATGGAATGGAATGGAATGGAATGGAATCGAATGGAATGGAATGGAATGGAATGGAATCGAATGGAATCGAATGGAATCGAATGGAATGGAATGGAATGGAATGGAAAGGAATGGAAAGGAATGGAATGGAATGGAATCAACCCGAGTAGATTGGAATGGATTGGAATGGAATGGAATGGAATTCAATGGAAAAAATGAAACGGAATGGAATGGAATGGAATGGAATGGAATCGAATGGAATGGAATGGAATGGAATGGAATGGAATGGAATGGAATCGAATGGAATGGAATGGAATGGAATGGAATCGAATGGAATCGAATGGAATCGAATGGAATGGAATGGAATGGAATGGAATGGAATGGAAAGGAATGGAATGGAATGGAATCAACCCGAGTAGATTGGAATGGATTGGAATGGAATGGAATGGAATGGAATGGAATTCAATGGAAAAAATGAAATGGAATGGAATGGAATGGAATGGAATGAAATGGAATGGAATGGAATGGAATGGAATGGAATGGAATGGAATGGAATGGAATGGAATCGAATGGAATGGAATGGAAAGGAATGGAATCGAACGGAATTGAATGGAATGGAATGGAATGGAATGGAATGGAATCAACCCGAGTAGATTGGAATGGATTGGAATGGAATGGAATGGAATGGAATGGAGTGGAATGGAATCGAATGGAATCGAATGGAATCGAATGGAATGGAGTGGAATAGAATGGAATCAACCCGAGTAGAACGGAATGGAATCGAACGGAACGGAACGGAACGGAACGGAACGGAACGGAACGGAATGGAATGGAGTGAAATGGAATGGAATCGAATGGAATCGAACGGAACCGAATGGAATGGAAAGAAGGGAATTAAATGGAATGGAATGGAATGGAATGGAATGGAATGGAATCAAACCGAGTAGAATGGAATGGATTGGAATGGAATGGAATGGAGTGGAATGGAATGGAATTCAATAGAATAGAATGGAATGGAATGGAATGGAATGGAATGGAATCAACCCGAGTAGAATGGAATGGATTGGAATGGAATGGAATGGAATGGAAGGGAATGGAATGGAATGGAATGGAATGGAATGGAATCAACCCGAGTAGAATGGAATGGATTGGAATGGAATGGAATGGACTGGAATGGAATGGAATGGAATAGAATGGAATGGAATGGAATGGAATGGAATGGAATGGAATGGAATCGAATGGAATGGAATGGAATGGAATGGAATGGAATGGAAAGGAATGGAATGGAATGGAATCAACCCGAGTAGATTGGAATGGATTGGAATGGAATGGAATGGAATGGAATGGAATTCAATGGAAAAAATGAAATGGAATGGAATGGAATGGAATGGAATGAAATGGAATGGAATGGAATGGAATGGAATGGAATGGAATGGAATGGAATGGAATGGAATGGAATGGAATCGAATGGAATGGAATGGAAAGGAATGGAATCGAACGGAATTGAATGGAATGGAATGGAATGGAATGGAATGGAATCAACCCGAGTAGATTGGAATGGATTGGAATGGAATGGAATGGAATGGAATGGAGTGGAATGGAATCGAATGGAATCGAATGGAATCGAATGGAATGGAGTGGAATAGAATGGAATCAACCCGAGTAGAACGGAATGGAATGGAACGGAACGGAACGGAACGGAACGGAACGGAACGGAACGGAATGGAATGGAGTGAAATGGAATGGAATCGAATGGAATCGAACGGAACCGAATGGAATGGAAAGAAGGGAATTAAATGGAATGGAATGGAATGGAATGGAATGGAATGGAATCAAACCGAGTAGAATGGAATGGATTGGAATGGAATGGAATGGAGTGGAATGGAATGGAATTCAATAGAATAGAATGGAATGGAATGGAATGGAATGGAATGGAATCAACCCGAGTAGAATGGAATGGATTGGAATGGAATGGAATGGAATGGAAGGGAATGGAATGGAATGGAATGGAATGGAATGGAATCAACCCGAGTAGAATGGAATGGATTGGAATGGAATGGAATGGACTGGAATGGAATGGAATGGAATAGAATGGAATGGAATGGAATGGAATGGAATGGAATGGAATGGAATGGAATGGAATGGGATGGAATGGAATGGAATGGAATGGAATGGAATGGAATGGAATGGAATGGAATTGATTCGAATGGAATGGAATGGAATGGAATGGAATGGAATGGTATCGAAAGGAATGGAATGGAATGGAATGCAATGGAATGGAATCGAATGGAATGGAATGGAATGGAATGGAATGGAATGGAATGGAATGGAATTGAATGCAATGAAATGGAATGGAATGGAATGGAATCGAATGGAATGGACTGGAATGAAATGGAATGGAATGGAATGGAATGGAATGGAATGGAATGGAATGGAATGGAATCAACCCAAGTAGAATGGAATGGATTGGAATGGAATGGAATGGAATGGAATCGAATGGAATGGAATGGAATGGAATGGAATGGAATGGAGTGGAATGGAATCAACCCGAGTAGAATGGAATGGATAGGAATGGAATGGAATGGAATGGAACGTAATTCAATAGAATAGAATGGAAGGGAAAGGAAAGGAATGGAATGGAATGGAATGGAATGGAATGGAATCGAATGGAATCGAATCGAATGGAATCGAATGGAAAGGAATGGAATGGAATGGAATGGAATGGAATGGAATGGAATGGAATGGAATCAACCTGAGTAGATTGGAATGGATTGGAATGTAATGAAATGGAATGGAATGGAATTCAATGGAAAAAATGAAATGGAATGGAATGGAATGGAATGGAATGGAATGGAATGGAATGGAATCGAATGGAATCGAATGGAATCGAATGGAATGGAGTGGAATAGAATGGAATCAACCCGAGTAGAATGGAATGGAATGGAACGGAACGGAACGGAACGGAACGGAACGGAACGGAACGGAATGGAATGGAGTGAAATGGAATGGAATCGAATGGAATCGAACGGAACCGAATGGAATGGAAAGAAGGGAACGGAATGGAATGGAATGGAATGGAATGGAATGGAATCAACCCGAGTAGAATGGAATGGATTGGAATGGAATGGAATGGAATGGAATGGAATGGAATTCAATAGAATAGAATGGAATGGAATGGAATGGAATGGAATGGAATGGAATGGAATGGAATGGAATGGAATCGAATGCAATAGAATGGAATGGAGTGGAATAGAATGGAATCAACCCGAATAGAACGGAACGGAACGGAACGGAATGGAACGGAATGGAATGGAGTGAAATGGAATGGAATCGAATGGAATCGAAAGGAAGCGAATGTAATGGAATGGAAGGGGATGGAATGGAATTGAATGGAATGGAATGGAATGGAATCAAACCTAGTAGAATGGAATGGATTGGAATGGTATGGAATGGAATCGAATGCAATGCAATGGAACGGAATGGAATGGAATGGACCCGAGTAGAACGGAATGGAATGGAATGGAATGGAATGGAATGGAATGGAATGGAATCGAAAGGAATGGAATGGAATGGAATGGAATGGAATGGAATGGAATGGAATGGAATGGGATTTAATCGAATGGAATCGAATGGAATGAAATTGAACGGAATGGAATCGAATGGAACGGAATGGAATGGAATGGAATGGAATGGAATCGAATGGAATGGAATGGAATCGAATGGATTGGAATGGAATGGAATGGAATGGAATGGAATGGAATGGAATGGAATGGAATGGAATGGAATCAACCCGAGTAGAATGGAATGGATTGGAATGGAATGGAATGGAATGGAATGGAATTCAATGGAATAGAATGAAATGGAATGGAATGGAATGGAATGGAATGGAATCGAATGTAATCGAATGGAATCGAATGGAATGGAGTGGAAGAGAATGGAATCAACTCGAGTAGAACGGAATGGAATGGAACGGAATGGAACGGAACGGAACGGAATGGAACGGAACGGAATGGAATGGAGTGAAACGGAATAGAATCGAATGGAATCCAATGGAACCGAATGGAATGGAATGGAACGGAATGGAATGGAATGGACTGGAATGGAATGGAATCAACCCTAGTAGAATGTAATGGATTGGAATGGAATGGAATGGAATGGAATGGAATGGAATCGAATGGAATCGAAGGGAATCGAATGGAATGGAATGGAATGGAATGGAATTGAATGGAATGGAATCAACCCGAGTAGAACGGAATGGAATGGAATGGAATGGAATGGAATGGAATGGAATGGAATGGCATGGAATGGAATTCAATGGAATGGAATGGAATGGAATGGAATGGAATGGAATGGAATGGAATGGAATCGAATGGAATTGAATGGAATCGAATGGAATGGAATGGAATAGAATGGAATCAACTCGAGTAGAAAGGAATGGAATGGAATGGAATGGAATGGAATGGAATGGAAAGGAATGCAATGAAATGGAATGGAATGGAATGGAATCGAATGGAATGGACTGGAATGAAATGGAATGGAATGGAATGGAATGGAATGGAATGGAATGGAATGGAATGGAATGGAATGGAATCAACCCGAGTAGAATGGAATGGATTGGAATGGAATGGATTGGAATCGAATCGAATGGAATGAAATGGTATCGAATGGAATGGAAAGGAATGGAATGGACGCGAGTAGAACGGAATGGAATGGAATGGAATGGAATGGAATGGAATGGAATTCAATAGAATAGAATGGATGGGAATGGAAAGGAATGGAAAGGAATGGAATGGAATGGATTCGAATCGAATGGAATCGAATGGAATCGAATGGAATGGAGTGGAATAGAATGGAATCAACCCGAATAGAACGGAACGGAACGGAACGGAAAGGAACGGAACGGAATGGAATGGACTGAAATGGAATGGAATGGAATGGAATGGAATGGAATCGAATGGAATGGAATGGAATGGAATGGAATCGAATGGAATGGAATGGAATGGAATGGAATGGAATGGAATGGAATGGAATGGAATGGAATGGAATGGAATGGAATGGAATCAACCCGAGTAGAACGGAATGGAATGGAATGGAATGGAATGGAATGGAATGGAATGGAATGGAATGGAATCGAATGGAATCGAGTGGAATAGAATGGAATGGAGTGGAAGAGAATGGAATCAACTCGAGTAGAACGGAATGGAATGCAACGGAATGGAACGGAATGGAACGGAATGAAACGGAACGGAATGGAATGGAGTGAAATGGAATGGAATCGAATGGAATCGAATGGAACCGAATGGAATGGAATGGAACGGAATGGAATGGAATGGACTGGAATGGAATGGAATCAACCCTAGTAGAATGTAATGGATTGGAATGGAATGGAATGGAATGGAATGGAATGGAATGGAATGGAATCGAATGGAATGGAATGGAATGGAATGGAATGGAATGGAATGGAATGGAATGGAATGGAATCAACCCGAGTAGAACGGAATGGAATGGAATGGAATGGAATGGAATGGAATGGAATGGAATGGAATGGAATTGAGTGGAATGGAATGGAATGGAATGGAATGGAATGGAATGGAATGGAATGGAATGGAATGGAATGGAATGGAATCAACACGAGTAGAACGGAATGGAATGGAATGGAATGGAATGGAGTGGAATGGAATGGAATTCAATGGAATGGAATGGAATGGAATGGAATCAACACGAGTAGAACGGAATGGAATGGAATGGAATGGAATGGAATGGAATGGAATTCAATGGAATGGAATGGAATGGAATGGAATCAACCCGAGTAGAACGGAATGGAATGGAATGGAAAGGAATGGAATGGAATGGAATGGAATGGAATGGAATGGAATTCAATGGAATGGAACGGAATGGAATGGAATGGAATGGAATGGAATGGAATGGAATGGAATGGAATGGAGTGGAACGGAATGGAATGGAATGGAATGGAATGGAATGGAATGGAATGGAATGGAATGGAATGGAGTGGAATGGAATGGAATGGAATGGAATGGAATGGAATGGAATGGAATTCAATGGAATAGAATGGAATGGAATGGAATGGAATGGAATCAACCCGAGTAGAAAGGAATGGAACGGAATGGAATGGAATGGAATGGAATGGAATGGAATGGAATGGAATGGAATGCAATGAAATGGAATGGAATCGAATGGAATCGAATGGAATGGACTGTAATGAAATGGAATGGAATGGAATGGAATGGAATGGAATGGAATGGAATGGAATGGAATGGAATGGAATGGAATGGAATGGAATGGAATGGAATCAACCCGAGTAGAATGGAATGGATTGGAATGGAATGGAATGGAATGGAATCGAATGGAATGGAATGGAATTGAAAGGAATGGAAATGAATGGAATGGACGCGAGTAGAACGGAACGGAATGGAATGGAATGGAATGGAATGGAATGGAATGGAATGGAATGGAATGAACCCGAGTAGAACGGAATGGAATCTAATGGAATGGAATGGAATGGAATGGAATGGAATGGAATGGAATGGAATGGAATCAACCCGAGTAGAATGGAATGGATAGGAATGGAATGGAATGGAATGGAATGGAATGTAATTCAATAGAATGGAATGGAGGGGAATGGAAAGGAATGGAATGGAATGGAATGGAATCGAATGGAATCGAATTGAATCGAATGGAATGGAGTGGAATAGAGTGGAATCAACCCGAATAGAACGGAGCGGAACGGAACGGAACGGAACGGAATGGAATGGAGTGAAATGGAATGGAATCAAATGGAGTCGAATGGAACCGAATGGAATGGAATGGAATGGAATGGAATGGAATGGAATGGAATGGAATGGAATGGAATGGAATCAACCCGAGTAGAATGGAATGGAATGGAATGGAATGGAATGGAATGCAATGGAATGGAATGGAATGGAATGGAATCGAATGGAATGGAATGGAATGGAATGGAATCGAATGGAATCGAATGGAATCGAATGGAATGGAATGGAATGGAATGGAAAGGAATGGAAAGGAATGGAATGGAATGGAATCAACCCGAGTAGATTGGAATGGATTGGAATGGAATGGAATGGAATTCAATGGAAAAAATGAAACGGAATGGAATGGAATGGAATGGAATGGAATCGAATGGAATGGAATGGAATGGAATGGAATGGAATGGAATGGAATCGAATGGAATGGAATGGAATGGAATGGAATCGAATGGAATCGAATGGAATCGAATGGAATGGAATGGAATGGAATGGAATGGAATGGAAAGGAATGGAATGGAATGGAATCAACCCGAGTAGATTGGAATGGATTGGAATGGAATGGAATGGAATGGAATGGAATTCAATGGAAAAAATGAAATGGAATGGAATGGAATGGAATGGAATGAAATGGAATGGAATGGAATGGAATGGAATGGAATGGAATGGAATGGAATGGAATGGAATGGAATCGAATGGAATGGAATGGAAAGGAATGGAATCGAACGGAATTGAATGGAATGGAATGGAATGGAATGGAATGGAATCAACCCGAGTAGATTGGAATGGATTGGAATGGAATGGAATGGAATGGAATGGAGTGGAATGGAATCGAATGGAATCGAATGGAATCGAATGGAATGGAGTGGAATAGAATGGAATCAACCCGAGTAGAACGGAATGGAATCGAACGGAACGGAACGGAACGGAACGGAACGGAATGGAATGGAGTGAAATGGAATGGAATCGAATGGAATCGAACGGAACCGAATGGAATGGAAAGAAGGGAATTAAATGGAATGGAATGGAATGGAATGGAATGGAATGGAATCAAACCGAGTAGAATGGAATGGATTGGAATGGAATGGAATGGAGTGGAATGGAATGGAATTCAATAGAATAGAATGGAATGGAATGGAATGGAATGGAATGGAATCAACCCGAGTAGAATGGAATGGATTGGAATGGAATGGAATGGAATGGAAGGGAATGGAATGGAATGGAATGGAATGGAATGGAATCAACCCGAGTAGAATGGAATGGATTGGAATGGAATGGAATGGACTGGAATGGAATGGAATGGAATAGAATGGAATGGAATGGAATGGAATGGAATGGAATGGAATGGAATGGAATGGAATGGGATGGAATGGAATGGAATGGAATGGAATGGAATGGAATGGAATGGAATGGAATGGAATTGATTCGAATGGAATGGAATGGAATGGAATGGAATGGAATGGTATCGAAAGGAATGGAATGGAATGGAATGCAATGGAATGGAATCGAATGGAATGGAATGGAATGGAATGGAATGGAATGGAATGGAATGGAATTGAATGCAATGAAATGGAATGGAATGGAATGGAATCGAATGGAATGGACTGGAATGAAATGGAATGGAATGGAATGGAATGGAATGGAATGGAATGGAATGGAATGGAATCAACCCAAGTAGAATGGAATGGATTGGAATGGAATGGAATGGAATGGAATCGAATGGAATGGAATGGAATGGAATGGAATGGAATGGAGTGGAATGGAATCAACCCGAGTAGAATGGAATGGATAGGAATGGAATGGAATGGAATGGAACGTAATTCAATAGAATAGAATGGAAGGGAAAGGAAAGGAATGGAATGGAATGGAATGGAATGGAATGGAATCGAATGGAATCGAATCGAATGGAATCGAATGGAAAGGAATGGAATGGAATGGAATGGAATGGAATGGAATGGAATGGAATGGAATCAACCTGAGTAGATTGGAATGGATTGGAATGTAATGAAATGGAATGGAATGGAATTCAATGGAAAAAATGAAATGGAATGGAATGGAATGGAATGGAATGGAATGGAATGGAATCGAATGGAATCGAATGGAATCGAATGGAATGGAGTGGAATAGAATGGAATCAACCCGAGTAGAATGGAATGGAATGGAACGGAACGGAACGGAACGGAACGGAACGGAACGGAACGGAATGGAATGGAGTGAAATGGAATGGAATCGAATGGAATCGAACGGAACCGAATGGAATGGAAAGAAGGGAACGGAATGGAATGGAATGGAATGGAATGGAATGGAATGGAATCAACCCGAGTAGAATGGAATGGATTGGAATGGAATGGAATGGAATGGAATGGAATGGAATTCAATAGAATAGAATGGAATGGAATGGAATGGAATGGAATGGAATGGAATGGAATGGAATGGAATGGAATCGAATGCAATAGAATGGAATGGAGTGGAATAGAATGGAATCAACCCGAATAGAACGGAACGGAACGGAACGGAATGGAACGGAATGGAATGGAGTGAAATGGAATGGAATCGAATGGAATCGAAAGGAAGCGAATGTAATGGAATGGAAGGGGATGGAATGGAATTGAATGGAATGGAATGGAATGGAATCAAACCTAGTAGAATGGAATGGATTGGAATGGTATGGAATGGAATCGAATGCAATGCAATGGAACGGAATGGAATGGAATGGACCCGAGTAGAACGGAATGGAATGGAATGGAATGGAATGGAATGGAATGGAATGGAATCGAAAGGAATGGAATGGAATGGAATGGAATGGAATGGAATGGAATGGAATGGGATTTAATCGAATGGAATCGAATGGAATGAAATTGAACGGAATGGAATCGAATGGAACGGAATGGAATGGAATGGAATGGAATGGAATCGAATGGAATGGAATGGAATCGAATGGATTGGAATGGAATGGAATGGAATGGAATGGAATGGAATGGAATGGAATGGAATGGAATCAACCCGAGTAGAATGGAATGGATTGGAATGGAATGGAATGGAATGGAATGGAATTCAATGGAATAGAATGAAATGGAATGGAATGGAATGGAATGGAATGGAATCGAATGTAATCGAATGGAATCGAATGGAATGGAGTGGAAGAGAATGGAATCAACTCGAGTAGAACGGAATGGAATGGAACGGAATGGAACGGAACGGAACGGAATGGAACGGAACGGAATGGAATGGAGTGAAACGGAATAGAATCGAATGGAATCCAATGGAACCGAATGGAATGGAATGGAACGGAATGGAATGGAATGGACTGGAATGGAATGGAATCAACCCTAGTAGAATGTAATGGATTGGAATGGAATGGAATGGAATGGAATGGAATGGAATCGAATGGAATCGAAGGGAATCGAATGGAATGGAATGGAATGGAATGGAATTGAATGGAATGGAATCAACCCGAGTAGAACGGAATGGAATGGAATGGAATGGAATGGAATGGAATGGAATGGAATGGAATGGCATGGAATGGAATTCAATGGAATGGAATGGAATGGAATGGAATGGAATGGAATGGAATGGAATGGAATCGAATGGAATTGAATGGAATCGAATGGAATGGAATGGAATAGAATGGAATCAACTCGAGTAGAAAGGAATGGAATGGAATGGAATGGAATGGAGTGGAATGGAAAGGAATGCAATGAAATGGAATGGAATGGAATGGAATCGAATGGAATGGACTGGAATGAAATGGAATGGAATGGAATGGAATGGAATGGAATGGAATGGAATGGAATGGAATGGAATGGAATCAACCCGAGTAGAATGGAATGGATTGGAATGGAATGGAATGGAATCGAATCGAATGGAATGAAATGGTATCGAATGGAATGGAAAGGAATGGAATGGACGCGAGTAGAACGGAATGGAATGGAATGGAATGGAATGGAATGGAATGGAATGGAATGGAATGGAATGGAATGAACCCGAGTAGAACGGAATGGAATGGAATGGAATGGAATGGAATGGAATGGAATGGAATTCAATAGAATAGAATGGATGGGAATGGAAAGGAATGGAAAGGAATGGAATGGAATGGATTCGAATCGAATGGAATCGAATGGAATCGAATGGAATGGAGTGGAATAGAATGGAATCAACCCGAATAGAACGGAACGGAACGGAACGGAAAGGAACGGAACGGAATGGAATGGACTGAAATGGAATGGAATGGAATGGAATGGAATGGAATCGAATGGAATGGAATGGAATGGAATGGAATCGAATGGAATGGAATGGAATGGAATGGAATGGAATGGAATGGAATGGAATGGAATGGAATGGAATGGAATCAACCCGAGTAGAACGGAATGGAATGGAATGGAATGGAATGGAATGGAATGGAATGGAATGGAATGGAATCGAATGGAATCGAGTGGAATAGAATGGAATGGAGTGGAAGAGAATGGAATCAACTCGAGTAGAACGGAATGGAATGCAACGGAATGGAACGGAATGGAACGGAATGAAACGGAACGGAATGGAATGGAGTGAAATGGAATGGAATCGAATGGAATCGAATGGAACCGAATGGAATGGAATGGAACGGAATGGAATGGAATGGACTGGAATGGAATGGAATCAACCCTAGTAGAATGTAATGGATTGGAATGGAATGGAATGGAATGGAATGGAATGGAATGGAATGGAATCGAATGGAATGGAATGGAATGGAATGGAATGGAATGGAATGGAATGGAATGGAATGGAATCAACCCGAGTAGAACGGAATGGAATGGAATGGAATGGAATGGAATGGAATGGAATGGAATGGAATGGAATTGAGTGGAATGGAATGGAATGGAATGGAATGGAATGGAATGGAATGGAATGGAATGGAATGGAATGGAATGGAATCAACACGAGTAGAACGGAATGGAATGGAATGGAATGGAATGGAGTGGAATGGAATGGAATTCAATGGAATGGAATGGAATGGAATGGAATCAACACGAGTAGAACGGAATGGAATGGAATGGAATGGAATGGAATGGAATGGAATTCAATGGAATGGAATGGAATGGAATGGAATCAACCCGAGTAGAACGGAATGGAATGGAATGGAAAGGAATGGAATGGAATGGAATGGAATGGAATGGAATGGAATTCAATGGAATGGAACGGAATGGAATGGAATGGAATGGAATGGAATGGAATGGAATGGAATGGAATGGAGTGGAACGCAATGGAATGGAATGGAATGGAATGGAATGGAATGGAATGGAATGGAAAGGAATGGAGTGGAATGGAATGGAATGGAATGGAATGGAATGGAATGGAATGGAATTCAATGGAATAGAATGGAATGGAATGGAATGGAATGGAATCAACCCGAGTAGAAAGGAATGGAACGGAATGGAATGGAATGGAATGGAATGGAATGGAATGGAATGGAATGGAATGCAATGAAATGGAATGGAATCGAATGGAATCGAATGGAATGGACTGTAATGAAATGGAATGGAATGGAATGGAATGGAATGGAATGGAATGGAATGGAATGGAATGGAATGGAATGGAATGGAATGGAATGGAATCAACCCGAGTAGAATGGAATGGATTGGAATGGAATGGAATGGAATGGAATCGAATGGAATGGAATGGAATTGAAAGGAATGGAAATGAATGGAATGGACGCGAGTAGAACGGAACGGAATGGAATGGAATGGAATGGAATGGAATGGAATGGAATGGAATGGAATGGAATGAACCCGAGTAGAACGGAATGGAATCTAATGGAATGGAATGGAATGGAATGGAATGGAATGGAATGGAATGGAATGGAATGGAATCAACCCGAGTAGAATGGAATGGATAGGAATGGAATGGAATGGAATGGAATGGAATGTAATTCAATAGAATGGAATGGAGGGGAATGGAAAGGAATGGAATGGAATGGAATGGAATCGAATGGAATCGAATTGAATCGAATGGAATGGAGTGGAATAGAGTGGAATCAACCCGAATAGAACGGAGCGGAACGGAACGGAACGGAACGGAATGGAATGGAGTGAAATGGAATGGAATCAAATGGAGTCGAATGGAACCGAATGGAATGGAATGGAATGGAATGGAATGGAATGGAATGGAATGGAATGGAATGGAATGGAATCAACCCGAGTAGAACGGAATGGAATGGAATGGAATGGAATGGAATGCAATGGAATGGAATGGAATGGAATGGAATGGAATTCATTGGAATGGAATGGAATGGAATGGAATGGAATTGAATGGAATGGAATCAACCCGAGTAGAACGGAATGGAATGGAATGGAATGGAATGTAATGGAATGGAATGGAATGGAATGGAATGGAATGGAATGGAATTCAATGGAATGGAATTCAATGGAATAGAATGGAATGGAATGGAATGGAATGGAATGAACCCGAGTAGAACGGAATGGAATGGAATGGAATTGAATGGTATGGAATGGAATGGAATGGAATGGAAAAGAATGGAATCGAATGGAATGCAATGGAATGGAATGGAATGGAATGGAATTCAATGGAAAAAATGAAATGGAATGGAATGGAATGGAATGGAATGGAATCTAATCGAATGGAATCGAATGGAAAGGAATGGAATGGAATGGAATGGAATGGAATGGAATGGAATGGAATGGAATTGAGTGGAATGGACTGGAATGGAATGGAATGGAATGGAATGGAATGGAATGGAATCAACACGAGTAGAACGGAATGGAATGGAACGGAATGGAATGGAATGGAATGGAATGGAATGGAATGGAATGGAATGGAACTCAATGGAATGGAATGGAATGGAATGGAATCAACCCGAGTAGAAAGGAATGGAATGGAATGGAAAGGAGTGGAATGCAATGGAATGGAATGGAATGGAATGGAATTCAATGGAATGGAAGGGAATGGAATGGAATGGAATGGAATGGAATCAACAGGAGTGGAATGGAATGGATTGGAATGGAATGGAATGGAGTGGAATCGAATGGAATGGAATGGAATCGAATGGAATGGAATGGAATGGAATGGACGCGAGTAGAACGGAAGGGAATGGAATGGAATGGAATGGAATGGAATGGAATGGAATGGAATGGAATGGATTGGAATGAACCCGAATAGAACGCAATGGAATGGAATGGAATGCAATGGAATAGAATGGAATGGAATGGAATGGAATGGAATGGAATGGAATCAACCCGAGTAGAATGGAATGGATAGGAATGGAATGGAAAGGAATGGAATGTAATGCAATAGAATGGAATGGAAGGGAATGGAAAGGAATGGAATGGAATGGAAAGGAATGGAATGGAATGGAATCGAATGGAATCGAATGGAATCGAATGGAATGGAGTGGAATAGAGTGGAATCAACCCGAATAGAACGGAACAGAACGAAACGGAACGGAACGGAACGGAATGGAATGGAGTGAAATGGAATGGAATCAAATGGAGTCGAATGGAACCGAATGGAATGGAATGGAAGGGAATGGAATGGAATGGAATGGAATGGAATGGAATGGAATGGAATGGAATCAACCCGAGTAGAACGGAATGGAATGGAATGGAATGGAATGGAATGGAATGGAATGGAATGGAATGGAATGCAATGGAATGGAATGGAATGGAATGGAATTCAATGGAGTGGAATGGAATGGAATGGAATGGAATGGAATGGAATCAACCCGAGTAGAACGGAACGGAATGGAATGGAATGGAAAGGAATGGAATGGAATGGAATGGAATGGAATTCAATGGAATGGAATTCAATGGAATAGAATGGAATGGAATGGAATGGAATGGAATGGAATGGAATGAACCCGAGTAGAACGGAATGGAATGGAATGGAATTGAATGGAATGGAATGGAATGGAATGGAATGGAATGGAATGGAATGGAATGGAATGGAATGGAATCGAATGGAAATGAATGGAATGGAATGGAATGGAATAGAATGGAATGGAATGGAATGGAATGGAATCAACCCGAGTAGATTGGAATGGATTGGAATGGAATGGAATGGAATGGAATGGAATGGAATTCAATGGAGTTGAATGGAATGGAATGGAATGGAATGGAATGGAATGGAATGGAATGGAATGGAATCGAATCGAATGGAATGGAATGGAATGGAATGGAATCAACCCGAGTAGAACGGAATGGAATGGAATGGAATGGAATGGAATGGAATGGAATGGAATGGAATGGAATGGAATTCAATGGAATAGAATGGAATGGAATGGAATAGAATGGAATGGAATGGAATGGAATGGAATGGAATGGAATGGAATGGAATGGAATGGAATGGAATGGAATCAACCCGAGTAGAACGGAATGGATTGGAATGGAAAGGAATGGAATGGAATGGAATGGAATGAATGGAATGGAATGGAATGGAATGGAATCGAATGGAATCGAATGGAATGGAACGGAATGGAATGGAATGGAATGGAATCGAATGGAATGGAATGGAATGGAATGGAAACGAATGGAATGGAATGGAATGGAATGGAATGGAATGGAATGGAATGGAATGGAATGGAATGGAATCAACCCGAGTAGAACGGAATGGAATGGAATGGAATGGAATGGAATGGAAGGGAATGGAATCAACCCGAGTAGAACGGAATGGAATGGAATGGAATGGAATGGAATGGAATGGAATGGAATGGAATGGAATGGAATGGAATTCAATGGAATAGAATGGAATGGAGTGGAATGGAATGCAATGAACCCGACTAGAACGGAATGGAATGGAATGGAATGGAATGGAATGGAATGGAATGGAATGGAATGGAATGGAATGGAATCGAATGGAATCGAATGGAATGGAATGGAATGGAATGGAATGGAATGGAATCGAATGGAATGGAATAGAATCGAATGGAATGGAATGGAATGGAATGGAATGGAATGGAATGGAATGGAATGGAATTTAATGCAATGGAATGGAATGGAATGGAATGGAATTCAATGGAATGGAATGGAATTCAATGGAATGGAATGGAATGGAATGGAATGGAATGGAATCAAGCCGAGTAGAACGGAATGGAATGGAATGGAATGGAATGGAATGGAATGGAATGGAATGGAATCAACCCGAGTAGAATGGAATGGATTGGAATGGAATGGAATGGAATGGAATCGAATGGAATGGAATGGAATTGAAAGGAATGGAAATGAATGGAATGGACGCGAGTAGAACGGAACGGAATGGAATGGAATGGAATGGAATGGAATGGAATGGAATGGAATGGAATGAACCCGAGTAGAACGGAATGGAATCTAATGGAATGGAATGGAATGGAATGGAATGGAATGGAATGGAATGGAATGGAATCAACCCGAGTAGAATGGAATGGATAGGAATGGAATGGAATGGAATGGAATGGAATGTAATTCAATAGAATGGAATGGAGGGGAATGGAAAGGAATGGAATGGAATGGAATGGAATCGAATGGAATCGAATTGAATCGAATGGAATGGAGTGGAATAGAGTGGAATCAACCCGAATAGAACGGAGCGGAACGGAACGGAACGGAACGGAATGGAATGGAGTGAAATGGAATGGAATCAAATGGAGTCGAATGGAACCGAATGGAATGGAATGGAATGGAATGGAATGGAATGGAATGGAATGGAATGGAATGGAATGGAATCAACCCGAGTAGAACGGAATGGAATGGAATGGAATGGAATGGAATGCAATGGAATGGAATGGAATGGAATGGAATGGAATTCATTGGAATGGAATGGAATGGAATGGAATGGAATTGAATGGAATGGAATCAACCCGAGTAGAACGGAATGGAATGGAATGGAATGGAATGTAATGGAATGTAATGGAATGGAATGGAATGGAATGGAATGGAATTCAATGGAATGGAATTCAATGGAATAGAATGGAATGGAATGGAATGGAATGGAATGAACCCGAGTAGAACGGAATGGAATGGAATGGAATTGAATGGTATGGAATGGAATGGAATGGAATGGAAAAGAATGGAATCGAATGGAATGCAATGGAATGGAATGGAATGGAATGGAATTCAATGGAAAAAATGAAATGGAATGGAATGGAATGGAATGGAATGGAATCTAATCAAATGGAATCGAATGGAAAGGAATGGAATGGAATGGAATGGAATGGAATGGAATGGAATGGAATGGAATTGAGTGGAATGGACTGGAATGGAATGGAATGGAATGGAATGGAATGGAATGGAATCAACACGAGTAGAACGGAATGGAATGGAACGGAATGGAATGGAATGGAATGGAATGGAATGGAATGGAATGGAACTCAATGGAATGGAATGGAATGGAATGGAATCAACCCGAGTAGAAAGGAATGGAATGGAATGGAAAGGAGTGGAATGCAATGGAATGGAATGGAATGGAATGGAATTCAATGGAATGGAAGGGAATGGAATGGAATGGAATGGAATGGAATCAACAGGAGTGGAATGGAATGGATTGGAATGGAATGGAATGGAGTGGAATCGAATGGAATGGAATGGAATCGAATGGAATGGAATGGAATGGAATGGACGCGAGTAGAACGGAAGGGAATGGAATGGAATGGAATGGAATGGAATGGAATGGAATGGAATGGATTGGAATGAACCCGAATAGAACGCAATGGAATGGAATGGAATGCAATGGAATAGAATGGAATGGAATGGAATGGAATGGAATGGAATGGAATCAACCCGAGTAGAATGGAATGGATAGGAATGGAATGGAAAGGAATGGAATGTAATGCAATAGAATGGAATGGAAGGGAATGGAAAGGAATGGAATGGAATGGAAAGGAATGGAATGGAATGGAATCGAATGGAATCGAATGGAATCGAATGGAATGGAGTGGAATAGAGTGGAATCAACCCGAATAGAACGGAACAGAACGAAACGGAACGGAACGGAACGGAATGGAATGGAGTGAAATGGAATGGAATCAAATGGAGTCGAATGGAACCGAATGGAATGGAATGGAAGGGAATGGAATGGAATGGAATGGAATGGAATGGAATGGAATGGAATGGAATCAACCCGAGTAGAACGGAATGGAATGGAATGGAATGGAATGGAATGGAATGGAATGGAATGGAATGGAATGCAATGGAATGGAATGGAATGGAATGGAATTCAATGGAGTGGAATGGAATGGAATGGAATGGAATGGAATGGAATCAACCCGAGTAGAACGGAACGGAATGGAATGGAATGGAAAGGAATGGAATGGAATGGAATGGAATGGAATTCAATGGAATGGAATTCAATGGAATAGAATGGAATGGAATGGAATGGAATGGAATGGAATGGAATGAACCCGAGTAGAACGGAATGGAATGGAATGGAATTGAATGGAATGGAATGGAATGGAATGGAATGGAATGGAATGGAATGGAATGGAATGGAATGGAATCGAATGGAAATGAATGGAATGGAATGGAATGGAATAGAATGGAATGGAATGGAATGGAATGGAATCAACCCGAGTAGATTGGAATGGATTGGAATGGAATGGAATGGAATGGAATGGAATGGAATTCAATGGAGTTGAATGGAATGGAATGGAATGGAATGGAATGGAATGGAATGGAATGGAATCGAATCGAATGGAATGGAATGGAATGGAATGGAATCAACCCGAGTAGAACGGAATGGAATGGAATGGAATGGAATGGAATGGAATGGAATGGAATGGAATGGAATGGAATTCAATGGAATAGAATGGAATGGAATGGAATAGAATGGAATGGAATGGAATGGAATGGAATGGAATGGAATGGAATGGAATGGAATGGAATGGAATCAACCCGAGTAGAACGGAATGGATTGGAATGGAAAGGAATGGAATGGAATGGAATGGAATGAATGGAATGGAATGGAATGGAATGGAATCGAATGGAATCGAATGGAATGGAACGGAATGGAATGGAATGGAATGGAATCGAATGGAATGGAATGGAATGGAATGGAAACGAATGGAATGGAATGGAATGGAATGGAATGGAATGGAATGGAATGGAATGGAATGGAATGGAATCAACCCGAGTAGAACGGAATGGAATGGAATGGAATGGAATGGAATGGAAGGGAATGGAATCAACCCGAGTAGAACGGAATGGAATGGAATGGAATGGAATGGAATGGAATGGAATGGAATGGAATGGAATGGAATGGAATGGAATGGAATAGAATGGAATGGAGTGGAATGGAATGCAATGAACCCGACTAGAACGGAATGGAATGGAATGGAATGGAATGGAATGGAATGGAATGGAATGGAATGGAATGGAATCGAATGGAATCGAATGGAATGGAATGGAATGGAATGGAATGGAATGGAATCGAATGGAATGGAATGGAATCGAATGGAATGGAATGGAATGGAATGGAATGGAATGGAATGGAATGGAATGGAATTTAATGCAATGGAATGGAATGGAATGGAATGGAATTCAATGGAATGGAATGGAATTCAATGGAATGGAATGGAATGGAATGGAATGGAATGGAATCAAGCCGAGTAGAACGGAATGGAATGGAATGGAATGGAATGGAATGGAATGGAATGGAATGGAATGGAATTCAATGGAATGGAATTCGATGGAATAGAATGGAATGGAATGGAATCGAATGGAATGGAATGGAATGGAATGGAATCGAATGGAATGGAATTCAATGGAACGGAACGGAATGGAATGGAATGGAATGGAATGGAATGGAATGGAATGGAATGGAATGGAATCGAATGGAATGGAATGGAATGGAATGGAATCGAATGGAATGGAATGGAATTCAATGGAGTGGAATGGAATGGAATGGAATGGAATGGAATGGAATCAACCCGAGCAGAACGGAACGGAATGGAATGGAATGGAAAGGAATGGAATGGAATGGAATGGAATCAACCCGAGTAGAATGGAATGGATTGGAATGGAATGGAATGGAATGGAAGGGAATGGAATGGAATGGAATGGAATGTAATGGAATCAACCCGAGTAGAATGGAATGGATTGGAATGGAATGGAATGGACTGGAATGGAATGGAATGGAATAGAATGGAATGGAATGGAATGGAATGGAATGGAATGGAATGGAATGGAATGGAATGGAATGGGATGGAATGGAATGGAATGGAATGGAATGGAATGGAATGGAATGGAATGGAATGGAATTGATTCGAATGGAATGGAATGGAATGGAATGGAATGGAATGGTATCGAAAGGAATGGAATGGAATGGAATGCAATGGAATGGAATCGAATGGAATGGAATGGAATGGAATGGAATGGAATGGAATGGAATGGAATTGAATGCAATGAAATGGAATGGAATGGAATGGAATCGAATGGAATGGACTGGAATGAAATGGAATGGAATGGAATGGAATGGAATGGAATGGAATGGAATGGAATGGAATCAACCCAAGTAGAATGGAATGGATTGGAATGGAATGGAATGGAATGGAATCGAATGGAATGGAATGGAATGGAATGGAATGGAATGGAGTGGAATGGAATCAACCCGAGTAGAATGGAATGGATAGGAATGGAATGGAATGGAATGGAACGTAATTCAATAGAATAGAATGGAAGGGAAAGGAAAGGAATGGAATGGAATGGAATGGAATGGAATGGAATCGAATGGAATCGAATCGAATGGAATCGAATGGAAAGGAATGGAATGGAATGGAATGGAATGGAATGGAATGGAATGGAATGGAATCAACCTGAGTAGATTGGAATGGATTGGAATGTAATGAAATGGAATGGAATGGAATTCAATGGAAAAAATGAAATGGAATGGAATGGAATGGAATGGAATGGAATGGAATGGAATCGAATGGAATCGAATGGAATCGAATGGAATGGAGTGGAATAGAATGGAATCAACCCGAGTAGAATGGAATGGAATGGAACGGAACGGAACGGAACGGAACGGAACGGAACGGAACGGAATGGAATGGAGTGAAATGGAATGGAATCGAATGGAATCGAACGGAACCGAATGGAATGGAAAGAAGGGAACGGAATGGAATGGAATGGAATGGAATGGAATGGAATCAACCCGAGTAGAATGGAATGGATTGGAATGGAATGGAATGGAATGGAATGGAATGGAATTCAATAGAATAGAATGGAATGGAATGGAATGGAATGGAATGGAATGGAATGGAATCGAATGCAATAGAATGGAATGGAGTGGAATAGAATGGAATCAACCCGAATAGAACGGAACGGAACGGAACGGAATGGAACGGAATGGAATGGAGTGAAATGGAATGGAATCGAATGGAATCGAAAGGAAGCGAATGTAATGGAATGGAAGGGGATGGAATGGAATTGAATGGAATGGAATGGAATGGAATCAAACCTAGTAGAATGGAATGGATTGGAATGGTATGGAATGGAATCGAATGCAATGCAATGGAACGGAATGGAATGGAATGGACCCGAGTAGAACGGAATGGAATGGAATGGAATGGAATGGAATGGAATGGAATGGAATCGAAAGGAATGGAATGGAATGGAATGGAATGGAATGGAATGGAATGGAATGGGATTTAATCGAATGGAATCGAATGGAATGAAATTGAACGGAATGGAATCGAATGGAACGGAATGGAATGGAATGGAATGGAATGGAATCGAATGGAATGGAATGGAATCGAATGGATTGGAATGGAATGGAATGGAATGGAATGGAATGGAATGGAATGGAATGGAATGGAATCAACCCGAGTAGAATGGAATGGATTGGAATGGAATGGAATGGAATGGAATGGAATTCAATGGAATAGAATGAAATGGAATGGAATGGAATGGAATGGAATGGAATCGAATGTAATCGAATGGAATCGAATGGAATGGAGTGGAAGAGAATGGAATCAACTCGAGTAGAACGGAATGGAATGGAACGGAATGGAACGGAACGGAACGGAATGGAACGGAACGGAATGGAATGGAGTGAAACGGAATAGAATCGAATGGAATCCAATGGAACCGAATGGAATGGAATGGAACGGAATGGAATGGAATGGACTGGAATGGAATGGAATCAACCCTAGTAGAATGTAATGGATTGGAATGGAATGGAATGGAATGGAATGGAATGGAATCGAATGGAATCGAAGGGAATCGAATGGAATGGAATGGAATGGAATGGAATTGAATGGAATGGAATCAACCCGAGTAGAACGGAATGGAATGGAATGGAATGGAATGGAATGGAATGGAATGGAATGGAATGGCATGGAATGGAATTCAATGGAATGGAATGGAATGGAATGGAATGGAATGGAATGGAATGGAATGGAATCGAATGGAATTGAATGGAATCGAATGGAATGGAATGGAATAGAATGGAATCAACTCGAGTAGAAAGGAATGGAATGGAATGGAATGGAATGGAATGGAATGGAAAGGAATGCAATGAAATGGAATGGAATGGAATGGAATCGAATGGAATGGACTGGAATGAAATGGAATGGAATGGAATGGAATGGAATGGAATGGAATGGAATGGAATGGAATGGAATGGAATCAACCCGAGTAGAATGGAATGGATTGGAATGGAATGGAATGGAATCGAATCGAATGGAATGAAATGGTATCGAATGGAATGGAAAGGAATGGAATGGACGCGAGTAGAACGGAATGGAATGGAATGGAATGGAATGGAATGGAATGGAATGGAATGGAATGGAATGGAATGAACCCGAGTAGAACGGAATGGAATGGAATGGAATGGAATGGAATGGAATGGAATTCAATAGAATAGAATGGATGGGAATGGAAAGGAATGGAAAGGAATGGAATGGAATGGATTCGAATCGAATGGAATCGAATGGAATCGAATGGAATGGAGTGGAATAGAATGGAATCAACCCGAATAGAACGGAACGGAACGGAACGGAAAGGAACGGAACGGAATGGAATGGACTGAAATGGAATGGAATGGAATGGAATGGAATGGAATCGAATGGAATGGAATGGAATGGAATGGAATCGAATGGAATGGAATGGAATGGAATGGAATGGAATGGAATGGAATGGAATGGAATGGAATGGAATGGAATCAACCCGAGTAGAACGGAATGGAATGGAATGGAATGGAATGGAATGGAATGGAATGGAATGGAATGGAATCGAATGGAATCGAGTGGAATAGAATGGAATGGAGTGGAAGAGAATGGAATCAACTCGAGTAGAACGGAATGGAATGCAACGGAATGGAACGGAATGGAACGGAATGAAACGGAACGGAATGGAATGGAGTGAAATGGAATGGAATCGAATGGAATCGAATGGAACCGAATGGAATGGAATGGAACGGAATGGAATGGAATGGACTGGAATGGAATGGAATCAACCCTAGTAGAATGTAATGGATTGGAATGGAATGGAATGGAATGGAATGGAATGGAATGGAATGGAATCGAATGGAATGGAATGGAATGGAATGGAATGGAATGGAATGGAATGGAATGGAATGGAATGGAATCAACCCGAGTAGAACGGAATGGAATGGAATGGAATGGAATGGATTGGAATGGAATGGAATGGAATGGAATTGAGTGGAATGGAATGGAATGGAATGGAATGGAATGGAATGGAATGGAATGGAATGGAATGGAATGGAATGGAATCAACACGAGTAGAACGGAATGGAATGGAATGGAATGGAATGGAGTGGAATGGAATGGAATTCAATGGAATGGAATGGAATGGAATGGAATCAACACGAGTAGAACGGAATGGAATGGAATGGAATGGAATGGAATGGAATGGAATTCAATGGAATGGAATGGAATGGAATGGAATCAACCCGAGTAGAACGGAATGGAATGGAATGGAAAGGAATGGAATGGAATGGAATGGAATGGAATGGAATGGAATTCAATGGAATGGAACGGAATGGAATGGAATGGAATGGAATGGAATGGAATGGAATGGAATGGAATGGAGTGGAACGGAATGGAATGGAATGGAATGGAATGGAATGGAATGGAATGGAATGGAATGGAATGGAATGGAATGGAGTGGAATGGAATGGAATGGAATGGAATGGAATGGAATGGAATGGAATTCAATGGAATAGAATGGAATGGAATGGAATGGAATGGAATCAACCCGAGTAGAAAGGAATGGAACGGAATGGAATGGAATGGAATGGAATGGAATGGAATGGAATGGAATGGAATGCAATGAAATGGAATGGAATCGAATGGAATCGAATGGAATGGACTGTAATGAAATGGAATGGAATGGAATGGAATGGAATGGAATGGAATGGAATGGAATGGAATGGAATGGAATCAACCCGAGTAGAATGGAATGGATTGGAATGGAATGGAATGGAATGGAATCGAATGGAATGGAATGGAATTGAAAGGAATGGAAATGAATGGAATGGACGCGAGTAGAACGGAACGGAATGGAATGGAATGGAATGGAATGGAATGGAATGGAATGGAATGGAATGAACCCGAGTAGAACGGAATGGAATCTAATGGAATGGAATGGAATGGAATGGAATGGAATGGAATGGAATGGAATGGAATCAACCCGAGTAGAATGGAATGGATAGGAATGGAATGGAATGGAATGGAATGGAATGTAATTCAATAGAATGGAATGGAGGGGAATGGAAAGGAATGGAATGGAATGGAATGGAATCGAATGGAATCGAATTGAATCGAATGGAATGGAGCGGAATAGAGTGGAATCAACCCGAATAGAACGGAGCGGAACGGAACGGAACGGAACGGAATGGAATGGAGTGAAATGGAATGGAATCAAATGGAGTCGAATGGAACCGAATGGAATGGAATGGAATGGAATGGAATGGAATGGAATGGAATGGAATGGAATGGAATGGAATCAACCCGAGTAGAACGGAATGGAATGGAATGGAATGGAATGGAATGCAATGGAATGGAATGGAATGGAATGGAATGGAATTCATTGGAATGGAATGGAATGGAATGGAATGGAATTGAATGGAATGGAATCAACCCGAGTAGAACGGAATGGAATGGAATGGAATGGAATGTAATGGAATGGAATGGAATGGAATGGAATGGAATGGAATGGAATTCAATGGAATGGAATTCAATGGAATAGAATGGAATGGAATGGAATGGAATGGAATGAACCCGAGTAGAACGGAATGGAATGGAATGGAATTGAATGGTATGGAATGGAATGGAATGGAATGGAAAAGAATGGAATCGAATGGAATGCAATGGAATGGAATGGAATGGAATGGAATTCAATGGAAAAAATGAAATGGAATGGAATGGAATGGAATGGAATGGAATCTAATCGAATGGAATCGAATGGAAAGGAATGGAATGGAATGGAATGGAATGGAATGGAATGGAATGGAATGGAATTGAGTGGAATGGACTGGAATGGAATGGAATGGAATGGAATGGAATGGAATGGAATCAACACGAGTAGAACGGAATGGAATGGAACGGAATGGAATGGAATGGAATGGAATGGAATGGAATGGAATGGAACTCAATGGAATGGAATGGAATGGAATGGAATCAACCCGAGTAGAAAGGAATGGAATGGAATGGAAAGGAGTGGAATGCAATGGAATGGAATGGAATGGAATGGAATTCAATGGAATGGAAGGGAATGGAATGGAATGGAATGGAATGGAATCAACAGGAGTGGAATGGAATGGATTGGAATGGAATGGAATGGAGTGGAATCGAATGGAATGGAATGGAATCGAATGGAATGGAATGGAATGGAATGGACGCGAGTAGAACGGAAGGGAATGGAATGGAATGGAATGGAATGGAATGGAATGGAATGGAATGGAATGGATTGGAATGAACCCGAATAGAACGCAATGGAATGGAATGGAATGCAATGGAATAGAATGGAATGGAATGGAATGGAATGGAATGGAATGGAATCAACCCGAGTAGAATGGAATGGATAGGAATGGAATGGAAAGGAATGGAATGTAATGCAATAGAATGGAATGGAAGGGAATGGAAAGGAATGGAATGGAATGGAAAGGAATGGAATGGAATGGAATCGAATGGAATCGAATGGAATCGAATGGAATGGAGTGGAATAGAGTGGAATCAACCCGAATAGAACGGAACAGAACGAAACGGAACGGAACGGAACGGAATGGAATGGAGTGAAATGGAATGGAATCAAATGGAGTCGAATGGAACCGAATGGAATGGAATGGAAGGGAATGGAATGGAATGGAATGGAATGGAATGGAATGGAATGGAATGGAATCAACCCGAGTAGAACGGAATGGAATGGAATGGAATGGAATGGAATGGAATGGAATGGAATGGAATGGAATGCAATGGAATGGAATGGAATGGAATGGAATTCAATGGAGTGGAATGGAATGGAATGGAATGGAATGGAATGGAATCAACCCGAGTAGAACGGAACGGAATGGAATGGAATGGAAAGGAATGGAATGGAATGGAATGGAATGGAATTCAATGGAATGGAATTCAATGGAATAGAATGGAATGGAATGGAATGGAATGGAATGGAATGGAATGAACCCGAGTAGAACGGAATGGAATGGAATGGAATTGAATGGAATGGAATGGAATGGAATGGAATGGAATGGAATGGAATGGAATGGAATGGAATGGAATGGAATCGAATGGAAATGAATGGAATGGAATGGAATGGAATAGAATGGAATGGAATGGAATGGAATGGAATCAACCCGAGTAGATTGGAATGGATTGGAATGGAATGGAATGGAATGGAATGGAATGGAATTCAATGGAGTTGAATGGAATGGAATGGAATGGAATGGAATGGAATGGAATGGAATGGAATGGAATCGAATCGAATGGAATGGAATGGAATGGAATGGAATCAACCCGAGTAGAACGGAATGGAATGGAATGGAATGGAATGGAATGGAATGGAATGGAATGGAATGGAATGGAATTCAATGGAATAGAATGGAATGGAATGGAATAGAATGGAATGGAATGGAATGGAATGGAATGGAATGGAATGGAATGGAATGGAATGGAATGGAATCAACCCGAGTAGAACGGAATGGATTGGAATGGAAAGGAATGGAATGGAATGGAATGGAATGAATGGAATGGAATGGAATGGAATGGAATCGAATGGAATCGAATGGAATGGAACGGAATGGAATGGAATGGAATGGAATCGAATGGAATGGAATGGAATGGAATGGAAACGAATGGAATGGAATGGAATGGAATGGAATGGAATGGAATGGAATGGAATGGAATGGAATGGAATCAACCCGAGTAGAACGGAATGGAATGGAATGGAATGGAATGGAATGGAAGGGAATGGAATCAACCCGAGTAGAACGGAATGGAATGGAATGGAATGGAATGGAATGGAATGGAATGGAATGGAATGGAATGGAATGGAATTCAATGGAATAGAATGGAATGGAGTGGAATGGAATGCAATGAACCCGACTAGAACGGAATGGAATGGAATGGAATGGAATGGAATGGAATGGAATGGAATGGAATGGAATGGAAAGGAATCGAATGGAATCGAATGGAATGGAATGGAATGGAATGGAATGGAATGGAATCGAATGGAATGGAATGGAATCGAATGGAATGGAATGGAATGGAATGGAATGGAATGGAATGGAATGGAATGGAATTTAATGCAATGGAATGGAATGGAATGGAATGGAATTCAATGGAATGGAATGGAATTCAATGGAATGGAATGGAATGGAATGGAATGGAATGGAATCAAGCCGAGTAGAACGGAATGGAATGGAATGGAATGGAATGGAATGGAATGGAATGGAATGGAATCAACCCGAGTAGAATGGAATGGATTGGAATGGAATGGAATGGAATGGAATCGAATGGAATGGAATGGAATTGAAAGGAATGGAAATGAATGGAATGGACGCGAGTAGAACGGAACGGAATGGAATGGAATGGAATGGAATGGAATGGAATGGAATGGAATGGAATGAACCCGAGTAGAACGGAATGGAATCTAATGGAATGGAATGGAATGGAATGGAATGGAATGGAATGGAATGGAATGGAATCAACCCGAGTAGAATGGAATGGATAGGAATGGAATGGAATGGAATGGAATGGAATGTAATTCAATAGAATGGAATGGAGGGGAATGGAAAGGAATGGAATGGAATGGAATGGAATCGAATGGAATCGAATTGAATCGAATGGAATGGAGTGGAATAGAGTGGAATCAACCCGAATAGAACGGAGCGGAACGGAACGGAACGGAACGGAATGGAATGGAGTGAAATGGAATGGAATCAAATGGAGTCGAATGGAACCGAATGGAATGGAATGGAATGGAATGGAATGGAAT
Organism: Gorilla gorilla gorilla; assembly: GCF_029281585.2. Taxonomy (NCBI): domain Eukaryota; kingdom Metazoa; phylum Chordata; class Mammalia; order Primates; family Hominidae; genus Gorilla; species Gorilla gorilla. The sequence continues at coordinate 47,682,735 of NC_073239.2, read as the reverse complement.
GGAATGGAATGGAATGGAATGGAATGGAATCAACACGAGTAGAACGGAATGGAATGGAATGGAATGGAATGGAATGCAATGGAATGGAATGGAATGGAATGGAATGGAATTCATTGGAATGGAATGGAATGGAATGGAATGGAATTGAATGGAATGGAATCAACCCGAGTAGAACGGAATGGAATGGAATGGAATGGAATGTAATGGAATGGAATGGAATGGAATGGAATGGAATGGAATGGAATTCAATGGAATGGAATTCAATGGAATAGAATGGAATGGAATGGAATGGAATGGAATGAACCCGAGTAGAACGGAATGGAATGGAATGGAATTGAATGGTATGGAATGGAATGGAATGGAATGGAAAAGAATGGAATCGAATGGAATGCAATGGAATGGAATGGAATGGAATGGAATTCAATGGAAAAAATGAAATGGAATGGAATGGAATGGAATGGAATGGAATCTAATCGAATGGAATCGAATGGAAAGGAATGGAATGGAATGGAATGGAATGGAATGGAATGGAATGGAATGGAATTGAGTGGAATGGACTGGAATGGAATGGAATGGAATGGAATGGAATGGAATGGAATCAACACGAGTAGAACGGAATGGAATGGAACGGAATGGAATGGAATGGAATGGAATGGAATGGAATGGAATGGAACTCAATGGAATGGAATGGAATGGAATGGAATCAACCCGAGTAGAAAGGAATGGAATGGAATGGAAAGGAGTGGAATGCAATGGAATGGAATGGAATGGAATGGAATTCAATGGAATGGAAGGGAATGGAATGGAATGGAATGGAATGGAATCAACAGGAGTGGAATGGAATGGATTGGAATGGAATGGAATGGAGTGGAATCGAATGGAATGGAATGGAATCGAATGGAATGGAATGGAATGGAATGGACGCGAGTAGAACGGAAGGGAATGGAATGGAATGGAATGGAATGGAATGGAATGGAATGGAATGGAATGGATTGGAATGAACCCGAATAGAACGCAATGGAATGGAATGGAATGCAATGGAATAGAATGGAATGGAATGGAATGGAATGGAATGGAATGGAATCAACCCGAGTAGAATGGAATGGATAGGAATGGAATGGAAAGGAATGGAATGTAATGCAATAGAATGGAATGGAAGGGAATGGAAAGGAATGGAATGGAATGGAAAGGAATGGAATGGAATGGAATCGAATGGAATCGAATGGAATCGAATGGAATGGAGTGGAATAGAGTGGAATCAACCCGAATAGAACGGAACAGAACGAAACGGAACGGAACGGAACGGAATGGAATGGAGTGAAATGGAATGGAATCAAATGGAGTCGAATGGAACCGAATGGAATGGAATGGAAGGGAATGGAATGGAATGGAATGGAATGGAATGGAATGGAATGGAATGGAATCAACCCGAGTAGAACGGAATGGAATGGAATGGAATGGAATGGAATGGAATGGAATGGAATGGAATGGAATGCAATGGAATGGAATGGAATGGAATGGAATTCAATGGAGTGGAATGGAATGGAATGGAATGGAATGGAATGGAATCAACCCGAGTAGAACGGAACGGAATGGAATGGAATGGAAAGGAATGGAATGGAATGGAATGGAATGGAATTCAATGGAATGGAATTCAATGGAATAGAATGGAATGGAATGGAATGGAATGGAATGGAATGGAATGAACCCGAGTAGAACGGAATGGAATGGAATGGAATTGAATGGAATGGAATGGAATGGAATGGAATGGAATGGAATGGAATGGAATGGAATGGAATGGAATCGAATGGAAATGAATGGAATGGAATGGAATGGAATAGAATGGAATGGAATGGAATGGAATGGAATCAACCCGAGTAGATTGGAATGGATTGGAATGGAATGGAATGGAATGGAATGGAATGGAATTCAATGGAGTTGAATGGAATGGAATGGAATGGAATGGAATGGAATGGAATGGAATGGAATGGAATCGAATGGAATGGAATGGAATGGAATGGAATGGAATCAACCCGAGTAGAACGGAATGGAATGGAATGGAATGGAATGGAATGGAATGGAATGGAATGGAATGGAATGGAATGGAATTCAATGGAATAGAATGGAATGGAATGGAATAGAATGGAATGGAATGGAATGGAATGGAATGGAATGGAATGGAATGGAATGGAATGGAATGGAATGGAATCAACCCGAGTAGAACGGAATGGATTGGAATGGAAAGGAATGGAATGGAATGGAATGGAATGAATGGAATGGAATGGAATGGAATGGAATCGAATGGAATCGAATGGAATGGAACGGAATGGAATGGAATGGAATGGAATCGAATGGAATGGAATGGAATGGAATGGAAACGAATGGAATGGAATGGAATGGAATGGAATGGAATGGAATGGAATGGAATGGAATGGAATGGAATCAACCCGAGTAGAACGGAATGGAATGGAATGGAATGGAATGGAATGGAAGGGAATGGAATCAACCCGAGTAGAACGGAATGGAATGGAATGGAATGGAATGGAATGGAATAGAATGGAATGGAATGGAATGGAATGGAATTCAATGGAATAGAATGGAATGGAGTGGAATGGAATGCAATGAACCCGACTAGAACGGAATGGAATGGAATGGAATGGAATGGAATGGAATGGAATGGAATGGAATGGAATGGAATCGAATGGAATCGAATGGAATGGAATGGAATGGAATGGAATGGAATGGAATCGAATGGAATGGAATGGAATCGAATGGAATGGAATGGAATGGAATGGAATGGAATGGAATGGAATGGAATGGAATTTAATGCAATGGAATGGAATGGAATGGAATGGAATTCAATGGAATGGAATGGAATTCAATGCAATGGAATGGAATGGAATGGAATGGAATGGAATCAAGCCGAGTAGAACGGAATGGAATGGAATGGAATGGAATGGAATGGAATGGAATGGAATGGAATGGAATTCAATGGAATGGAATTCGATGGAATAGAATGGAATGGAATGGAGTCGAATGGAATGGAATGGAATGGAATGGAATCGAATGGAATGGAATTCAATGGAACGGAACGGAATGGAATGGAATGGAATGGAATGGAATGGAATGGAATGGAATGGAATCGAATGGAATGGAATGGAATGGAATGGAATCGAATGGAATGGAATGGAAAGGAATGGAATGGAATGGAATGGAATGGAATGGAATCAACCCGAGTAGATTGGAATGGATTGGAATGGAATGGAATGGAATGGAATGGAATGGAATTCAATGGAAAAAATGAAATGGAATGGAATGGAATGGAATGGAATGGAATCGAATCGAATGGAATCGAATGGAAAGGAATGGAATGGAATGGAATGGAATGGAATGGAATCGAATGGAATGGAATGGAATGGAATGGAATCGAATGGAATCGAATGGAATGGAATGGAATGGAATGGAATGGAATGGAATGGAATGGAATGGAATGGAATCAACCCGAGTAGATTGGAATGGATTGGAATGGAATGGAATGGAATGGAATGGAATTCAATGGAAAAAATGAAATGGAATGGAATGGAATGGAATGGAATGGAATGGAATCGAATGGAATCGGATGGAATCGAATATAATGGAGTGGAATAGAATGGAATCAACCCGAATAGAACGGAACGGAACGGAACGGAACGGAATGGAATGGAATTGAGTGAAATGGAATGGAATCGAATGGAATCGAAAGGAACCGAATGGAATGGAATGGAAGGGAATGGAATGGAATGGAATGGAATGGAATGGAATGGAATCAACCCGAGTAGAATGGAATGGAATGGAATCGAATGGAATGGAATGGAATGGAATGGAATGGAATGGAATGGAATGGAATGGAATGGAATGGAATGGAATCAACCCGAGTAGAATGGAGTGGATTGGAATGGAATGGAATGGAATGGAATGGAATGGAATTCAATGGAATAGAATGGAATGGAATGGAATGGAATGGAATGGAATGGAATGGAATGGAATGGAATCAACCCGAGTAGAACGGAATGGATTGGAATGGAAAGGAATGGAATGGAATGGAATGGAATGAATGGAATGGAATGGAATGGAATGGAATCGAATGGAATCGAATGGAATCGAATGGAATGGAACGGAATGGAATGGAATGGAATGGAATCGAATGGAATGGAATGGAATGGAATGGAATCGAATGGAATGGAATGGAATGGAATGGAATGGAATGGAATGGAATTCAATGGAATAGAATGGAATGGAATGGAATGGAATGCAATGAACCCGAGTAGAACGGAATGGAATGGAATGGAATGGAATGGAATGGAATGGAATGGAATGGAATGGAATGGAATCAACCCGAGTAGAATGGAATGGATTGGAATGGAATGGAATGGAATGGAATGGAATTCAATGGAATAGAATGAAATGGAATGGAATGGAATGGAATGGAATGGAATGGAATGGAATGGAATGGAATGGAATGGAATCAACCCGAGTAGAATGGAATGGATTGGAATGGAATGGAATGGAATGGAATCAACCGAGTAGAACGGAATGGAATGGAATGGAATGGAATGGAATGGCATGGAATGGAATGGAATGGAATGGAATCAACCCGAGTAGAACGGAATGGAATGGAATGGAATGGAATGGAATTCAAAGAAATGGAATGGAATGGAATGGAATGGAATGGAATCAACCCGAGTAGAATGGAATGGAATGGAATGGAATTCAATGGAATAGAATGAAATGGAATGGAATGGAATGGAATGGAATGGAATGGAATGGAATGGAATGGAATGGAATCAACCCGAGTAGAATGGAATGGATTGGAATGGAATGGAATGGAATGGAATGGAATGGAATGGAATCGAATGGAATCGAATGGAATCGAATGGAATGGAGTGGAATTGAATGGAATCAACCAGAGTAGAACGGAATGGAATGGAACGGAACGGAATGGAACGGAACGGAAAGGAATGGAATGGAGTGAAATGGAATGGAATCTAATGGAATCGAATGGAACGGAATGGAATGGAATTGAAGGGAATGGAATGGAATGGAATGGAATGGAATGGAATGGAATCAACCCGAGTAGAATGGAAAGGATTGGAATGGAATGGAATGGAATGGTATGGAATGGAATGGAATGGAATGGAATGGAATCGAATGGAATCGAATGGAATGGAATGGAATGGAATGGAATCAAACCGAGTAGAACGGAACGGAATGGAATGGAATGGAATGGAATGGAATGGAATGGAATTCAATGGAATAGAATGGAATGGAAAGGAATGGAATGGAATGGAATGGAATGGAATCGAATGGAATGGAATGGAATGGAATGGAATGGAATGGAATGTAATAGAATGGAATCAACCAGAGTAGAAAGGAATGGAATGGAATGGAATGGAATGGAATGGAATGGAATGGAATGGAATGGAATGGAATGGAATGGAATGCAATGAAATGGAAAGGAATGGAATGGAATAGAATGGAATGGACTGGAATGAAATTTAAAGGAATGGAATGGACTGGAATGGAATGGAATGGAATCAACCCGAGTAGAATGGAATGGATTGGAATGGAATGGAATGGAATCGAATGGAATCAAATGGAACCGAATGGAATGGAATGGAATGGACTGGAATGGAATGGAATGGAATCAACCCGAGTAGAATGGAATGGATTGGAATGGAATGGAATGGAATCGAATGGAATCAAATGGAACCGAATGGAATGGAATGGAATGGAATGGAATGGAATGGAATCGAATGGAATCGAATGGAATGGAATGGAATGGAATGGAATGGAATTCAATGGAATGGAATGGAATGGAATGGAATGGAATGGAATGGAATCAACCCGAGTAGTACGGAATGGAATGGAATGGAGTGGAATGGAATGGAATGGAATGGAATGGAATGGAATGGAATGGAGTGGAGAGGAATGGAGTGGAATGGAATATAATGGAATGGAATGGAATGGAATGGAATGGAATGGAATACAATGGAATAGAATGGAATGGAATGGAATGGAATGGAATCAACCCGAGTAGAAAGGAATGGAATGGAATGGAATGGAATGGAATTGAATGGAATGGAATGGAATGGAATGGAATGGAATGGAATGCAATGAAATGGAATGGAATGGAATGGAATCGAATGGATTGGACTGGAATGAAATGGAATGGAATGGAATGGAATGGAATGGAATGGAATGGAATGGAATGGAATTGAATCAACCCGAGTAGAAAGGAATGGATTGGAATGGAATGGAATGGAATCGAATGGAATGGAATGGAATCGAATGGAATGGAAAGGAATGGAATGGACGCGAGTAGAACGGAAGGGAATGGAATGGAATGGAATGGAATGGAATGGAATGGAATGGAATGGAATGGAATTGAATGGAATGGAATGAAGCCGAGTGGAACGGAATGGAATGGAATAGAATGGAATGGAATGGAATGGAATGGAATGGAATGGAATCAACCCGAGCAGAATGGAATGGATAGGAATGGAATGGAATGGAATGGAATGTAATTCAATAGAATAGAATGGAAGGGAATGGAAAGGAATGCAATGGAATGGAATGGAATGGAATCGAATGGAATCGAATGGAATCGAATGGAATGGAGTGGAATAGAATGGAATCAACCCGAATAGAACGTAACTGAATGGAACGGAACGGAACGGAACGGAATGGAATGGAGTGAAGTGGAATGGAATCAAATGGAATCGAATGGAACCGAATGGAATGGAATGGAAGGGAATGGAATGCAAAGGAATGGAATGGAATGGAATGGAATCAACCCGAGTAGAATGGAAAGGACTGGAATGGAATGGAATGGAATGGAATGGAATCGAATGGAATGGAATGGAATGGAATGGAATGGAATGGAATGGAATGGAATGGAATCAACCCGAGCAGAACGGAATGTAATGGAATGGAATGGAATGGAATGGAATGGAATGGAATGCAATGAAATGGAAAGGAATGGAATGGAATCGAATGGAATGGACTGGAATGAAATTTAAAGGAATGGAATGGACTGGAATGGAATGGAATGGAATCAACCCGAGTAGAATGGAATGGATTGGAATGGAATGGAATGGAATCGAATGGAATCAAATGGAACCGAATGCAATGGAATGGAATGGAATGGAATGGAATGGAATGGAATGGAATGGAATGGAATGGAATTCAATGGAATGGAATGGAATGGAATGGAATGGAATGGAATGGAATGGAATGGAATCAACCCGAGTAGAACGGAATGGAATGGAATGGAATGGAATGGAATGGAATGGAATGGAATGGAATGGAATGGAATGGAATGGAATGGAGTGGAGTGGAATGGAGTGGAATGGAATGGAATGGAATGGAATGGAATGGAATGGAATGGAATTCAATGGAATAGAATGGAATGGAATGGAATGGAATGGAATCAACCCGAGTAGAAAGGAATGGAATGGAATGGAATGGAATGGAATTGAATGGAATGGAATGGAATGGAATGGAATGGAATGGAATGCAATGAAATGGAATGGAATGGAATGGAATCGAATGGATTGGACTGGAATGAAATGGAATGGAATGGAATGGAATGGAATGGAATGGAATGGAATGGAATGGAATGGAATGGAATGGAATGCAATGAAATGGAAAGGAATGGAATGGAATTGAAAGGAATGGACTGGAATGAAATTTAAAGGAATGGAATGGACTGGAATGGAATGGAATAGAATCAACCCGAGTAGAATGGAATGGATTGGAATGGAATGGAATGGAATCGAATGGAATCAAATGGAACCGAATGGAATGGAATGGAATGGAATGGAATGGAATGGAATGGAATGGAATGGAATGGAATCAACCCGAGTAGAAAGGAATGGATTGGAATGGAATGGAATATAATGTAATGGAATGGAATGGAATCGAATGGAATCGAATGGCATCGAATGGAATGGAATGGAATGGAATTTAATGGAATTCAATGGAATGGAATGGAATGGAATTCAATGGAATGGAATGGAATCAACCCGAGTAGAACGGAATGGAATGGAATGGAATGGAATGGAACGGAATGGAATGGAATGGAATGGAATGGAATGGAGTGGAGTGGAATGGAGTGGAATGGAATGGAATGGAATGGAATGGAATGGAATGGAATGGAATTCAATGGAATAGAATGGAATGGAATGGAATGGAATGGAATCAACCCGAGTAGAAAGGAATGGAATGGAATGCAATGGAATGGAATTGAATGGAATGGAATGGAATGGAATTTAATGGAATGGAATGGAATGCAATGAAATGGAATGGAATGGAATGGAATCGAATGGATTGGACTGGAATGAAATGGAATGGAATGGAATGGAATGGAATGGAATGGAATGGAATGGAATGGAATGGAATTAACCCGAGTAGAATGGAATGGATTGGAATGGAATGGAATGGAATCGAATGGAATGGAATGGAATCGAATGGAATGGAAAGGAATGGAATGGACGCGAGTAGAACGGAATGGAATGGAATGGAGTGGAATGGAATGGAATGGAATGGAATGGAATGGAATGGAATGAACCCGAGTGGAACGGAATGGAATGGAATGGAATGGAATGGAATGGAATGGAATGGAATGGAATGGAATGGAATCAACCCGAGCAGAATGGAATGGATAGGAATGGAATGGAATGGAATGGAATGTAATTCAATAGAATAGAATGGAAGGGAATGGAAAGGAATGCAATGGAATGGAATGGAATGGAATCGAATGGAATCGAATGGAATCGAATGGAATGGAGTGGAATAGAATGGAATCAACCCGAATAGAACGTAACTGAATGGAACGGAACGGAACGGAACGGAATGGAATGGAGTGAAATGGAATGGAATCAAATGGAATCGAATGGAACCGAATGGAATGGAACGGAAGGGAATGGAATGCAATGGAATGGAATGGAATGGAATGGAATCAACCCGAGTAGAATGGAAAGGACTGGAATGGAATGGAATTGAATGGAATGGAATCGAATGGAATCGAATGGAATGGAATGGAATGGAATGGAATGGAATGGAATGGAATGGAATGGAATGGAATCAACCCGAGTAGAACGGAATGTAATGTAATGGAATGGAATGGAATGGAATGGAATGGAATGGAATGGAATGGAATGGAATGGAATTCAAAGGAATGGAATGGAATGGAATGGAATGGAATCAACCCGAGTAGAATGGAATGGAATGGAATGGAATGGAATGGAATGGAATGGAATGGAATTCAATGGAATAGAATGGAATGGAATGGAATGGAATGGAATGGAATGAACCCGAGTAGAACGGAATGGAATGGAATGGAATTGAATGGAATGGAATGGAATGGAATGGAATGGAATGGAATCGAATGGAATGGAATGGAATGGAATGGAATGGAATGGAATGGAATGGAATGGAATAGAATCGAATGGAATGGAAAGGAATGGAATGGAATGGGATGGAATGGAATGGAATGGAATGGAATCAACCCGAGTAGATTGGAATGGATTGGAATGGAATGAAATGGAATGGAATGGAATTCAATGGAAAAAATGAAATGGAATGGAATGGAATGGAATGGAATGGAATGGAATGGAATCGAATGGAATCGAATGGAATCGAATGGAATGGAGTGGAATAGAATGGAATTAACCCGAGTAGAATGGAATGGAATGGAACGGAACGGAACGGAATGGAACGGAACGGAACGAAACGGAATGGAATGGAGTGAAATGGAATGGAATCGAATGGAATCGAATGGAAACGAATGGAATGGAAAGAAGGGAATGGAATGGAATGGAATGGAATGGAATGGAATGGAATGCAATGAAATGGAAAGGAATGGAATGGAATAGAATGGAATGGACTGGAATGAAATTTAAAGGAATGGAATGGACTGGAATGGAATGGAATGGAATCAACCCGAGTAGAATGGAATGGATTGGAATGGAATGGAATGGAATCGAATGGAATCAAATGGAACCGAATGGAATGGAATGGAATGGACTGGAATGGAATGGAATGGAATCAACCCGAGTAGAATGGAATGGATTGGAATGGAATGGAATGGAATCGAATGGAATCAAATGGAACCGAATGGAATGGAATGGAATGGAATGGAATGGAATCGAATGGAATCGAATGGAATGGAATGGAATGGAATGGAATGGAATTCAATGGAATGGAATGGAATGGAATGGAATGGAATGGAATGGAATGGAATCAACCCGAGTAGTACGGAAAAAAATGGAATGGAGTGGAATGGAATGGAATGGAATGGAATGGAATGGAATGGAATGGAGTGGAGAGGAATGGAGTGGAATGGAATGGAATGGAATGGAATGGAATGGAATGGAATGGAATACAATGGAATAGAATGGAATGGAATGGAATGGAATGGAATGGAATCAACCCGAGTAGAAAGGAATGGAATGGAATGGAATGGAATGGAATTGAATGGAATGGAATGGAATGGAATGGAATGGAATGGAATGCAATGAAATGGAATGGAATGGAATGGAATCGAATGGATTGGACTGGAATGAAATGGAATGGAATGGAATGGAATGGAATGGAATGGAATGGAATGGAATGGAATTGAATCAACCCGAGTAGAAAGGAATGGATTGGAATGGAATGGAATGGAATCGAATGGAATGGAATGGAATCGAATGGAATGGAAAGGAATGGAATGGACGCGAGTAGAACGGAAGGGAATGGAATGGAATGGAATGGAATGGAATGGAATGGAATGGAATGGAATTGAATGGAATGGAATGAACCCGAGTGGAACGGAATTGAATGGAATAGAATGGAATGGAATGGAATGGAATGGAATGGAATGGAATCAACCCGAGCAGAATGGAATGGATAGGAATGGAATGGAATGGAATGGAATGTAATTCAATAGAATAGAATGGAAGGGAATGGAAAGGAATGCAATGGAATGGAATGGAATGGAATCGAATGGAATCGAATGGAATCGAATGGAATGGAGTGGAATAGAATGGAATCAACCCGAATAGAACGTAACTGAATGGAACGGAACGGAACGGAACGGAATGGAATGGAGTGAAGTGGAATGGAATCAAATGGAATCGAATGGAACCGAATGGAATGGAATGGAAGGGAATGGAATGCAAAGGAATGGAATGGAATGGAATGGAATCAACCCGAGTAGAATGGAAAGGACTGGAATGGAATGGAATGGAATGGAATGGAATCGAATGGAATGGAATGGAATGGAATGGAATGGAATGGAATGGAATGGAATGGAATCAACCCGAGCAGAACGGAATGTAATGGAATGGAATGGAATGGAATGGAATGGAATGGAATGGAATGCAATGAAATGGAAAGGAATGGAATGGAATCGAATGGAATGGACTGGAATGAAATTTAAAGGAATGGAATGGACTGGAATGGAATGGAATGGAATGGAATGGAATGGAATCAACCCGAGTAGAAAGGAATGGATTGGAATGGAATGGAATATAATGTAATGGAATGGAATGGAATCGAATGGAATCGAATGGCATCGAATGGAATGGAATGGAATGGAATGGAATGGAATTCAATGGAATGGAATGGAATGGAATTCAATGGAATGGAATGGAATCAACCCGAGTAGAACGGAATGGAATGGAATGGAATGGAATGGAACGGAATGGAATGGAATGGAATGGAATGGAATGGAGTGGAGTGGAATGGAGTGGAATGGAATGGAATGGAATGGAATGGAATGGAATGGAATTCAATGGAATAGAATGGAATGGAATGGAATGGAATGGAATCAACCCGAGTAGAAAGGAATGGAATGGAATGCAATGGAATGGAATTGAATGGAATGGAATGGAATGGAATTTAATGGAATGGAATGGAATGCAATGAAATGGAATGGAATGGAATGGAATCGAATGGATTGGACTGGAATGAAATGGAATGGAATGGAATGGAATGGAATGGAATGGAATGGAATGGAATTAACCCGAGTAGAATGGAATGGATTGGAATGGAATGGAATGGAATCGAATGGAATGGAATGGAATCGAATGGAATGGAAAGGAATGGAATGGACGCGAGTAGAACGGAATGGAATGGAATGGAGTGGAATGGAATGGAATGGAATGGAATGGAATGGAATGGAATGAACCCGAGTGGAACGGAATGGAATGGAATGGAATGGAATGGAATGGAATGGAATGGAATGGAATGGAATGGAATCAACCCGAGCAGAATGGAATGGATAGGAATGGAATGGAATGGAATGGAATGTAATTCAATAGAATAGAATGGAAGGGAATGGAAAGGAATGCAATGGAATGGAATGGAATGGAATCGAATGGAATCGAATGGAATCGAATGGAATGGAGTGGAATAGAATGGAATCAACCCGAATAGAACGTAACTGAATGGAACGGAACGGAACGGAACGGAATGGAATGGAGTGAAATGGAATGGAATCAAATGGAATCGAATGGAACCGAATGGAATGGAATGGAAGGGAATGGAATGCAATGGAATGGAATGGAATGGAATGGAATCAACCCGAGTAGAATGGAAAGGACTGGAATGGAATGGAATTGAATGGAATGGAATCGAATGGAATCGAATGGAATGGAATGGAATGGAATGGAATGGAATGGAATGGAATGGAATCAACCCGAGTAGAACGGAATGTAATGTAATGGAATGGAATGGAATGGAATGGAATGGAATGGAATGGAATGGAATGGAATGGAATTCAAAGGAATGGAATGGAATGGAATGGAATGGAATCAACCCGAGTAGAATGGAATGGAATGGAATGGAATGGAATGGAATGCAATGGAATGGAATTCAATGGAATAGAATGGAATGGAATGGAATGGAATGGAATGGAATGAACCCGAGTAGAACGGAATGGAATGGAATGGAATTGAATGGAATGGAATGGAATGGAATGGAATGGAATGGAATCGAATGGAATGGAATGGAATGGAATGGAATGGAATGGAATGGAATGGAATAGAATCGAATGGAATGGAAAGGAATGGAATGGAATGGGATGGAATGGAATGGAATGGAATGGAATCAACCCGAGTAGATTGGAATGGATTGGAATGGAATGAAATGGAATGGAATGGAATTCAATGGAAAAAATGAAATGGAATGGAATGGAATGGAATGGAATGGAATGGAATGGAATCGAATGGAATCGAATGGAATCGAATGGAATGGAGTGGAATAGAATGGAATTAACCCGAGTAGAATGGAATGGAATGGAACGGAACGGAACGGAATGGAACGGAACGGAACGAAACGGAATGGAATGGAGTGAAATGGAATGGAATCGAATGGAATCGAATGGAAACGAATGGAATGGAAAGAAGGGAATGGAATGGAATGGAATGGAATGGAATGGAATGGAATGCAATGAAATGGAAAGGAATGGAATGGAATAGAATGGAATGGACTGGAATGAAATTTAAAGGAATGGAATGGACTGGAATGGAATGGAATGGAATCAACCCGAGTAGAATGGAATGGATTGGAATGGAATGGAATGGAATCGAATGGAATCAAATGGAACCGAATGGAATGGAATGGAATGGACTGGAATGGAATGGAATGGAATCAACCCGAGTAGAATGGAATGGATTGGAATGGAATGGAATGGAATCGAATGGAATCAAATGGAACCGAATGGAATGGAATGGAATGGAATGGAATGGAATGGAATGGAATTCAATGGAATGGAATGGAATGGAATGGAATGGAATGGAATGGAATCAACCCGAGTAGTACGGAAAAAAATGGAATGGAGTGGAATGGAATGGAATGGAATGGAATGGAATGGAATGGAATGGAGTGGAGAGGAATGGAGTGGAATGGAATGGAATGGAATGGAATGGAATGGAATGGAATACAATGGAATAGAATGGAATGGAATGGAATGGAATGGAATCAACCCGAGTAGAAAGGAATGGAATGGAATGGAATGGAATGGAATTGAATGGAATGGAATGGAATGGAATGGAATGGAATGGAATGCAATGAAATGGAATGGAATGGAATGGAATCGAATGGATTGGACTGGAATGAAATGGAATGGAATGGAATGGAATGGAATGGAATGGAATGGAATGGAATGGAATTGAATCAACCCGAGTAGAAAGGAATGGATTGGAATGGAATGGAATGGAATCGAATGTAATGGAATGGAATCGAATGGAATGGAAAGGAATGGAATGGACGCGAGTAGAACGGAAGGGAATGGAATGGAATGGAATGGAATGGAATGGAATGGAATGGAATGGAATTGAATGGAATGGAATGAACCCGAGTGGAACGGAATTGAATGGAATAGAATGGAATGGAATGGAATGGAATGGAATGGAATGGAATCAACCCGAGCAGAATGGAATGGATAGGAATGGAATGGAATGGAATGGAATGTAATTCAATAGAATAGAATGGAAGGGAATGGAAAGGAATGCAATGGAATGGAATGGAATGGAATCGAATGGAATCGAATGGAATCGAATGGAATGGAGTGGAATAGAATGGAATCAACCCGAATAGAACGTAACTGAATGGAACGGAACGGAACGGAACGGAATGGAATGGAGTGAAGTGGAATGGAATCAAATGGAATCGAATGGAACCGAATGGAATGGAATGGAAGGGAATGGAATGCAAAGGAATGGAATGGAATGGAATGGAATCAACCCGAGTAGAATGGAAAGGACTGGAATGGAATGGAATGGAATGGAATGGAATCGAATGGAATGGAATGGAATGGAATGGAATGGAATGGAATGGAATGGAATGGAATCAACCCGAGCAGAACGGAATGTAATGGAATGGAATGGAATGGAATGGAATGGAATGGAATGGAATGGAATGCAATGAAATGGAAAGGAATGGAATGGAATCGAATGGAATGGACTGGAATGAAATTTAAAGGAATGGAATGGACTGGAATGGAATGGAATGGAATGGAATGGAATGGAATGGAATCAACCCGAGTAGAAAGGAATGGATTGGAATGGAATGGAATATAATGTAATGGAATGGAATGGAATCGAATGGAATCGAATGGCATCGAATGGAATGGAATGGAATGGAATGGAATGGAATTCAATGGAATGGAATGGAATGGAATTCAATGGAATGGAATGGAATCAACCCGAGTAGAACGGAATGGAATGGAATGGAATGGAATGGAACGGAATGGAATGGAATGGAATGGAATGGAATGGAATGGAGTGGAGTGGAATGGAGTGGAATGGAATGGAATGGAATGGAATGGAATGGAATGGAATTCAATGGAATAGAATGGAATGGAATGGAATGGAATGGAATCAACCCGAGTAGAAAGGAATGGAATGGAATGCAATGGAATGGAATTGAATGGAATGGAATGGAATGGAATTTAATGGAATGGAATGGAATGCAATGAAATGGAATGGAATGGAATGGAATCGAATGGATTGGACTGGAATGAAATGGAATGGAATGGAATGGAATGGAATGGAATGGAATGGAATGGAATGGAATGGAATTAACCCGAGTAGAATGGAATGGATTGGAATGGAATGGAATGGAATCGAATGGAATGGAATGGAATCGAATGGAATGGAAAGGAATGGAATGGACGCGAGTAGAACGGAATGGAATGGAATGGAGTGGAATGGAATGGAATGGAATGGAATGGAATGGAATGAACCCGAGTGGAACGGAATGGAATGGAATGGAATGGAATGGAATGGAATGGAATGGAATGGAATGGAATCAACCCGAGCAGAATGGAATGGATAGGAATGGAATGGAATGGAATGGAATGTAATTCAATAGAATAGAATGGAAGGGAATGGAAAGGAATGCAATGGAATGGAATGGAATGGAATCGAATGGAATCGAATGGAATCGAATGGAATGGAGTGGAATAGAATGGAATCAACCCGAATAGAACGTAACTGAATGGAACGGAACGGAACGGAATGGAATGGAATGGAGTGAAATGGAATGGAATCAAATGGAATCGAATGGAACCGAATGGAATGGAATGGAAGGGAATGGAATGCAATGGAATGGAATGGAATGGAATGGAATCAACCCGAGTAGAATGGAAAGGACTGGAATGGAATGGAATTGAATGGAATGGAATCGAATGGAATCGAATGGAATGGAATGGAATGGAATGGAATGGAATGGAATGGAATGGAATCAACCCGAGTAGAACGGAATGTAATGGAATGGAATGGAATGGAATGGAATGGAATGGAATGGAATGGAATGGAATTCAAAGGAATGGAATGGAATGGAATGGAATGGAATCAACCCGAGTAGAATGGAATGGAATGGAATGGAATGGAATGGAATGGAATGGAATTCAATGGAATAGAATGGAATGGAATGGAATGGAATGGAATGGAATGAACCCGAGTAGAACGGAATGGAATGGAATGGAATTGAATGGAATGGAATGGAATGGAATGGAATGGAATGGAATCGAATGGAATGGAATGGAATGGAATGGAATGGAATGGAATGGAATGGAATGGAATAGAATCGAATGGAATGGAAAGGAATGGAATGGAATGGGATGGAATGGAATGGAATGGAAT
Source organism: Gorilla gorilla gorilla (assembly GCF_029281585.2). NCBI lineage: Eukaryota > Metazoa > Chordata > Mammalia > Primates > Hominidae > Gorilla > Gorilla gorilla. The sequence continues at coordinate 47,666,065 of NC_073239.2, read as the reverse complement.
GGAATCAACCCGAGTAGATTGGAATGGATTGGAATGGAATGAAATGGAATGGAATGGAATTCAATGGAAAAAATGAAATGGAATGGAATGGAATGGAATGGAATGGAATGGAATGGAATCGAATGGAATCGAATGGAATCGAATGGAATGGAGTGGAATAGAATGGAATTAACCCGAGTAGAATGGAATGGAATGGAACGGAACGGAACGGAATGGAACGGAACGGAACGAAACGGAATGGAATGGAGTGAAATGGAATGGAATCGAATGGAATCGAATGGAACCGAATGGAATGGAAAGAAGGGAATGGAATGGAATGGAATGGAATGGAATGGAATGGAATCAACCCGAGTAGAATTGAATGGATTGGAATGGAATGGAATGGAATGGAATGGAATTCAATAGAATAGAATGGAATGGAATGGAATGGAATGGAATGGAATCGAATGGAATCGAATGGAATCGAATGGAATGGAGTGGAATAGAATGGAATCAATCCGAGTAGAACGGAACGGAACGGAACGGAACGGAACGAACGGAATGGAATGGAGTGAAATGGAATGGAATCAAATGGAATCGAATGGAACCGAATGGAATGGAATGGAAGGGAATGGAATGCAATGGAGTGGAATGGAATGGAATGGAATCAACCCGAGTAGATTGGAATGGACTGGAATGGAATGGATTGGAATGGAATGGAATCGAATGGAATGGAATGGAATGGAATGGAATGGAATGGAATGGAATGGAATGGAATCAACCCGAGTAGAACGGAATGGAATGGAATGGAATGGAATGGAATGGAATGGAATGGAATAGAATGGAATGGAATGGAATGGAATCAACCCGAGTAGAATGGAATGGAATGGAATGGAATGGAATGGAATTCAATGGAATGGAATTCAATGGAATGGAGTTCAATGGAATAGAATGGAATGGAATGGAATGGAATGGAATGGAATGGAATGGAATGGAATGAACCCGAGTAGAACGGAATGGAATGGAATGGAATTGAATGGAATGGAATGGAATGGAATGGAATCGAACGGAATGGAATGGAATCGAATGGAATGGAATGAAGTGGAATGGAATGGAATGGAATGGAATGGAATCGAAAGGAATGGAATGGAATGGAATGGAATTCAATGGAAAAAATGAAATGGAATGGAATGGAATGGAATGGAATGGAATGGAATCGAATGGAATCGAATGGAATGGAATGGAATGGAATGGAATGGAATGGAATCGAATGGAATTTAATGGAATGGAATGGAATCGAATGGAATCGAATGGAATGGAATGGAATGGAATGGAATGGAATGGAATGGAATGGAATGGAATGGAATTTAATGCAATGGAATGGAATGGAATGGAATGGAATTCAATGTAATGGAATGTAATGGAATGGAATGGAATGGAATGGAAAGGAATCAACCCGAGTAGGACGGAATGGAATGGGATGGAATGGAATGGAATGGAATGGAATTGAATGGAATGGAATGGAATGGAATCGAATGGAATCGAATGGAATGCAATGGAATGGAATGGAATGGAATGGAATCGAATAGAATGGAAAGAAATGGAATGGAATCGAATGGAATCGAATGGAATGGAATGGAATGGAATGGAATGGAAAGGAATGGAAAGGAATGGAATGGAATGGAATCAACCCGAGTAGATTGGAATGGATTGGAATGGAATGGAATGGAATGGAATGGAATGGAATTCAATGGAAAAAATGAAATGGAATGGAATGGAATGGAATGGAATGGAATGGAATGGAATCGAATGGAATGGAATGGAATGGAATGGAATGGAATCGAATGGAATGGAATGGAATGGAATGGAATGGAATCGAATGGAATGGAATGGAATGGAATGGAATGGAATGGAATGGAATGGAATGGAATCAACCCGCGTAGATTGGAATGGATTGGAATGGAATGGAATGGAATGGAATGGAATCGAATGGAATCGAATGGAATCGAATGGAATGGAGTGGAATAGAATGGAATCAACCCGAGTAGAACGGAATGGAATGGAACGGAACGGAACGGAACGGAACGGAACGGAACAGAACCGAATGGAATGGAGTGAAATGGAATGGAATCGAATGGAATCGAAGGGAACCGAATGGAATGGAAAGAAGGGAATTAAATGGAATGGAATGGAATGGAATGGAATGGAATGTAATCAACCCGAGTAGAATGGAATGGATTGGAATGGAATGGAATGGAGTAGAATGGAATGGAATTCAATAGAATAGAATGGAATGGAATGGAATGGAATGGAATGGAATGGAATCGAATGGAATCGAAAGGAATCGAATGGAATGGAGTGGAATAGAATGGAATCAACCTGAATAGAACGGAATGGAACGGAACGGAATGGAACGGAACGGAATGGAATTGAGTGAAATGGAATGGAATCGAAAGGAATCGAAAGGAACCGAATGGAATGGAATGGAAGGGAATGGAATGGAATGGAATGGAATGGAATCAACCCGAGTAGAATGGAATGGATTGGAATGGAATGGAATGGAGTGGAATGGAATGGAATGGAATGGAATGGAATGGAATGGAATGGAATGGAATGGAATGGAATGGAATGGAATGGAATTCAATGGATTAGAATGGAATGGAATGGAATGGAATGGAATGGAATGAACCCGAGTTGAACGGAATGGAATGGAATGGGATGGAATGGAATGGAATGGAATGGAATGGAATGGAATGGAATGGAATGGAATGGAAAGGAATGGAATTGATTCGAATGGAATGGAATGGAATGGAATGGAATGGAATGGAATGGAATGGTATCGAAAGGAATGGAATGGAATGGAATGCAAAGGAATGGAATGGAATGGAATGGAATGGAATGGAATGGAATGGAATGGAATGGAATGGAATGGAATGGAATGGAATGGAATCAACCCGAGTAGAATGGAGTGGATTGGAATGGAATGGAATGGAATGGAATGGACTTCAATGGAATAGAATGGAATGGAATGGAATGGAATTGAATGGAATGGAATGGAATAGAATGGAATCGGATGGAATGGAGTGGAATGGAATGGAATGGAATGGAATGGAATCGAATGGAATGGAATGGAATGGAATGGAATGGAATGGAATGGAATGGAATGGAATGGAATGGAATGGAATGGAATCAACCCGAGTAGAACGGAATGGAATGGAATGGAATGGAATGGAATGGAATGGAATGGAATGGAATGGAATGGAATGGAATGGAATGGAATGGAATGGAATGGAATGGAATGGAATGGAATGTAATCAACCCGAGTAGAACGGAATGGATTGGAATGGAAAGGAATGGAATGGAATGGAATGGAATGAATGGCATGGAATGGAATGGAATGGAATCGAATGGAATCGAATGGATTCGAATGGAATGGAACGGAAAGGAATGGAATGGAATGGAATGGAATGGAATGGAATCAACCCGAGTAGAATGGAGTGGATTGGAATGAAATGGAATGGAATGGAATGGACTTCCATGGAATAGAATGGAATGGAATGGAATGGAATTGAATGGAATGGAATGGAATAGAATGGAATCGGATGGAATGGAGTGGAATGGAATGGAATGGAAAGGAATGGAATGGAATGGAATCGAATGGAATGGAATGGTATGGAATGCAATGGAATGGAATGGAATGGAATGGAATGGAATCAACCCGAGCAGAATGGAATGGATAGGAATGGAATGGAATGGAATGGAATGTAATTCAATAGAATAGAATGGAAGGGAATGGAAAGGAATGCAATGGAATGGAATGGAATGGAATCGAATGGAATCGAATGGAATCGAATGGAATGGAGTGGAATAGAATGGAATCAACCCGAATAGAACGTAACTGAATGGAACGGAACGGATCGGAACGGAATGGAATGGAGTGAAATGGAATGGAATCAAATGGAATCGAATGGAACCGAATGGAATGGAATGGAAGGGAATGGAATGCAATGGAATGGAATGGAATGGAATGGAATCAACCCGAGTAGAATGGAAAGGACTGGAATGGAATGGAATTGAATGGAATGGATTCGAATGGAATCGAATGGAATGGAATGGAATGGAATGGAATGGAATGGAATGGAATGGAATCAACCCGAGTAGAACGGAATGTAATGGAATGGAATGGAATGGAATGGAATGGAATGGAATGGAATGGAATGGAATGGAATTCAAAGGAATGGAATGGAATGGAATGGAATGGAATCAACCCGAGTAGAATGGAATGGAATGGAATGGAATGGAATGGAATGGAATGGAATTCAATGGAATAGAATGGAATGGAATGGAATGGAATGGAATGGAATGAACCCGAGTAGAACGGAATGGAATGGAATGGAATTGAATGGAATGGAATGGAATGGAATGGAATGGAATGGAATCGAATGGAATGGAATGGAATGGAATGGAATGGAATGGAATGGAATGGAATGGAATGGAATAGAATCGAATGGAATGGAAAGGAATGGAATGGAATGGGATGGAATGGAATGGAATGGAATGGAATCAACCCGAGTAGATTGGAATGGATTGGAATGGAATGAAATGGAATGGAATGGAATTCAATGGAAAAAATGAAATGGAATGGAATGGAATGGAATGGAATGGAATGGAATGGAATCGAATGGAATCGAATGGAATCGAATGGAATGGAGTGGAATAGAATGGAATTAACCCGAGTAGAATGGAATGGAATGGAACGGAACGGAACGGAACGGAACGGAACGGAACAGAACCGAATGGAATGGAGTGAAATGGAATGGAATCGAATGGAATCGAAGGGAACCGAATGGAATGGAAAGAAGGGAATTAAATGGAATGGAATGGAATGGAATGGAATGGAATGTAATCAACCCGAGTAGAATGGAATGGATTGGAATGGAATGGAATGGAGTAGAATGGAATGGAATTCAATAGAATAGAATGGAATGGAATGGAATGGAATGGAATGGAATGGAATCGAATGGAATCGAAAGGAATCGAATGGAATGGAGTGGAATAGAATGGAATCAACCTGAATAGAACGGAATGGAACGGAACGGAACGGAACGGAACGGAATGGAATTGAGTGAAATGGAATGGAATCGAAAGGAATCGAAAGGAACCGAATGGAATGGAATGGAAGGGAATGGAATGGAATGGAATGGAATGGAATCAACCCGAGTAGAATGGAATGGATTGGAATGGAATGGAATGGAGTGGAATGGAATGGAATGGAATGGAATGGAATGGAATGGAATGGAATGGAATGGAATGGAATGGAATGGAATTCAATGGATTAGAATGGAATGGAATGGAATGGAATGGAATGGAATGAACCCGAGTTGAACGGAATGGAATGGAATGGGATGGAATGGAATGGAATGGAATGGAATGGAATGGAATGGAATGGAATGGAATGGAATGGAAAGGAATGGAATTGATTCGAATGGAATGGAATGGAATGGAATGGAATGGAATGGAATGGAATGGAATGGTATCGAAAGGAATGGAATGGAATGGAATGCAAAGGAATGGAATCGAATGGAATGGAATGGAATGGAATGGAATGGAATGGAATGGAATGGAATGGAATGGAATGGAATGGAATGGAATCAACCCGAGTAGAATGGAGTGGATTGGAATGGAATGGAATGGAATGGAATGGACTTCAATGGAATAGAATGGAATGGAATGGAATGGAATTGAATGGAATGGAATGGAATAGAATGGAATCGGATGGAATGGAGTGGAATGGAATGGAATGGAATGGAATGGAATCGAATGGAATGGAATGGAATGGAATGGAATGGAATGGAATGGAATGGAATGGAATGGAATGGAATCAACCCGAGTAGAACGGAATGGAATGGAATGGAATGGAATGGAATGGAATGGAATGGAATGGAATGGAATGGAATGGAATGGAATGGAATGGAATGGAATGGAGTGGAATCAACCCGAGTAGAACGGAATGGATTGGAATGGAAATGAATGGAATGGAATGGAATGGAATGAATGGCATGGAATGGAATGGAATGGAATCGAATGGAATCGAATGGATTCGAATGGAATGGAACGGAAAGGAATGGAATGGAATGGAATGGAATGGAATGGAATCAACCCGAGTAGAATGGAGTGGATTGGAATGAAATGGAATGGAATGGAATGGACTTCCATGGAATAGAATGGAATGGAATGGAATGGAATTGAATGGAATGGAATGGAATAGAATGGAATCGGATGGAATGGAGTGGAATGGAATGGAATGGAATGGAATGGAATGGAATGGAATCGAATGGAATGGAATGGTATGGAATGGAATGGAATGGAATGGAATGGAATGGAATGGAATCAACCCGAGCAGAATGGAATGGATAGGAATGGAATGGAATGGAATGGAATGTAATTCAATAGAATAGAATGGAAGGGAATGGAAAGGAATGCAATGGAATGGAATGGAATGGAATCGAATGGAATTGAATGGAATCGAATGGAATGGAGTGGAATAGAATGGAATCAACCCGAATAGAACGTAACTGAATGGAACGGAACGGATCGGAACGGAATGGAATGGAGTGAAATGGAATGGAATCAAATGGAATCGAATGGAACCGAATGGAATGGAATGGAAGGGAATGGAATGCAATGGAATGGAATGGAATGGAATGGAATCAACCCGAGTAGAATGGAAAGGACTGGAATGGAATGGAATTGAATGGAATGGATTCGAATGGAATCGAATGGAATGGAATGGAATGGAATGGAATGGAATGGAATGGAATGGAATCAACCCGAGTAGAACGGAATGTAATGGAATGGAATGGAATGGAATGGAATGGAATGGAATGGAATGGAATGGAATGGAATGGAATTCAAAGGAATGGAATGGAATGGAATGGAATGGAATCAACCCGAGTAGAATGGAATGGAATGGAATGGAATGGAATGGAATGGAATGGAATTCAATGGAATAGAATGGAATGGAATGGAATGGAATGGAATGGAATGAACCCGAGTAGAACGGAATGGAATGGAATGGAATTGAATGGAATGGAATGGAATGGAATGGAATGGAATGGAATCGAATGGAATGGAATGGAATGGAATGGAATGGAATGGAATGGAATGGAATGGAATAGAATCGAATGGAATGGAAAGGAATGGAATGGAATGGGATGGAATGGAATGGAATGGAATGGAATCAACCCGAGTAGATTGGAATGGATTGGAATGGAATGAAATGGAATGGAATGGAATTCAATGGAAAAAATGAAATGGAATGGAATGGAATGGAATGGAATGGAATGGAATGGAATCGAATGGAATCGAATGGAATCGAATGGAATGGAGTGGAATAGAATGGAATTAACCCGAGTAGAATGGAATGGAATGGAACGGAACGGAACGGAATGGAACGGAACGGAACGAAACGGAATGGAATGGAGTGAAATGGAATGGAATCGAATGGAATCGTATGGAACCGAATGGAATGGAAAGAAGGGAATGGAATGGAATGGAATGGAATGGAATGGAATGGAATCAACCCGAGTAGAATTGAATGGATTGGAATGGAATGGAATGGAATGGAATGGAATTCAATAGAATAGAATGGAATGGAATGGAATGGAATGGAATGGAATCGAATGGAATCGAATGGAATCGAATGGAATGGAGTGGAATAGAATGGAATCAATCCGAGTGGAACGGAACGGAACGGAACGGAACGGAACGAACGGAATGGAATGGAGTGAAATGGAATGGAATCAAATGGAATCGAATGGAACCGAATGGAATGGAATGGAAGGGAATGGAATGCAATGGAGTGGAATGGAATGGAATGGAATCAACCCGAGTAGATTGGAATGGACTGGAATGGAATGGATTGGAATGGAATGGAATCGAATGGAATGGAATGGAATGGAATGGAATGGAATGGAATGGAATGGAATGGAATCAACCCGAGCAGAACGGAATGTAATGGAATGGAATGGAATGGAATGGAATGGAATGGAATGCAATGAAATGGAAAGGAATGGAATGGAATCGAATGGAATGGACTGGAATGAAATTTAAAGGAATGGAATGGACTGGAATGGAATGGAATGGAATCAACCCGAGTAGAATGGAATGGATTGGAATGGAATGGAATGGAATCGAATGGAATCAAATGGAACCGAATGGAATGGAATGGAATGGAATGGAATGGAATGGAATGGAATGGAATGGAATGGAATGGAATTCAATGGAATGGAATGGAATGGAATGGAATGGAATGGAATGGAATGGAATGGAATCAACCCGAGTAGAACGTAATGGAATGGAATGGAATGGAATGGAATGGAATGGAATGGAATGGAATGGAATGGAATGGAGTGGAGTGGAATGGAGTGGAATGGAATGGAATGGAATGGAATGGAATGGAATGGAATGGAATTCAATGGAATAGAATGGAATGGAATGGAATGGAATGGAATCAACCCGAGTAGAAAGGAATGGAATGGAATGGAATGGAATGGAATTGAATGGAATGGAATGGAATGGAATGGAATGGAATGGAATGCAATGAAATGGAATGGAATGGAATGGAATCGAATGGATTGGACTGGAATGAAATGGAATGGAATGGAATGGAATGGAATGGAATGGAATGGAATGGAATGGAATGGAATGCAATGAAATGGAATGGAATGGAATGGAATTGAAAGGAATGGACTGGAATGAAATTTAAAGGAATGGAATGGACTGGAATGGAATGGAATAGAATCAACCCGAGTAGAATGGAATGGATTGGAATGGAATGGAATGGAATCGAATGGAATCAAATGGAACCGAATGGAATGGAATGGAATGGAATGGAATGGAATGGAATGGAATGGAATGGAATGGAATCAACCCGAGTAGAAAGGAATGGATTGGAATGGAATGGAATATAATGTAATGGAATGGAATGGAATCGAATGGAATCGAATGGCATCGAATGGAATGGAATGGAATGGAATGGAATGGAATTCAATGGAATGGAATGGAATGGAATTCAATGGAATGGAATGGAATCAACCCGAGTAGAACGGAATGGAATGGAATGGAATGGAATGGAACGGAATGGAATGGAATGGAATGGAATGGAATGGAGTGGAGTGGAATGGAGTGGAATGGAATGGAATGGAATGGAATGGAATGGAATGGAATGGAATTCAATGGAATAGAATGGAATGGAATGGAATGGAATGGAATCAACCCGAGTAGAAAGGAATGGAATGGAATGCAATGGAATGGAATTGAATGGAATGGAATGGAATGGAATTTAATGGAATGGAATGGAATGCAATGAAATGGAATGGAATGGAATGGAATCGAATGGATTGGACTGGAATGAAATGGAATGGAATGGAATGGAATGGAATGGAATGGAATGGAATGGAATGGAATTAACCCGAGTAGAATGGAATGGATTGGAATGGAATGGAATGGAATCGAATGGAATGGAATGGAATCGAATGGAATGGAAAGGAATGGAATGGACGCGAGTAGAACGGAATGGAATGGAATGGAGTGGAATGGAATGGAATGGAATGGAATGGAATGGAATGGAATGAACCCGAGTGGAACGGAATGGAATGGAATGGAATGGAATGGAATGGAATGGAATGGAATGGAATGGAATGGAATCAACCCGAGCAGAATGGAATGGATAGGAATGGAATGGAATGGAATGGAATGTAATTCAATAGAATAGAATGGAAGGGAATGGAAAGGAATGCAATGGAATGGAATGGAATGGAATCGAATGGAATCGAATGGAATCGAATGGAATGGAGTGGAATAGAATGGAATCAACCCGAATAGAACGTAACTGAATGGAACGGAACGGAACGGAACGGAATGGAATGGAGTGAAATGGAATGGAATCAAATGGAATCGAATGGAACCGAATGGAATGGAATGGAAGGGAATGGAATGCAATGGAATGGAATGGAATGGAATGGAATCAACCCGAGTAGAATGGAAAGGACTGGAATGGAATGGAATTGAATGGAATGGAATCGAATGGAATCGAATGGAATGGAATGGAATGGAATGGAATGGAATGGAATGGAATGGAATCAACCCGAGTAGAACGGAATGTAATGTAATGGAATGGAATGGAATGGAATGGAATGGAATGGAATGGAATGGAATGGAATGGAATGGAATGGAATTCAAAGGAATGGAATGGAATGGAATGGAATGGAATCAACCCGAGTAGAATGGAATGGAATGGAATGGAATGGAATGGAATGGAATGGAATGGAATTCAATGGAATAGAATGGAATGGAATGGAATGGAATGGAATGGAATGAACCCGAGTAGAACGGAATGGAATGGAATGGAATTGAATGGAATGGAATGGAATGGAATGGAATGGAATGGAATCGAATGGAATGGAATGGAATGGAATGGAATGGAATGGAATGGAATGGAATGGAATGGAATAGAATCGAATGGAATGGAAAGGAATGGAATGGAATGGGATGGAATGGAATGGAATGGAATGGAATCAACCCGAGTAGATTGGAATGGATTGGAATGGAATGAAATGGAATGGAATGGAATTCAATGGAAAAAATGAAATGGAATGGAATGGAATGGAATGGAATGGAATGGAATGGAATCGAATGGAATCGAATGGAATCGAATGGAATGGAGTGGAATAGAATGGAATTAACCCGAGTAGAATGGAATGGAATGGAACGGAACGGAACGGAATGGAACAGAACGGAACGAAACGGAATGGAATGGAGTGAAATGGAATGGAATCGAATGGAATCGAATGGAAACGAATGGAATGGAAAGAAGGGAATGGAATGGAATGGAATGGAATGGAATGGAATGGAATGCAATGAAATGGAAAGGAATGGAATGGAATAGAATGGAATGGACTGGAATGAAATTTAAAGGAATGGAATGGACTGGAATGGAATGGAATGGAATCAACCCGAGTAGAATGGAATGGATTGGAATGGAATGGAATGGAATCGAATGGAATCAAATGGAACCGAATGGAATGGAATGGAATGGACTGGAATGGAATGGAATGGAATCAACCCGAGTAGAATGGAATGGATTGGAATGGAATGGAATGGAATCGAATGGAATCAAATGGAACCGAATGGAATGGAATGGAATGGAATGGAATGGAATGGAATCGAATGGAATCGAATGGAATGGAATGGAATGGAATGGAATGGAATTCAATGGAATGGAATGGAATGGAATGGAATGGAATGGAATGGAATGGAATCAACCCGAGTAGTACGGAAAAAAATGGAATGGAGTGGAATGGAATGGAATGGAATGGAATGGAATGGAATGGAATGGAGTGGAGAGGAATGGAGTGGAATGGAATGGAATGGAATGGAATGGAATGGAATGGAATGGAATGGAATACAATGGAATAGAATGGAATGGAATGGAATGGAATGGAATCAACCCGAGTAGAAAGGAATGGAATGGAATGGAATGGAATGGAATTGAATGGAATGGAATGGAATGGAATGGAATGGAATGGAATGCAATGAAATGGAATGGAATGGAATGGAATCGAATGGATTGGACTGGAATGAAATGGAATGGAATGGAATGGAATGGAATGGAATGGAATGGAATGGAATGGAATTGAATCAACCCGAGTAGAAAGGAATGGATTGGAATGGAATGGAATGGAATCGAATGGAATGGAATGGAATCGAATGGAATGGAAAGGAATGGAATGGACGCGAGTAGAACGGAAGGGAATGGAATGGAATGGAATGGAATGGAATGGAATGGAATGGAATGGAATTGAATGGAATGGAATGAACCCGAGTGGAACGGAATTGAATGGAATAGAATGGAATGGAATGGAATGGAATGGAATGGAATGGAATCAACCCGAGCAGAATGGAATGGATAGGAATGGAATGGAATGGAATGGAATGTAATTCAATAGAATAGAATGGAAGGGAATGGAAAGGAATGCAATGGAATGGAATGGAATGGAATCGAATGGAATCGAATGGAATCGAATGGAATGGAGTGGAATAGAATGGAATCAACCCGAATAGAACGTAACTGAATGGAACGGAACGGAACGGAACGGAATGGAATGGAGTGAAGTGGAATGGAATCAAATGGAATCGAATGGAACCGAATGGAATGGAATGGAAGGGAATGGAATGCAAAGGAATGGAATGGAATGGAATGGAATCAACCCGAGTAGAATGGAAAGGACTGGAATGGAATGGAATGGAATGGAATGGAATCGAATGGAATGGAATGGAATGGAATGGAATGGAATGGAATGGAATGGAATGGAATCAACCCGAGCAGAACGGAATGTAATGGAATGGAATGGAATGGAATGGAATGGAATGGAATGGAATGGAATGCAATGAAATGGAAAGGAATGGAATGGAATCGAATGGAATGGACTGGAATGAAATTTAAAGGAATGGAATGGACTGGAATGGAATGGAATGGAATGGAATGGAATGGAATGGAATCAACCCGAGTAGAAAGGAATGGATTGGAATGGAATGGAATATAATGTAATGGAATGGAATGGAATCGAATGGAATCGAATGGCATCGAATGGAATGGAATGGAATGGAATGGAATGGAATTCAATGGAATGGAATGGAATGGAATTCAATGGAATGGAATGGAATCAACCCGAGTAGAACGGAATGGAATGGAATGGAATGGAATGGAACGGAATGGAATGGAATGGAATGGAATGGAATGGAGTGGAGTGGAATGGAGTGGAATGGAATGGAATGGAATGGAATGGAATGGAATGGAATTCAATGGAATAGAATGGAATGGAATGGAATGGAATGGAATCAACCCGAGTAGAAAGGAATGGAATGGAATGCAATGGAATGGAATTGAATGGAATGGAATGGAATGGAATTTAATGGAATGGAATGGAATGCAATGAAATGGAATGGAATGGAATGGAATCGAATGGATTGGACTGGAATGAAATGGAATGGAATGGAATGGAATGGAATGGAATGGAATGGAATGGAATGGAATGGAATGGAATGGAATGGAATTAACCCGAGTAGAATGGAATGGATTGGAATGGAATGGAATGGAATCGAATGGAATGGAATGGAATCGAATGGAATGGAAAGGAATGGAATGGACGCGAGTAGAACGGAATGGAATGGAATGGAGTGGAATGGAATGGAATGGAATGGAATGGAATGGAATGGAATGAACCCGAGTGGAACGGAATGGAATGGAATGGAATGGAATGGAATGGAATGGAATGGAATGGAATGGAATGGAATCAACCCGAGCAGAATGGAATGGATAGGAATGGAATGGAATGGAATGGAATGTAATTCAATAGAATAGAATGGAAGGGAATGGAAAGGAATGCAATGGAATGGAATGGAATGGAATCGAATGGAATCGAATGGAATCGAATGGAATGGAGTGGAATAGAATGGAATCAACCCGAATAGAACGTAACTGAATGGAACGGAACGGAACGGAACGGAATGGAATGGAGTGAAATGGAATGGAATCAAATGGAATCGAATGGAACCGAATGGAATGGAATGGAAGGGAATGGAATGCAATGGAATGGAATGGAATGGAATGGAATCAACCCGAGTAGAATGGAAAGGACTGGAATGGAATGGAATTGAATGGAATGGAATCGAATGGAATCGAATGGAATGGAATGGAATGGAATGGAATGGAATGGAATGGAATGGAATCAACCCGAGTAGAACGGAATGTAATGGAATGGAATGGAATGGAATGGAATGGAATGGAATGGAATGGAATGGAATTCAAAGGAATGGAATGGAATGGAATGGAATGGAATCAACCAGAGTAGAATGGAATGGAATGGAATGGAATGGAATGGAATGGAATGGAATTCAATGGAATAGAATGGAATGGAATGGAATGGAATGGAATGGAATGAACCCGAGTAGAACGGAATGGAATGGAATGGAATTGAATGGAATGGAATGGAATGGAATGGAATGGAATGGAATCGAATGGAATGGAATGGAATGGAATGGAATGGAATGGAATGGAATGGAATAGAATCGAATGGAATGGAAAGGAATGGAATGGAATGGGATGGAATGGAATGGAATGGAATGGAATCAACCCGAGTAGATTGGAATGGATTGGAATGGAATGAAATGGAATGGAATGGAATTCAATGGAAAAAATGAAATGGAATGGAATGGAATGGAATGGAATGGAATGGAATGGAATCGAATGGAATCGAATGGAATCGAATGGAATGGAGTGGAATAGAATGGAATTAACCCGAGTAGAATGGAATGGAATGGAACGGAACGGAACGGAATGGAACGGAACGGAACGAAACGGAATGGAATGGAGTGAAATGGAATGGAATCGAATGGAATCGAATGGAACCGAATGGAATGGAAAGAAGGGAATGGAATGGAATGGAATGGAATGGAATGGAATGGAATCAACCCGAGTAGAATTGAATGGATTGGAATGGAATGGAATGGAATGGAATGGAATTCAATAGAATAGAATGGAATGGAATGGAATGGAATGGAATGGAATCGAATGGAATCGAATGGAATCGAATGGAATGGAGTGGAATAGAATGGAATCAATCCGAGTAGAACGGAACGGAACGGAACGGAACGGAACGAACGGAATGGAATGGAGTGAAATGGAATGGAATCAAATGGAATCGAATGGAACCGAATGGAATGGAATGGAAGGGAATGGAATGCAATGGAGTGGAATGGAATGGAATGGAATCAACCCGAGTAGATTGGAATGGACTGGAATGGAATGGATTGGAATGGAATGGAATCGAATGGAATGGAATGGAATGGAATGGAATGGAATGGAATGGAATGGAATGGAATCAACCCGAGTAGAACGGAATGGAATGGAATGGAATGGAATGGAATGGAATGGAATGGAATAGAATGGAATGGAATGGAATGGAATCAACCCGAGTAGAACGGAATGGAATGGAATGGAATGGAATGGAATTCAATGGAATGGAATTCAATGGAATGGAGTTCAATGGAATAGAATGGAATGGAATGGAATGGAATGGAATGGAATGGAATGGAATGGAATGAACCCGAGTAGAACGGAATGGAATGGAATGGAATTGAATGGAATGGAATGGAATGGAATGGAATCGAACGGAATGGAATGGAATCGAATGGAATGGAATGAAGTGGAATGGAATGGAATGGAATGGAATGGAATCGAAAGGAATGGAATGGAATGGAATGGAATTCAATGGAAAAAATGAAATGGAATGGAATGGAATGGAATGGAATGGAATGGAATGGAATCGAATGGAATCGAATGGAATGGAATGGAATGGAATGGAATGGAATGGAATCGAATGGAATTTAATGGAATGGAATGGAATCGAATGGAATCGAATGGAATGGAATGGAATGGAATGGAATGGAATGGAATGGAATGGAATGGAATGGAATTTAATGCAATGGAATGGAATGGAATGGAATGGAATTCAATGTAATGGAATGTAATGGAATGGAATGGAATGGAATGGAAAGGAATCAACCCGAGTAGAACGGAATGGAATGGAATGGAATTGAATGGAATGGAATGGAATGGAATGGAATGGAATGGAATCGAATGGAATGGAATGGAATGGAATGGAATGGAATGGAATGGAATGGAATGGAATAGAATCGAATGGAATGGAAAGGAATGGAATGGAATGGGATGGAATGGAATGGAATGGAATGGAATCAACCCGAGTAGATTGGAATGGATTGGAATGGAATGAAATGGAATGGAATGGAATTCAATGGAAAAAATGAAATGGAATGGAATGGAATGGAATGGAATGGAATGGAATGGAATCGAATGGAATCGAATGGAATCGAATGGAATGGAGTGGAATAGAATGGAATTAACCCGAGTAGAATGGAATGGAATGGAACGGAACGGAACGGAATGGAACGGAACGGAACGAAACGGAATGGAATGGAGTGAAATGGAATGGAATCGAATGGAATCGTATGGAACCGAATGGAATGGAAAGAAGGGAATGGAATGGAATGGAATGGAATGGAATGGAATGGAATCAACCCGAGTAGAATTGAATGGATTGGAATGGAATGGAATGGAATGGAATGGAATTCAATAGAATAGAATGGAATGGAATGGAATGGAATGGAATGGAATCGAATGGAATCGAATGGAATCGAATGGAATGGAGTGGAATAGAATGGAATCAATCCGAGTGGAACGGAACGGAACGGAACGGAACGGAACGAACGGAATGGAATGGAGTGAAATGGAATGGAATCAAATGGAATCGAATGGAACCGAATGGAATGGAATGGAAGGGAATGGAATGCAATGGAGTGGAATGGAATGGAATGGAATCAACCCGAGTAGATTGGAATGGACTGGAATGGAATGGATTGGAATGGAATGGAATCGAATGGAATGGAATGGAATGGAATGGAATGGAATGGAATGGAATGGAATGGAATCAACCCGAGCAGAACGGAATGTAATGGAATGGAATGGAATGGAATGGAATGGAATGGAATGCAATGAAATGGAAAGGAATGGAATGGAATCGAATGGAATGGACTGGAATGAAATTTAAAGGAATGGAATGGACTGGAATGGAATGGAATGGAATCAACCCGAGTAGAATGGAATGGATTGGAATGGAATGGAATGGAATCGAATGGAATCAAATGGAACCGAATGGAATGGAATGGAATGGAATGGAATGGAATGGAATGGAATGGAATGGAATGGAATGGAATTCAATGGAATGGAATGGAATGGAATGGAATGGAATGGAATGGAATGGAATGGAATCAACCCGAGTAGAACGTAATGGAATGGAATGGAATGGAATGGAATGGAATGGAATGGAATGGAATGGAATGGAATGGAGTGGAGTGGAATGGAGTGGAATGGAATGGAATGGAATGGAATGGAATGGAATGGAATGGAATTCAATGGAATAGAATGGAATGGAATGGAATGGAATGGAATCAACCCGAGTAGAAAGGAATGGAATGGAATGGAATGGAATGGAATTGAATGGAATGGAATGGAATGGAATGGAATGGAATGGAATGCAATGAAATGGAATGGAATGGAATGGAATCGAATGGATTGGACTGGAATGAAATGGAATGGAATGGAATGGAATGGAATGGAATGGAATGGAATGGAATGGAATGGAATGCAATGAAATGGAATGGAATGGAATGGAATTGAAAGGAATGGACTGGAATGAAATTTAAAGGAATGGAATGGACTGGAATGGAATGGAATAGAATCAACCCGAGTAGAATGGAATGGATTGGAATGGAATGGAATGGAATCGAATGGAATCAAATGGAACCGAATGGAATGGAATGGAATGGAATGGAATGGAATGGAATGGAATGGAATGGAATGGAATCAACCCGAGTAGAAAGGAATGGATTGGAATGGAATGGAATATAATGTAATGGAATGGAATGGAATCGAATGGAATCGAATGGCATCGAATGGAATGGAATGGAATGGAATGGAATGGAATTCAATGGAATGGAATGGAATGGAATTCAATGGAATGGAATGGAATCAACCCGAGTAGAACGGAATGGAATGGAATGGAATGGAATGGAACGGAATGGAATGGAATGGAATGGAATGGAATGGAGTGGAGTGGAATGGAGTGGAATGGAATGGAATGGAATGGAATGGAATGGAATGGAATGGAATTCAATGGAATAGAATGGAATGGAATGGAATGGAATGGAATCAACCCGAGTAGAAAGGAATGGAATGGAATGCAATGGAATGGAATTGAATGGAATGGAATGGAATGGAATTTAATGGAATGGAATGGAATGCAATGAAATGGAATGGAATGGAATGGAATCGAATGGATTGGACTGGAATGAAATGGAATGGAATGGAATGGAATGGAATGGAATGGAATGGAATGGAATGGAATTAACCCGAGTAGAATGGAATGGATTGGAATGGAATGGAATGGAATCGAATGGAATGGAATGGAATCGAATGGAATGGAAAGGAATGGAATGGACGCGAGTAGAACGGAATGGAATGGAATGGAGTGGAATGGAATGGAATGGAATGGAATGGAATGGAATGGAATGAACCCGAGTGGAACGGAATGGAATGGAATGGAATGGAATGGAATGGAATGGAATGGAATGGAATGGAATGGAATCAACCCGAGCAGAATGGAATGGATAGGAATGGAATGGAATGGAATGGAATGTAATTCAATAGAATAGAATGGAAGGGAATGGAAAGGAATGCAATGGAATGGAATGGAATGGAATCGAATGGAATCGAATGGAATCGAATGGAATGGAGTGGAATAGAATGGAATCAACCCGAATAGAACGTAACTGAATGGAACGGAACGGAACGGAACGGAATGGAATGGAGTGAAATGGAATGGAATCAAATGGAATCGAATGGAACCGAATGGAATGGAATGGAAGGGAATGGAATGCAATGGAATGGAATGGAATGGAATGGAATCAACCCGAGTAGAATGGAAAGGACTGGAATGGAATGGAATTGAATGGAATGGAATCGAATGGAATCGAATGGAATGGAATGGAATGGAATGGAATGGAATGGAATGGAATGGAATCAACCCGAGTAGAACGGAATGTAATGTAATGGAATGGAATGGAATGGAATGGAATGGAATGGAATGGAATGGAATGGAATGGAATGGAATGGAATTCAAAGGAATGGAATGGAATGGAATGGAATGGAATCAACCCGAGTAGAATGGAATGGAATGGAATGGAATGGAATGGAATGGAATGGAATGGAATTCAATGGAATAGAATGGAATGGAATGGAATGGAATGGAATGGAATGAACCCGAGTAGAACGGAATGGAATGGAATGGAATTGAATGGAATGGAATGGAATGGAATGGAATGGAATGGAATCGAATGGAATGGAATGGAATGGAATGGAATGGAATGGAATGGAATGGAATGGAATAGAATCGAATGGAATGGAAAGGAATGGAATGGAATGGGATGGAATGGAATGGAATGGAATGGAATCAACCCGAGTAGATTGGAATGGATTGGAATGGAATGAAATGGAATGGAATGGAATTCAATGGAAAAAATGAAATGGAATGGAATGGAATGGAATGGAATGGAATGGAATGGAATCGAATGGAATCGAATGGAATCGAATGGAATGGAGTGGAATAGAATGGAATTAACCCGAGTAGAATGGAATGGAATGGAACGGAACGGAACGGAATGGAACAGAACGGAACGAAACGGAATGGAATGGAGTGAAATGGAATGGAATCGAATGGAATCGAATGGAAACGAATGGAATGGAAAGAAGGGAATGGAATGGAATGGAATGGAATGGAATGGAATGGAATGCAATGAAATGGAAAGGAATGGAATGGAATAGAATGGAATGGACTGGAATGAAATTTAAAGGAATGGAATGGACTGGAATGGAATGGAATGGAATCAACCCGAGTAGAATGGAATGGATTGGAATGGAATGGAATGGAATCGAATGGAATCAAATGGAACCGAATGGAATGGAATGGAATGGACTGGAATGGAATGGAATGGAATCAACCCGAGTAGAATGGAATGGATTGGAATGGAATGGAATGGAATCGAATGGAATCAAATGGAACCGAATGGAATGGAATGGAATGGAATGGAATGGAATGGAATCGAATGGAATCGAATGGAATGGAATGGAATGGAATGGAATGGAATTCAATGGAATGGAATGGAATGGAATGGAATGGAATGGAATGGAATGGAATCAACCCGAGTAGTACGGAAAAAAATGGAATGGAGTGGAATGGAATGGAATGGAATGGAATGGAATGGAATGGAATGGAGTGGAGAGGAATGGAGTGGAATGGAATGGAATGGAATGGAATGGAATGGAATGGAATGGAATGGAATACAATGGAATAGAATGGAATGGAATGGAATGGAATGGAATCAACCCGAGTAGAAAGGAATGGAATGGAATGGAATGGAATGGAATTGAATGGAATGGAATGGAATGGAATGGAATGGAATGGAATGCAATGAAATGGAATGGAATGGAATGGAATCGAATGGATGGGACTGGAATGAAATGGAATGGAATGGAATGGAATGGAATGGAATGGAATGGAATGGAATGGAATTGAATCAACCCGAGTAGAAAGGAATGGATTGGAATGGAATGGAATGGAATCGAATGGAATGGAATGGAATCGAATGGAATGGAAAGGAATGGAATGGACGCGAGTAGAACGGAAGGGAATGGAATGGAATGGAATGGAATGGAATGGAATGGAATGGAATGGAATTGAATGGAATGGAATGAACCCGAGTGGAACGGAATTGAATGGAATAGAATGGAATGGAATGGAATGGAATGGAATGGAATGGAATCAACCCGAGCAGAATGGAATGGATAGGAATGGAATGGAATGGAATGGAATGTAATTCAATAGAATAGAATGGAAGGGAATGGAAAGGAATGCAATGGAATGGAATGGAATGGAATCGAATGGAATCGAATGGAATCGAATGGAATGGAGTGGAATAGAATGGAATCAACCCGAATAGAACGTAACTGAATGGAACGGAACGGAACGGAACGGAATGGAATGGAGTGAAGTGGAATGGAATCAAATGGAATCGAATGGAACCGAATGGAATGGAATGGAAGGGAATGGAATGCAAAGGAATGGAATGGAATGGAATGGAATCAACCCGAGTAGAATGGAAAGGACTGGAATGGAATGGAATGGAATGGAATGGAATCGAATGGAATGGAATGGAATGGAATGGAATGGAATGGAATGGAATGGAATGGAATCAACCCGAGCAGAACGGAATGTAATGGAATGGAATGGAATGGAATGGAATGGAATGGAATGGAATGCAATGAAATGGAAAGGAATGGAATGGAATCGAATGGAATGGACTGGAATGAAATTTAAAGGAATGGAATGGACTGGAATGGAATGGAATGGAATGGAATGGAATGGAATGGAATCAACCCGAGTAGAAAGGAATGGATTGGAATGGAATGGAATATAATGTAATGGAATGGAATGGAATCGAATGGAATCGAATGGCATCGAATGGAATGGAATGGAATGGAATGGAATGGAATTCAATGGAATGGAATGGAATGGAATTCAATGGAATGGAATGGAATCAACCCGAGTAGAACGGAATGGAATGGAATGGAATGGAATGGAACGGAATGGAATGGAATGGAATGGAATGGAATGGAGTGGAGTGGAATGGAGTGGAATGGAATGGAATGGAATGGAATGGAATGGAATGGAATTCAATGGAATAGAATGGAATGGAATGGAATGGAATGGAATCAACCCGAGTAGAAAGGAATGGAATGGAATGCAATGGAATGGAATTGAATGGAATGGAATGGAATGGAATTTAATGGAATGGAATGGAATGCAATGAAATGGAATGGAATGGAATGGAATCGAATGGATTGGACTGGAATGAAATGGAATGGAATGGAATGGAATGGAATGGAATGGAATGGAATGGAATGGAATGGAATGGAATGGAATGGAATTAACCCGAGTAGAATGGAATGGATTGGAATGGAATGGAATGGAATCGAATGGAATGGAATGGAATCGAATGGAATGGAAAGGAATGGAATGGACGCGAGTAGAACGGAATGGAATGGAATGGAGTGGAATGGAATGGAATGGAATGGAATGGAATGGAATGGAATGAACCCGAGTGGAACGGAATGGAATGGAATGGAATGGAATGGAATGGAATGGAATGGAATGGAATGGAATGGAATCAACCCGAGCAGAATGGAATGGATAGGAATGGAATGGAATGGAATGGAATGTAATTCAATAGAATAGAATGGAAGGGAATGGAAAGGAATGCAATGGAATGGAATGGAATGGAATCGAATGGAATCGAATGGAATCGAATGGAATGGAGTGGAATAGAATGGAATCAACCCGAATAGAACGTAACTGAATGGAACGGAACGGAACGGAACGGAATGGAATGGAGTGAAATGGAATGGAATCAAATGGAATCGAATGGAACCGAATGGAATGGAATGGAAGGGAATGGAATGCAATGGAATGGAATGGAATGGAATGGAATCAACCCGAGTAGAATGGAAAGGACTGGAATGGAATGGAATTGAATGGAATGGAATCGAATGGAATCGAATGGAATGGAATGGAATGGAATGGAATGGAATGGAATGGAATGGAATCAACCCGAGTAGAACGGAATGTAATGGAATGGAATGGAATGGAATGGAATGGAATGGAATGGAATGGAATGGAATTCAAAGGAATGGAATGGAATGGAATGGAATGGAATCAACCCGAGTAGAATGGAATGGAATGGAATGGAATGGAATGGAATGGAATGGAATTCAATGGAATAGAATGGAATGGAATGGAATGGAATGGAATGGAATGAACCCGAGTAGAACGGAATGGAATGGAATGGAATTGAATGGAATGGAATGGAATGGAATGGAATGGAATGGAATCGAATGGAATGGAATGGAATGGAATGGAATGGAATGGAATGGAATGGAATAGAATCGAATGGAATGGAAAGGAATGGAATGGAATGGGATGGAATGGAATGGAATGGAATGGAATCAACCCGAGTAGATTGGAATGGATTGGAATGGAATGAAATGGAATGGAATGGAATTCAATGGAAAAAATGAAATGGAATGGAATGGAATGGAATGGAATGGAATGGAATGGAATCGAATGGAATCGAATGGAATCGAATGGAATGGAGTGGAATAGAATGGAATTAACCCGAGTAGAATGGAATGGAATGGAACGGAACGGAACGGAATGGAACGGAACGGAACGAAACGGAATGGAATGGAGTGAAATGGAATGGAATCGAATGGAATCGAATGGAACCGAATGGAATGGAAAGAAGGGAATGGAATGGAATGGAATGGAATGGAATGGAATGGAATCAACCCGAGTAGAATTGAATGGATTGGAATGGAATGGAATGGAATGGAATGGAATTCAATAGAATAGAATGGAATGGAATGGAATGGAATGGAATGGAATCGAATGGAATCGAATGGAATCGAATGGAATGGAGTGGAATAGAATGGAATCAATCCGAGTAGAACGGAACGGAACGGAACGGAACGGAACGAACGGAATGGAATGGAGTGAAATGGAATGGAATCAAATGGAATCGAATGGAACCGAATGGAATGGAATGGAAGGGAATGGAATGCAATGGAGTGGAATGGAATGGAATGGAATCAACCCGAGTAGATTGGAATGGACTGGAATGGAATGGATTGGAATGGAATGGAATCGAATGGAATGGAATGGAATGGAATGGAATGGAATGGAATGGAATGGAATGGAATCAACCCGAGTAGAACGGAATGGAATGGAATGGAATGGAATGGAATGGAATGGAATGGAATAGAATGGAATGGAATGGAATGGAATCAACCCGAGTAGAACGGAATGGAATGGAATGGAATGGAATGGAATTCAATGGAATGGAATTCAATGGAATGGAGTTCAATGGAATAGAATGGAATGGAATGGAATGGAATGGAATGGAATGGAATGGAATGGAATGAACCCGAGTAGAACGGAATGGAATGGAATGGAATTGAATGGAATGGAATGGAATGGAATGGAATCGAACGGAATGGAATGGAATCGAATGGAATGGAATGAAGTGGAATGGAATGGAATGGAATGGAATGGAATCGAAAGGAATGGAATGGAATGGAATGGAATTCAATGGAAAAAATGAAATGGAATGGAATGGAATGGAATGGAATGGAATGGAATGGAATCGAATGGAATCGAATGGAATGGAATGGAATGGAATGGAATGGAATGGAATCGAATGGAATTTAATGGAATGGAATGGAATCGAATGGAATCGAATGGAATGGAATGGAATGGAATGGAATGGAATGGAATGGAATGGAATGGAATTTAATGCAATGGAATGGAATGGAATGGAATGGAATTCAATGTAATGGAATGTAATGGAATGGAATGGAATGGAATGGAAAGGAATCAACCCGAGTAGAACGGAATGGAATGGGATGGAATGGAATGGAATGGAATGGAATTGAATGGAATGGAATGGAATGGAATCGAATGGAATCGAATGGAATGCAATGGAATGGAATGGAATGGAATGGAATCGAATAGAATGGAAAGAAATGGAATGGAATCGAATGGAATCGAATGGAATGGAATGGAATGGAATGGAATGGAATGGAAAGGAATGGAAAGGAATGGAATGGAATGGAATCAACCCGAGTAGATTGGAATGGATTGGAATGGAATGGAATGGAATGGAATGGAATGGAATTCAATGGAAGAAATGAAATGGAATGGAATGGAATGGAATGGAATGGAATGGAATGGAATCGAATGGAATGGAATGGAATGGAATGGAATGGAATGGAATGGAATCGAATGGAATGGAATGGAATGGAATGGAATGGAATCGAATGGAATGGAATGGAATGGAATGGAATGGAATGGAATGGAATGGAATCAACCCGCGTAGATTGGAATGGATTGGAATGGAATGGAATGGAATGGAATGGAATCGAATGGAATCGAATGGAATCGAATGGAATGGAGTGGAATAGAATGGAATCAACCCGAGTAGAACGGAATGGAATGGAACGGAACGGAACGGAACGGAACGGAACGGAACAGAACCGAATGGAATGGAGTGAAATGGAATGGAATCGAATGGAATCGAAGGGAACCGAATGGAATGGAAAGAAGGGAATTAAATGGAATGGAATGGAATGGAATGGAATGGAATGTAATCAACCCGAGTAGAATGGAATGGATTGGAATGGAATGGAATGGAGTAGAATGGAATGGAATTCAATAGAATAGAATGGAATGGAATGGAATGGAATGGAATGGAATGGAATCGAATGGAATCGAAAGGAATCGAATGGAATGGAGTGGAATAGAATGGAATCAACCTGAATAGAACGGAATGGAACGGAACGGAACGGAACGGAACGGAATGGAATTGAGTGAAATGGAATGGAATCGAAAGGAATCGAAAGGAACCGAATGGAATGGAATGGAAGGGAATGGAATGGAATGGAATGGAATGGAATCAACCCGAGTAGAATGGAATGGATTGGAATGGAATGGAATGGAGTGGAATGGAATGGAATGGAATGGAATGGAATGGAATGGAATGGAATGGAATGGAATGGAATGGAATGGAATTCAATGGATTAGAATGGAATGGAATGGAATGGAATGGAATGGAATGAACCCGAGTTGAACGGAATGGAATGGAATGGGATGGAATGGAATGGAATGGAATGGAATGGAATGGAATGGAATGGAATGGAATGGAAAGGAATGGAATTGATTCGAATGGAATGGAATGGAATGGAATGGAATGGAATGGAATGGAATGGTATCGAAAGGAATGGAATGGAATGGAATGCAAAGGAATGGAATCGAATGGAATGGAATGGAATGGAATGGAATGGAATGGAATGGAATGGAATGGAATGGAATGGAATGGAATGGAATCAACCCGAGTAGAATGGAGTGGATTGGAATGGAATGGAATGGAATGGAATGGACTTCAATGGAATAGAATGGAATGGAATGGAATGGAATTGAATGGAATGGAATGGAATACAATGGAATCGGATGGAATGGAGTGGAATGGAATGGAATGGAATGGAATGGAATCGAATGGAATGGAATGGAATGGAATGGAATGGAATGGAATGGAATGGAATGGAATGGAATGGAATGGAATCAACCCGAGTAGAACGGAATGGAATGGAATGGAATGGAATGGAATGGAATGGAATGGAATGGAATGGAATGGAATGGAATGGAATTGAATGGAATGGAATGGAATGGAATGTAATCAACCCGAGTAGAACGGAATGGATTGGAATGGAAAGGAATGGAATGGAATGGAATGGAATGAATGGCATGCAATGGAATGGAATGGAATCGAATGGAATCGAATGGATTCGAATGGAATGGAACGGAAAGGAATGGAATGGAATGGAATGGAATGGAATGGAATCAACCCGAGTAGAATGGAGTGGATTGGAATGAAATGGAATGGAATGGAATGGACTTCCATGGAATAGAATGGAATGGAATGGAATGGAATTGAATGGAATGGAATGGAATAGAATGGAATCGGATGGAATGGAGTGGAATGGAATGGAATGGAATGGAATGGAATGGAATGGAATCGAATGGAATGGAATGGTATGGAATGGAATGGAATGGAATGGAATGGAATGGAATGGAATCAACCCGAGCAGAATGGAATGGATAGGAATGGAATGGAATGGAATGGAATGTAATTCAATAGAATAGAATGGAAGGGAATGGAAAGGAATGCAATGGAATGGAATGGAATGGAATCGAATGGAATCGAATGGAATCGAATGGAATGGAGTGGAATAGAATGGAATCAACCCGAATAGAACGTAACTGAATGGAACGGAACGGATCGGAACGGAATGGAATGGAGTGAAATGGAATGGAATCAAATGGAATCGAATGGAACCGAATGGAATGGAATGGAAGGGAATGGAATGCAATGGAATGGAATGGAATGGAATGGAATCAACCCGAGTAGAATGGAAAGGACTGGAATGGAATGGAATTGAATGGAATGGATTCGAATGGAATCGAATGGAATGGAATGGAATGGAATGGAATGGAATGGAATGGAATGGAATCAACCCGAGTAGAACGGAATGTAATGGAATGGAATGGAATGGAATGGAATGGAATGGAATGGAATGGAATGGAATGGAATGGAATTCAAAGGAATGGAATGGAATGGAATGGAATGGAATCAACCCGAGTAGAATGGAATGGAATGGAATGGAATGGAATGGAATGGAATGGAATTCAATGGAATAGAATGGAATGGAATGGAATGGAATGGAATGGAATGAACCCGAGTAGAACGGAATGGAATGGAATGGAATTGAATGGAATGGAATGGAATGGAATGGAATGGAATGGAATCGAATGGAATGGAATGGAATGGAATGGAATGGAATGGAATGGAATGGAATAGAATCGAATGGAATGGAAAGGAATGGAATGGAATGGGATGGAATGGAATGGAATGGAATGGAATCAACCCGAGTAGATTGGAATGGATTGGAATGGAATGAAATGGAATGGAATGGAATTCAATGGAAAAAATGAAATGGAATGGAATGGAATGGAATGGAATGGAATGGAATGGAATCGAATGGAATCGAATGGAATCGAATGGAATGGAGTGGAATAGAATGGAATTAACCCGAGTAGAATGGAATGGAATGGAACGGAACGGGACGGAATGGAACGGAACGGAACGAAACGGAATGGAATGGAGTGAAATGGAATGGAATCGAATGAAATCGTATGGAACCGAATGGAATGGAAAGAAGGGAATGGAATGGAATGGAATGGAATGGAATGGAATGGAATCAACCCGAGTAGAATTGAATGGATTGGAATGGAATGGAATGGAATGGAATGGAATTCAATAGAATAGAATGGAATGGAATGGAATGGAATGGAATCGAATGGAATCGAATGGAATCGAATGGAATGGAGTGGAATAGAATGGAATCAATCCGAGTGGAACGGAACGGAACGGAACGGAACGGAACGAACGGAATGGAATGGAGTGAAATGGAATGGAATCAAATGGAATCGAATGGAACCGAATGGAATGGAATGGAAGGGAATGGAATGCAATGGAGTGGAATGGAATGGAATGGAATCAACCCGAGTAGATTGGAATGGACTGGAATGGAATGGATTGGAATGGAATGGAATCGAATGGAATGGAATGGAATGGAATGGAATGGAATGGAATGGAATGGAATGGAATCAACCCGAGTAGAACGGAATGGAATGGAATGGAATGGAATGGAATGGAATGGAATGGAATAGAATGGAATGGAATGGAATGGAATCAACCCGAGTAGAACGGAATGGAATGGAATGGAATGGAATGGAATTCAATGGAATGGAATTCAATGGAATGGAATTCAATGGAATAGAATGGAATGGAATGGAATGGAATGGAATGGAATGGAATGGAATGGAATGAACCCGAGTAGAACGGAATGGAATGGAATGGAATGGAATGGAATGGAATGGAATGGAATGGAATCGAACGGAATGGAATGGAATCGAATGGAATGGAATGAAATGGAATGGAATGGAATGGAATGGAATGGAATCGAAAGGAATGGAATGGAATGGAATGGAATTCAATGGAAAAAATGAAATGGAATGGAATGGAATGGAATGGATTGGAATGGAATGGAATGGAATCGAATGGAATCGAATGGAATGGAATGGAATGGAATGGAATGGAATGGAATCGAATGGAATTTAATGGAATGGAATGGAATCGAATGGAATGGAATGGAATGGAATGGAATGGAATGGAATGGAATGGAATTTAATGCAATGGAATGGAATGGAATGGAATGGAATTCAATGTAATGGAATGTAATGGAATGGAATGGAATGGAATGGAAAGGAATCAACCCGAGTAGAACGGAATGGAATGGGATGGAATGGAATGGAATGGAATGGAATGGAATTGAATGGAATGGAATGGAATGGAATCGAATGGAATCGAATGGAATGCAATGGAATGGAATGGAATCGAATAGAATGGAAAGAAATGGAATGGAATCGAATGGAATCGAATGGAATGGAATGGAATGGAATGGAATGGAATGGAAAGGAATGGAAAGGAATGGAATGGAATGGAATCAACCCGAGTAGATTGGAATGGATTGGAATGGAATGGAATGGAATGGAATGGAATTCAATGGAAAAAATGAAATGGAATGGAATGGAATGGAATGGAATGGAATGGAATGGAATCGAATGGAATGGAATGGAATGGAATGGAATGGAATGGAATCGAATGGAATGGAATGGAATGGAATGGAATGGAATCGAATGGAATGGAATGGAATGGAATGGAATGGAATGGAATGGAATGGAATCAACCCGCGTAGATTGGAATGGATTGGAATGGAATGGAATGGAATGGAATGGAATCGAATGGAATCGAATGGAATCGAATGGAATGGAGTGGAATAGAATGGAATCAACCCGAGTAGAACGGAATGGAATGGAACGGAACGGAACGGAACGGAACGGAACGGAACAGAACCGAATGGAATGGAGTGAAATGGAATGGAATCGAATGGAATCGAAGGGAACCGAATGGAATGGAAAGAAGGGAATTAAATGGAATGGAATGGAATGGAATGGAATGGAATGTAATCAACCCGAGTAGAATGGAATGGATTGGAATGGAATGGAATGGAGTAGAATGGAATGGAATTCATTAGAATAGAATGGAACGGAATGGAATGGAATGGAATGGAATGGAATGGAATGGAATGGAATGGAATGGAATGGAATGGAATGGAATGGAATGGAATGGAATGGAATCAACCCGAGTAGAACGGAATGGATTGGAATGGAAAGGAATGGAATGGAATGGAATGGAATGAATGGCATGGAATGGAATGGAATGGAATCGAATGGAATCGAATGGATTCGAATGGAATGGAACGGAAAGGAATGGAATGGAATGGAATGGAATGGAATGGAATCAACCCGAGTAGAATGGAGTGGATTGGAATGAAATGGAATGGAATGGAATGGACTTCCATGGAATAGAATGGAATGGAATTGAATGGAATTGAATGGAATGGAATGGAATAGAATGGAATCGGATGGAATGGAGTGGAATGGAATGGAATGGAATGGAATGGAATGGAATGGAATCGAATGGAATGGAATGGTATGGAATGGAATGGAATGGAATGGAATGGAATGGAATGGAATCAACACGAGTAGAATGGAATGGAATGGAATGGAATGGAATGGAATGGAATGGAATGGAATGGAATGGAATGGAATTCAATGGAATAGAATGGAATGGAATGGAATAGAATGGAATGGAATGGAATTGAATCGAATGGAATGGAATGGAATGGAATGGAATGGAATGGAATGGAATGGAATGGAATCAACCCGAGAAGAACGGAATGGATTGGAATGGAAAGGAATGGAATGGAATGGAATGGAATGAATGGAATGGAATGGAATGGAATGGAATCGAATGGAATCGAATGGAATCGAATGGAATGGAACGGAATGGAATGGAATGGAACGGAACGGAATGGAATGGAATGGAATGGAATGGAATGGAATGGAATGGAATGGAATGGAATGGAATGGAATGGAACCGAATGGAATGGAATGGAATGGAATGGAATGGAATGGAATGGAATGGAATGGAATCAACCCGAGTAGAACGGAATGGAATGGAATGGAATGGAATGGAATGGAATGGAATGGAATGGAATGGAATGGAATGGAATGGAATGGAATGGAATTCAATGGAATATAATGGAATGGAATGGAATGGAATGGAATGGAATGGAATGGAATGGAATGGAATGGAATGGAATGGAATGGATTGGAATGGAATCAACACGAGTAGAACGGAATGGAATGGAATCGAACGGAATGGAATGGAATGGAATGGAATGTAATGGAATGTAATGGAATGGAATGGAATCGAATGGAATCGAATGGAATCGAAAGGAATGGAATGGAATGGAATGGAATGGAATCGAATGGAATGGAATGGAATGGAATGGAATGGAATGGAATGGAATGGAATGGAATGGAATTCAATGGAATAGAATGGAATGGAATGAAATGGAATGGAATCAACCCGAGAAGAATGGAATGGATTTTAATGGAATGGAATGGAATGGAATGGAATGGAATGGAATGGAATGGAATGGAATCGAATCGAATGGAATGGAATGGAATGGAATGGAATGGAATGGAATGGAATGGAATCAACCCGAGTAGAACGGAATGGAATGGAATGGAATGGAATGGAAAGGAATGGAATGGAATGGAATGGAATTCAATGGAATGGAATGGAATGGAAGGGAATGGAATCAACCCGAGTAGAACGGAATGGAATGGAATGGAATGGAATGGAATGGAATGGAATGGAATGGAATGGAATTCAATGGAATAGAATGGAATGGAATGGAATGGAATGGAATGAACCCGAGTAGAACGGAATGGAATGGAATGGAATGGAACGGAATGGAATGGAATGGAATGGAATGGAATGGAATGGAATGGAATGGAATGGAATCAACCCGAGTAGAATGGAATGGATTGGAATGGAATGGAATGGAATGGAATGGAAGTCTATGGAATAGAATGAAATGAAATGGAATGGAATGGAATGGAATGGAATGCAATGGAATGGAATGGAATGGAATCAACCCGAGTAGAATGGAATGGATTGGAATGGAATGGAATGGAATGGAATGGAATGGAATGGAATGGAATGGAATGGAATCAACCCGAGTAGAACGGAATGGAATGGAATGGAATGGAATGGAATGAAATGGAATGGAATGGAATGGAATGGAATGGAGTGGAATGGAATCGAATGGAATCGAATGGAATCGAATGGAAAGAAGTGGAATAGAATGGAATCAACCCGAGTATAAAGGAAAGGAATGGAACGGAACAGAATGGAACGGAATGGAAAGGAATGGAATGGAGTGAAATGGAATGGAATCGAATGGAATCGAATGGAACCGAATGGAATGGAATGGAAGGGAATGGAATGGAATGGAATGGAATGGAATGGAATCAACCCGAGTAGAATGGAATGGATTGGAATGGAATGGAATGGAATGGAATGGAATGGAATGGAATCAACCCGAGTAGAATGGAATGGATTGGAACGGAATGGAATGGAATGGAATGGAATGGAATGGAATCGAATGGAATCGAATGGAATCGAATGGAATGGAATGGAATGGAATGGAATCAACCCGAGTAGAACGGAATGGAATGGAATGGAATGGAATGGAATGGAATGGAATGGAATGGAATGGAATGGAATGGAATGGAATGGAATGGAATTCAATGGAATAGAATGGAATGGAATGGAATGGAATGGAATGGAATGGAATGAACCCGAGTAGAACGGAATGGAATGGAATGGAATTGAATGGAATGGAATGGAATGGAATGGAATGGAATGGAATGGAATGGAATGGAATGGAATCAACCCGAGTAGAACGGAATGGATTGGAATGGAAAGGAATGGAATGGAATGGAATGGAATGAATGGCATGGAATGGAATGGAATGGAATGGAATGGAATCGAATGGAATGGAGTGGAGTGGAGGGGAATGGAATGGAATGGAATAGAATGGAATCGGATGGAATGGAGTGGAATGGAATGGAATGGAATGGAATGGAATGGAATGGAATGGAATGGAATGGAATGGAATGGTATGGAATGGAATGGAATGGAATGGAATGGAATGGAATGGAATGGAATGGAATGGAATGGAATTGAATCGAATGGAATGGAATGGAATGGAATGGAATGGAATGGAATGGAATGGAATCAACCCGAGAAGAACGGAATGGATTGGAATGGAAAGGAATGGAATGGAATGGAATGGAATGAATGGAATGGAATGGAATGGAATGGAATCGAATGGAATCGAATGGAATCGAATGGAATGGAACGGATTGGAATGGAATGGAACGGAATGGAATGGAATGGAATGGAATGGAATGGAATGGAATGGATTGGAACAGAATGGAATGGAATGGAATGGAATGGAATGGAATGGAATGGAATGGAATGGAATGGAATGGAATCAACCCGAGTAGAACGGGATGGAATGGAATGGAATGGAATGGAATGGAATGGAATGGAATGGAATGGAATGGAATGGAATGGAATTCAATGCAATATAATGGAATGGAATGGAATGGAATGGAATGGAATGGAATGGAATGGAATTCAATGCAATATAATGGAATGGAATGGAATGGAATGGAATGGAATGGAATGGAATGGAATGGAATGGAATGGAATGGAATGGATTGGAATGGAATCAACACGAGTAGAACGGAATGGAATGGAATCGAACGGAATGGAATGGAATGGAATGTAATGGAATGTAATGGAATGTAATGTAATGGAATGGAATCGAATGGAATTGAATGGAATCGAATGGATTGGAATGGAATGGAATCGAATCGAATGGAATGGAACGGAATGGAATGGAATGGAATGGAATGGAATGGAATGGAATTCAGTGGAATAGAATGGAATGGAATGAAATGCAATGGAATCAACCCGAGAAGAGTGGAATGGATTGTAATGGAATGGAATGGAATGGAGTGGAATGGAATGGAATGGAATGGAATGGAATGGAACCGAATGGAATGGAATGGAATGGAATGGAATGGAATGGAATGGAATGGAATCAACCCGAGTAGAACGGAATGGAATGGAATGGAATGGAATGGAATGGAAAGGAATGGAATGGAATGGAATGGAATTCAATGGAATGGAATGGAATGGAATGGAAGGGAATGGAATCAACCCGAGTAGAACGGAATGGAATGGAATGGAATGGAATGGAATGGAATGGAATGGAATGGAATTCAATGGAATAGAATGGAATGGAATGGAATGGAATGGAATGAACCCGAGTAGAATGGAATGGAATGGAATGGAATGGAACGGAATGGAATGGAATGGAATGGAATGGAATTGAATGGAATGGAATGGAATCAACCCGAGTAGAATGGAATGGATTGGAATGGAATGGAATGGAATGGAATGGAATTCTATGGAATAGAATGAAATGAAATGGAATGGAATGGAATGGAATGGAATGGAATGGAATGGAATGGAATGGAATCAACCCGAGTAGAATGGAATGGATTGGAATGGAATGGAATGGAATGGAATGGAATGGAATGGAATGGAATGGAATGGAATGGAATCAACCCGAGTAGAACGGAATGGAATGGAATGGAATGGAATGGAATGAAATGGAATGGAATGGAATGGAATGGAATGGAATCGAATGGAATCGAATGGAATCGAATGGAAAGAAGTGGAATAGAATGGAATCAACCCGAGTATAAAGGAAAGGAATGGAACGGAACAGAATGGAACGAAACGGAAAGGAATGGAATGGAGTGAAATGGAATGGAATCGAATGGAATCGAATGGAACCGATTGGAATGGAATGGAAGGGAATGGAATGGAATGGAATGGAATGGAATGGAATCAACCCGAGTAGAATGGAATGGATTGGAATGGAATGGAATGGAATGGAATGGAATGGAATGGAATGGAATCAACCCGAGTAGAATGGAATGGATTGGAATGGAATGGAATGGAATGGAATGGAATGGAATGGAATGGAATCGAATGGAATCGAATGGAATCGAATGGAATGGAATGGAATGGAATGGACTTCCATGGAATAGAATGGAATGGAATGGAATGGAATTGAATGGAATGGAATGGAATAGAATGGAATCGGATGGAATGGAGTGGAGTGGAATGGAATGGAATGGAATGGAATGGAATGGAATCGAATGGAATGGAATGGTATGGAATGGAATGGAATGGAATGGAATGGAATGGAATGGAATCAACACGAGTAGAATGGAATGGAATGGAATGGAATGGAATGGAATGGAATGGAATGGAATGGAATTCAATGGAATAGAATGGAATGGAATGGAATAGAATGGAATGGAATGGAATTGAATCGAATGGAATGGAATGGAATGGAATGGAATGGAATGGAATGGAATGAATGGAATGGAATGGAATGGAATGGAATCGAATGGAATCGAATGGAATCGAATGGAATGGAACGGAATGGAATGGAATGGAACGGAATGGAATGGAATGGAATCAACCCGAGAAGAACGGAATGGATTGGAATGGAAAGGAATGGAATGGAATGGAATGGAATGAATGGAATGGAATGGAATGGAATGGAATCGAATGGAATCGAATGGAATCGAATGGAATGGAACGGAATGGAATGGAATGGAACGGAATGGAATGGAATGGAATGGAATGGAATGGAATGGAATGGAATGGAATGGAACCGAATGGAATGGAATGGAATGGAATGGAATGGAATGGAACCGAATGGAATGGAATGGAATGGAATGGAATGGAATGGAATGGAATGGAATGGAATTCAATGGAATATAATGGAATGGAATGGAATGGAATGGAATGGAATGGAATGGAATGGAATGGAATGGAATGGAATGGATTGGAATGGAATCAACACGAGTAGAACGGAATGGAATGGAATCGAACGGAATGGAATGGAATGGAATGTAATGGAATGTAATGGAATGTAATGTAATGGAATGGAATCGAATGGAATCGAATGGAATCGAATGGATTGGAATGGAATGGAATGGAATCGAATGGAATGGAACGGAATGGAATGGAATGGAATGGAATGGAATGGAATGGAATGGAATTCAATGGAATAGAATGGAATGGAATGAAATGCAATGGAATCAACCCGAGAAGAGTGGAATGGATTGTAATGGAATGGAATGGAATGGAGTGGAATGGAATGGAATGGAATGGAATGGAATCGAATGGAATGGAATGGAATGGAATGGAATGGAATGGAATGGAATGGAATGGAATGGAATCAACCCGAGTAGAACGGAATGGAATGGAATGGAATGGAATGGAATGGAAAGGAATGGAATGGAATGGAATGGAATTCAATGGAATGGAATGGAATGGAATGGAAGGGAATGGAATCAACCCGAGTAGAACGGAATGGAATGGAATGGAATGGAATGGAATGGAATGGAATGGAATGGAATGGAATTCAATGGAATAGAATGGAATGGAATGGAATGGAATGGAATGAACCCGAGTAGAACGGAATGCAATGGAATGGAATGGAACGGAATGGAATGGAATGGAATGGAATGGAATTGAATGGAATGGAATGGAATCAACCCGAGTAGAATGGAATGGATTGGAATGGAATGGAATGGAATGGAATGGAATTCTATGGAATAGAATGAAATGAAATGGAATGGAATGGAATGGAATGGAATGGAAAGGAATGGAATGGAATGGAATGGAATGGAATGGAATCGAATGGAATGGAGTGGAATAGAATGGAATCAACCCGAGTAGAATGGAATGGAATGGATCGGAACGGAGCGGAACGGAATGGAACGGAACGGAACGGAACGGAACGGAATGGAATGGAGTGAAATGGAATGGAATCGAATGGAATCGTACAGAACCGAATGGAATGGAAAGAAGGGAACGGAATGGAATGGAATGGAATGGAATGGAATGGAATCAACCCGAGTAGAATGGAATGGATTGGAATGGAATGGAATGGAATGGAATGGAATGGAATGCAATTCAATAGAATATAATGGAATGGAATGGAATGGAATGGAATGGAATGGAATGGAATGGAATGGAATGGAATGGAATGGAATCGAATGGAATCGAATGGAATGGAGTGGAATAGAATGGAATCAACCCGAATAGAACGGAACGGAACGGAACGGAATGGAACGGAATGGAATGGAGTGAAATGGAATGGAATCGAATGGAATCGAAAGGAACCGAATGGAATGGAATGGAAGGGATTGGAATGGAATGGAATGGAATGGAATGGAATGGAATCAACCCGAGTAGAATGGAATGGATTGGAATGGAATGGAATGGAATCGAATGCAATGCAATTGAATGGAATGGAATGGAATGGAATGGAATGGACCCGAGTAGAACGGAATGGAATGGAATGGAATGGAATGGAATGGAATGGAATGGAATGAACCCGAGTAGAACGGAATGGAATGGAATGGAATGGAATGGAATGGAATGGAATGGAATGGAATGGAATCGAAAGGAATGGAATGGAATGGAATGGAATTTAATCGAATGGAATCGAATGGAATGGAATGGAAAGGAATGGAATCGAATGGAACGGAATGGAATGGAATGGAATGGAATGGAATCGAATGGAATCGAATGGAATGGAGTGGAAGAGAATGGAATCAACTCGAGTAGAACGGAATGGAATGGAACGGAATGGAACGGAACGGAACGGAATGGAACGGAACGGAATGGAATGGAGTGAAATGGAATAGAATCGAATGGAATCGAATGGAACCGAATGGAATGGAATGGAACGGAATGGAATGGAATGGACTGGAATGGAATGGAATCAACCCGAGTAGAATGGAATGGATTGGAATGGAATGGAATGGAATGGAATGGAATGGAATGCAATTCAATAGAATATAATGGAATGGAATGGAATGGAATGGAATGGAATGGAATTGGATGGAATGGAATGGAATCGAATGGAATCGAATGGAATGGAGTGGAATAGAATGGAATCAACCCGAATAGAACGGAACGGAACGGAACGGAATGGAACGGAATGGAATGGAGTGAAATGGAATGGAATCGAATGGAATCGAAAGGAACCGAATGGAATGGAATGGAAGGGAATGGAATGGAATGGAATGGAATGGAATGGAATGGAATCAACCCGAGTAGAATGAAATGGATTGGAATGGAATGGAATGGAATCGAATGCAATGCAATGGAATGGAATGGAATGGAATGGAATGGAATGGACCCGAGTAGAACGGAATGGAATGGAATGGAATGGAATGGAATGGAATGGAAGGGAATGAACCCGAGTAGAACGGAATGGAAGGGAATGGAATGGAATGGAATGGAATGGAATGGAATGGAATGGAATGGAATGGAATGGAATCGAAAGGAATGGAATGGAATGGAATGGAATGGAATGGAATGGAATGGAATGGAATTTAATCGAATGGAATCGAATGGAATGGAATGGAAAGGAATGGAATCGAATGGAACGGAATGGAATGGAATGGAATGGAATGGAATCGAATGGAATCGAATGGAATGGAGTGGAAGAGAATGGAATCAACTCGAGTAGAACGGAATGGAATGGAACGGAATGGAACGGAACGGAACGGAATGGAACGGAACGGAATGGAATGGAGTTAAATGGAATAGAATCGAATGGAATCGAATGGAACCGAATGGAAAGAAATGGAACGGAATGGAATGGAATGGACTGGAATGGAATGGAATCAACCGTAGTAGAATGTAATGGATTGGAATGGAATGGAATGGAATGGATTGGAATGGAATGGAATCGAATGGAATCGAATGGAATGGAATGGAATGGAATG
Source organism: Gorilla gorilla gorilla (assembly GCF_029281585.2). Classification (NCBI taxonomy): domain Eukaryota; kingdom Metazoa; phylum Chordata; class Mammalia; order Primates; family Hominidae; genus Gorilla; species Gorilla gorilla. The sequence continues at coordinate 47,627,783 of NC_073239.2, read as the reverse complement.
GAATGGAATCAACCCGAGTAGAATGGAATGGAATGGAATGGAATGGAGTGGAATGGAATGGAATGGAATGGAATGGAATGGAATGGAATTCAATGGAATGGAATGGAATGGAATGGAATGGAATGGAATGGAATCGAATGGAATTGAATGGAATCGAATGGAATGGAATGGAATAGAATGTAATCAACCCGAGTAGAACGGAATGGAACGGAATGGAATGGAATGGAATGGAATGGAATGGAATGGAATGGAATGGAATGGAATGGAATGGAATGGAATTGAGTGGAATGGAATGGAATGGAATGGAATGGAATGGAATGGAATGGAATGGAATGGAATGGAATGGAATGGAATCAACACGAGTAGAACGGAATGGAATGGAATGGAATGGAGTGGAATGGAATGGAATGGAATGGAACTCAATGGAATGGAAAGGAATGGAATGGAATCAACCCGAGTAGAACGGAATGGAATGGAATGGAAAGGAATGCAATGCAATGGAATGGAATGGAATGGAATGGAATTCAATGGAATGGAACGGAATGGAATGTAATGGAATGGAATGGAATGGAATGGAATGGAGTGGAATGGAAGGGAATGGAATGGAATGGAATGGAATGGAATCAACAGGAGTAGAATGGAATGGATTGGAATGGAATGGAATGGAGTGGAATCGAATGGAATGGAATGGAATCGAATGGAATGGAATGGAATCGAATGGACGCGAGTAGAACGGAATTGAATGGAATGGAATGGAATGGAATGGAATGGAATGGAATGGATTGGAATGAACCCGAATAGAACGCAATGGAATGGAATGGAATGCAATGGAATAGAATGGAATGGAATGGAATGGAATGGAATCAACCCGAGTAGAATGGAATGGATAGGAATGGAATGGAAAGGAATGGAATGTAATGCAATAGAATGGAATGGAAGGGAATGGAAAGGAATGGAATGGAATGGAAAGGAATGGAATGGAATGGAATCGAATGGAATCGAATGGAATCGAATGGAATGGAGTGGAATAGAGTGGAATCAACCCGAATAGAACGGAACAGAACGAAACGGAACGGAACGGAACGGAATGGAATGGAGTGAAATGGAATGGAATCAAATGGAGTCGAATGGAACCGAATGGAATGGAATGGAATGGAATGGAATGGAATGGAATGGAATGGAATGGAATGGAATGGAATGGAATGGAATGGAATCAACCCGAGTAGAACGGAATGGAATGGAATGGAATGGAATGGAATGGAATGGAATGGAATGGAATGGAATGGAATGCAATGGAATGGAATGGAATGGAATGGAATTCAATGGAATGGAAAGGAATGGAATGGAATGGAATCAACCCGAGTAGAACGGAATGGAATGGAATGGAAAGGAATGGAATGGAATGGACTGGAATGGAATGGAATGGAATGGAATGGAATGGAATTCAAAGGAATGGAATTCAATGGAATAGAATGGAATGGAATGGAATGGAATGGAATGGAATGAAGCCGAGTAGAACGGAATGGAATGGAATTGAATTGAATGGAATGGAATGGAATGGAATGGAATGGAATCGAATGGAATCGAATGGAATGGAATGGAATGGAATGGAATGGAATCGAATGGAATGGAATGGAATGGAATGGAATCGAATGGAATCGAATGGAATGGAATGGTATGGAATGGAATGGAATGGAATGGAATGGAATCAACCCGACTAGATTGGAATGGATTGGAATGGAATGGAATGGAATGGAATGGAATGGAATGGAATTCAATGGAAAAAATGAAATGGAATGGAATGGAATGGAATGGAATGGAATGGAATCGAATGGAATCGAATGGAATGGAATGGAATGGAATGGAATGGAATCGAATGGAATGGAATGGAATGGAATGGAATCGAATGGAATCGAATGGAATGGAATGGAATGGAATGGAATGGAATGGAATGGAATGGAATGGAATGGAATTTAATGCAATGGAATGGAATGGAATGGAATGGAATTCAATGGAATGGAATGGAATGGAATGGAATGGAATGGAATGGAATGGAATCAACCCGAGTAGAACGGAATGGAATGGAATGGAATGGAATGGAATGGAATGGAATGGAATGGAATGGAATGGAATGGAATGGAATTCAATGGAATGGAATTCGATGGAATAGAATGGAATGGAATGGAATGGAATGGAATGGAATGAACCCGAGTAGAACGGAATGGAATGGAATGGAATTGAATGGAATGGAATGGAATGGAATGGAATGGAATGGAATGGAATCGAATGGAATGGAATGGAATGGAATGGAATGGAATGGAATGGAATGGAATGGAATGGAATCGAATGGAATCGAATGGAATGGAATGGAATGGAATGGAATGGAATGGAATGGAATCAACCCGAGTAGATTGGAATGGATTGGAATGGAATGGAATGGAATGGAATGGAATGGAATTCAATGGAAAAATGAAATGGAATGGAATGGAATGGAATGGAATGGAATGGAATCGAATCGAACGGAATCGAATGGAATGGAATGGAATGGAATGGAATGGAATGGAATGGAATGAAATCGAATGGAATGGAATGGAATCGAATGGAATCGAATGGAATCGAATGGAATGGAATGGAATGGAATGGAATGGAATGGAATGGAATGGAATGGAATGGAATCAACCCGAGTAGATTGGAATGGATTGGAATGGAATGGAATGGAATGGAATGGAATTCAATGGAAAAAATGAAATGGAATGGAATGGAATGGAATGGAATGGAATCGAATGGAATCGGATGGAATCGAATGGAATGGAGTGGATAAGAATGGAATCAACCCGAATAGAATGGAACAGAACGGAACGGAACGGAACGGAATGGAATGGAATTGAGTGAAATGGAATGGAATCGAATGGAATCGAAAGGAACCGAATGGAATGGAATGGAAGGGAATGGAATGGAATGGAATGGAATGGAATGGAATCAACCCGAGTAGAATGGAATGGAATGGAATGGAATGGAATGGAATGGAATGGAATGGAATGGAATGGAATGGAATGGAATCAACCCGAGTAGAATGGAGTGGATTGGAATGGAATGGAATGGAATGGAATGGAATGGAATTCAATGGAATAGAATGAAATGGAATGGAATGGAATTGAATGGAGTGGAATGGAATGGAATGGAATGGAATGGAATGGAATGGAATGGAATGGAATGGAATCTAATGGAATGGAATGGAATGGAATGGAATGGAATGGAATGGAATGGAATCAACCCGAGTAGAACGGAATGGAATGGAATGGAATGGAATGGAATGGCATGGAATGGAATGGAATGTAATGGAATCAACCCGAGTAGAACGGAATGGAATGGAATGGAATGGAATGGAATTCAAAGAAATGGAATGGAATGGAATGGAATGGAATCAACCCGAGTAGAATGGAATGGATAGGAATGGAATGGAAAGGAATGGAATGTAATGCAATAGAATGGAATGGAAGGGAATGGAAAGGAATGGAATGGAATGGAAAGGAATGGAATGGAATGGAATCGAATGGAATCGAATGGAATCGAATGGAATGGAGTGGAATAGAGTGGAATCAACCCGAATAGAACGGAACAGAACGAAACGGAACGGAACGGAACGGAATGGAATGGAGTGAAATGGAATGGAATCAAATGGAGTCGAATGGAACCGAATGGAATGGAATGGAATGGAATGGAATGGAATGGAATGGAATGGAATGGAATGGAATGGAATGGAATGGAATGGAATCAACCCGAGTAGAACGGAATGGAATGGAATGGAATGGAATGGAATGGAATGGAATGGAATGGAATGGAATGGAATGGAATGCAATGGAATGGAATGGAATGGAATGGAATTCAATGGAATGGAATGGAATGGAATGGAATGGAATCAACCCGAGTAGAACGGAATGGAATGGAATGGAAAGGAATGGAATGGAATGGACTGGAATGGAATGGAATGGAATGGAATGGAATGGAATTCAAAGGAATGGAATTCAATGGAATAGAATGGAATGGAATGGAATGGAATGGAATGGAATGAAGCCGAGTAGAACGGAATGGAATGGAATTGAATTGAATGGAATGGAATGGAATGGAATGGAATGGAATCGAATGGAATCGAATGGAATGGAATGGAATGGAATGGAATGGAATCGAATGGAATGGAATGGAATGGAATGGAATCGAATGGAATCGAATGGAATGGAATGGTATGGAATGGAATGGAATGGAATGGAATGGAATCAACCCGAGTAGATTGGAATGGATTGGAATGGAATGGAATGGAATGGAATGGAATGGAATGGAATTCAATGGAAAAAATGAAATGGAATGGAATGGAATGGAATGGAATGGAATGGAATGGAATCGAATGGAATCGAATGGAATGGAATGGAATGGAATGGAATGGAATCGAATGGAATGGAATGGAATGGAATGGAATCGAATGGAATCGAATGGAATGGAATGGAATGGAATGGAATGGAATGGAATGGAATGGAATTTAATGCAATGGAATGGAATGGAATGGAATGGAATTCAATGGAATGGAATGGAATGGAATGGAATGGAATGGAATGGAATGGAATCAACCCGAGTAGAACGGAATGGAATGGAATGGAATGGAATGGAATGGAATGGAATGGAATGGAATGGAATGGAATTCAATGGAATGGAATTCGATGGAATAGAATGGAATGGAATGGAATGGAATGGAATGGAATGAACCCGAGTAGAACGGAATGGAATGGAATGGAATTGAATGGAATGGAATGGAATGGAATGGAATGGAATGGAATAGAATCGAATAGAATGGAATGGAATGGAATGGAATGGAATCGAATGGAATGGAATGGAATGGAATGGAATCGAATGGAATCGAATGGAATGGAATGGAATGGAATGGAATGGAATGGAATGGAATCAACCCGAGTAGATTGGAATGGATTGGAATGGAATGGAATGGAATGGAATGGAATGGAATTCAATGGAAAAATGAAATGGAATGGAATGGAATGGAATGGAATGGAATGGAATCGAATCGAACGGAATCGAATGGAATGGAATGGAATGGAATGGAATGGAATGGAATGAAATCGAATGGAATGGAATGGAATCGAATGGAATCGAATGGAATCGAATGGAATGGAATGGAATGGAATGGAATGGAATGGAATGGAATGGAATGGAATGGAATCAACCCGAGTAGATTGGAATGGATTGGAATGGAATGGAATGGAATGGAATGGAATTCAATGGAAAAAATGAAATGGAATGGAATGGAATGGAATGGAATGGAATGGAATCGAATGGAATCGGATGGAATCGAATGGAATGGAGTGGATAAGAATGGAATCAACCCGAATAGAACGGAACAGAAAGGAACGGAACGGAACGGAATGGAATGGAATTGAGTGAAATGGAATGGAATCGAATGGAATCGAAAGGAACCGAATGGAATGGAATGGAAGGGAATGGAATGGAATGGAATGGAATGGAATGGAATCAACCCGAGTAGAATGGAATGGAATGGAATGGAATGGAATGGAATGGAATGGAATGGAATGGAATGGAATGGAATCAACCCGAGTAGAATGGAGTGGATTGGAATGGAATGGAATGGAATGGAATGGAATGGAATTCAATGGAATAGAATGAAATGGAATGCAATGGAATTGAATGGAGTGGAATGGAATGGAATGGAATGGAATGGAATGGAATGGAATGGAATGGAATGGAATCTAATGGAATGGAATGGAATGGAATGGAATGGAATGGAATGGAATCTAATGGAATGGAATGGAATGGAATGGAATGGAATGGAATGGAATGGAATCAACCCGAGTAGAACGGAATGGAATGGAATGGAATGGAATGGAATGGAATTCAATGGAATAGAATGGAATGGAATGGAATAGAATGGAATGGAATGGAATGGAATGGAATGGAATGGAATGGAATGGAATGGAATGGAATGGAATCAACCCGAGTAGAACGGAATGGATCGGAATGGAAAGGAATGGAATGGAATGGAATGGAATGAATGGAATGGAATGGAAATGAATGGAATCGAATGGAATCGAATGGAATCGAATGGAATGGAACGGAATGGAATGGAATGGAATGGAATCGAATGGAATGGAATGGAATGGAATGGAATCGAATGGAATGGAATGGAATGGAATGGAATGGAATGGAATGGAATGGAATCAACCCGAGTAGAACGGAATGGAATGAAATGGAATGGAATGGAATGGAATGGAATGGAATGGAAGGGAATGGAATCAACCCGAGTAGAACGGAATGGAATGGAATGGAATGGAATGGAATGGAATGGAATGGAATGGAATGGAATTCAATGGAATAGAATGGAATGGAATGGAATGGAATGCAATGAACCCGAGTAGAACGGAATGGAATGGAATGGAATGGAATGGAATGGAATGGAATGGAATCGAATGGAATCGAATGGAATGGAATGGAATGGAATGGAATGGAATGGAATCGAATGGAATGGAATGGAATGGAATGGAATCGAATGGAATCGAATGGAATGGAATGGAATGGAATGGAATGGAATGGAATGGAATTTAATGCAATGGAATGGAATGGAATGGAATGGAATTCAATGGAATGGAATGGAATGGAATGGAATGGAATGGAATGGAATGGAATCAACCCGAGTAGAACGGAATGGAATGGAATGGAATGGAATGGAATGGAATGGAATGGAATGGAATGGAATGGAATTCAATGGAATGGAATTCGATGGAATAGAATGGAATGGAATGGAATGGAATTGAATGGAATGGAATGAACCCGAGTAGAACGGAATGGAATGGAATGGAATTGAATGGAATGGAATGGAATGGAATGGAATGGAATGGAATGGAATGGAATCGAATGGAATGAAATGGAATGGAATGGAATGGAATGGAATCGAATGGAATGGAATGGAATGGAATGGAATCGAATGGAATGGAATGGAATGGAATGGAATGGAATGGAATGGAATGGAATGGAATAGAATGGAATCAACCCGATTAGATTGGAATGGATTGGAATGGAAAGGAATGGAATGGAATGGAATGGAATTCAATGGAAAAAATGAAATGGAATGGAATGGAATGGAATGGAATGGAATGGAATGGAATCGAATCGAATGGAATCGAATGGAAAGGAATGGAATGGAATGGAATGGAATGGAATGGAATCGAATGGAATGGAATGGAATGGAATGGAATCGAATGGAATCGAATGGAATGGAATGGAATGGAATGGAATGGAATGGAATGGAATGGAATGGAATCAACCCGAGTAGATTGGAATGGATTGGAATGGAATGGAATGGAATGGAATGGAATTCAATGGAAAAAATGAAATGGAATGGAATGGAATGGAATGGAATGGAATGGAATCGAATGGAATCGGATGGAATCGAATGGAATGGAGTGGAATAGAATGGAATCAACCCGAATAGAACGGAACGGAACGGAACGGAACGGAACGGAACGGAATGGAATGGAATTGAGTGAAATGGAATGGAATCGAATGGAATCGAAAGGAACCGAATGGAATGGAATGGAATCGAATGGAATGGAATGGAATGGAATGGAATCGAATGGAATCGAATGGAATGGAATGGAATGGAATGGAATGGAATGGAATGGAATTTAATGCAATGGAATGGAATGGAATGGAATGGAATTCAATGGAATGGAATGGAATGGAATGGAAGGGAATGGAATGGAATGGAATGGAATGGAATGGAATCAACCCGAGTAGAATGGAATGGAATGGAATCGAATGGAATGGAATGGAATGGAATGGAATGGAATGGAATGGAATGGAATGGAATGGAATGGAATGGAATGGAATGGAATCAACCCGAGTAGAATGGAGTGGATTGGAATGGAATGGAATGGAATGGAATGGAATGGAATTCAATGGAATAGAATGAAATGGAATGGAATGGAATTGAATGGAGTGGAATGGAATGGAATGGAATGGAATGGAATGGAATGGAATGGAATGGAATCGAATGGAATGGAATGGAATGGAATGGAATGGAATGGAATCAACCCGAGTAGAACGGAATAGAATGGAATGGAATGGAATGGAATGGAATGGAATGGAATGGAATGGAATTCAATGGAATAGAATGGAATGGAATGGAATGGAATGGAATGGAATGGAATGGAATGGAATGGAATGGAATGGAATCAACCCGAGTAGAACGGAATGGATTGGAATGGAATGGAATGGAATGGAATGGAATGGAATGAATGGAATGGAATGGAATGGAATGGAATCGAATGGAATCGAATGGAATCGAATGGAATCGAACGGAATGGAATGGAATGGAATGGAATCGAATGGAATGGAATGGAATGGAATGGAAACGAATGGAATGGAATGGAATGGAATGGAATGGAATGGAATGGAATCAACCCGAGTAGATTGGAATGGATTGGAATGGAATGGAATGGAATGGAATGGAATGGAATTCAATGAAAAAAATGAAATGGAATGGAATGGAATGGAATGGAACGGAATCGAATCGAATGGAATCGAATGGAAAGGAATGGAATGGAATGGAATGGAATGGAATGGAATCGAATGGAATGGAATGGAATGGAATGGAATCGAATGGAATCGAATGGAATGGAATGGAATGGAATGGAATGGAATGGAATGGAATGGAATGCAATCAACCCGAGTAGATTGGAATGGATTGGAATGGAATGGAATGGAATGGAATGGAATTCAATGGAAAAAATGAAATGGAATGGAATGGATTGGAATGGAATGGAATGGAATCGAATGGAATCGGATGGAATCGAATGGAATGGAGTGGAATTGAATGGAATCAACCCGAATAGAACGGAACGGAACGGAACGGAACGGAACGGAATGGAATGGAATTGAGTGAAATGGAATGGAATCGAATGGAATCGAAAGGAACCGAATGGAATGGAATGAAAAGGAATGGAATGGAATGGAATGGAATGGAATGGAATCAACCCGAGTAGAATGGAATGGAATGGAATCGAATGGAATGGAATGGAATGGAATGGAATGGAATGGAATGGAATGGAATGGAATCAACCCAAGTAGAATGGAGTGGATTGGAATGGAATGGAATGGAATGGAATGGAATGGAATTCAATGGAATAGAATGAAATGGAATGGAATGGAAGTGAATGGAGTGGAATGGAATGGAATGGAATGGAATGGAATGGAATGGAATGGAATCGAATCGAATGGAATGGAATGGAATGGAATGGAATGGAATGGAATGGAATGGAATGGAATCAACCCGAGTAGAACGGAATGGAATGGAATGGAAAGGAATGGAATGGAATGGAATGGAATGGAATGGAATGGAATTCAATGGAATAGAATGGAATGGAATGGAATAGAATGGAATGGAATGGAATGGAATGGAATGGAATGGAATGGAATGGAATGGAATCAACCCGAGTAGAACGGAATGGATTGGAATGGAAAGGAATGGAATGGAATGGAAAGGAATGAATGGAATGGAATGGAATGGAATGGAATCGAATGGAATCGAATGGAATCGAATGGAATGGAACGGAATTGAATGGAATGGAATGGAATGGAATGGAATGGAATGGAATGGAATGGAATCGAATGGAATGGAATGGAATGGAATGGAATGGAATGGAATGGAATGGAATGGAATGGAAGGGAATGGAATCAACCCGAGTAGAACGGAATGGAATGGAATGGAATGGAATGGAATGGAATGGAATGGAATGGAATGGAATGGAATGGAATGGAATGGAATGGAATTCAATGGAATAGAATGGAATGGAATGGAATGGAATGCAATGAACCCGAGTAGAACGGAATGGAATGGAATGGAATGGAATGGAATGGAATGGAATGGAATGGAATGCAATGGAATGGAATCAACCCGAGTAGAATGGAATGGATTGGAATGGAATGGAATGGAATGGAATGGAATTCAATGGAATAGAATGAAATGGAATGGAATGGAATGGAATGGAATGGAATGGAATGGAATGGAATGGAATGGAATGGAATGGAATCAACCCGAGTAGAATGCAATGGATTGGAATGGAATGGAATGGAATGGAATTGAATGGAATGGAATGGAATCGAATGGAATCGAATGGAATGGACTGGAATGAAATGGAATGGAATGGAATGGAATGGAATGGAATCGAATGGAATCGAATGGAATCGAATGGAATGGAGTGGAATAGAATGGAATCAAAACGAAAAGAACGGAACGGAACGGAACGGAACGGAACGGAACGGAATGGAATGGAGTGAAATGGAATGGAATCAAATGGAATCGAATGGAACCGAATGGAATGGAATGGAAGGGAATGGAATGCAATGGAATGGAATGGAATGGAATGGAATGGAATGGAATCAACCCGAGTAGAATGGAATGGACTGGAATGGAATGGAATGGAATGGAATGGAATGGAATGGAATCGAATGGAATGGAATGGAATGGAATGGAATGGAATGGAATCAACCCGAGTAGAACGGAATGGAATGGAATGGAATGGAATGGAATGGAATGGAATGGAATGGAATTCAATGTAATGGAATGGAATCAACCCGAGTAGAACGGAATGGAATGGAATGGAATGGAATGGAATGGAATTCAATGGAATGGAATTCAATGGAATAGAATGGAATGGAATGGAATGGAGTGGAATGGAATGAACCCGAGTAGAACGGAATGGAATGGAATGGAATTGAATGGAATGGAATGGAATGGAATGGAATGGAATGGAATCGAATGGAATCGAATGGAATGGAAAGGAATGGAATGGAATGGAATGGAATCGAATGGAATGGAATGGAATGGAATCGAATGGAATGGAATGGAATGGAATGGAATGGAATGGAATGGAATGGAATGGAATGGAATGGAATAAACCCGAGTAGATTTGAATGGATTGGAATGGAATGAAATGGAATGGAATGGAATTCAATGGAAAAAATGAAATGGAATGGAATGGAACGGAATGGAACGGAATGGAACGGAATGGAACGGAACGGAATGGAATGGAGTGAAATGGAATGGAATCAAATGGAATCGAACGGAACCGAATGGAATGGGAAGAAGGGAACGGAATGGAATGGAATGGAATGGAATGGAATGGAATAAACCCGAGTAGAATGGAAGGGATTGGAATGGAATGGAATGGAATGGAATGGTATTCAATGGAATAGAATGAAATGGAATGGAATGGAATGGAATGGAATGGAATCGAATGGAAAGGAATGGAATCGAAAGGAATGGAAAGGAATGGAATGTACGCGAGTAGAACGGAATGGAATGGAATGGAATGGAATGGAATGGAATGGAATGGAATGGAATGGAATGGAATGAACCCGAGTAGAACGGAATGGAATGGAATGGAATGGAATGGAATGGAATGGAATGGAATGGAATGGAATGCAATGGAATGGAATGGAATGGAATGGAATGGAATGGAATTCAATGGAATGGAATGGAATGGAATGGAATGGAATTGAATGGAATGGAATCAACCCAAGTAGAACGGAATGGAATGGAATGGAATGGAATGGAATGGAATGGAATGGAATGGAATTCAATGGAATGGAATTCAGTGGAATAGAATGGAATGGAATGGAATGGAATGGAATGGAATGAACCCGAGTAGAGCGGAATGGAATGGAATGGAATTGAATGGAATGGAATGGAATGGAATGGAATGGAATGGAATGGAATGGAATGCAATCAACCCGAGTAGATTGGAATGGATTGGAATGGAATGGAATGGAATGGAATGGAATTCAATGGAAAAAATGAAATGGAATGGAATGGATTGGAATGGAATGGAATGGAATCGAATGGAATCGGATGGAATCGAATGGAATGGAGTGGAATTGAATGGAATCAACCCGAATAGAACGGAACGGAACGGAACGGAACGGAACGGAATGGAATGGAATTGAGTGAAATGGAATGGAATCGAATGGAATCGAAAGGAACCGAATGGAATGGAATGGAAAGGAATGGAATGGAATGGAATGGAATGGAATGGAATCAACCCGAGTAGAATGGAATGGAATGGAATCGAATGGAATGGAATGGAATGGAATGGAATGGAATGGAATGGAATGGAATGGAATCAACCCAAGTAGAATGGAGTGGATTGGAATGGAATGGAATGGAATGGAATGGAATGGAATTCAATGGAATAGAATGAAATGGAATGGAATGGAAGTGAATGGAGTGGAATGGAATGGAATGGAATGGAATGGAATGGAATGGAATGGAATCGAATCGAATGGAATGGAATGGAATGGAATGGAATGGAATGGAATGGAATGGAATCAACCCGAGTAGAACGGAATGGAATGGAATGGAAAGGAATGGAATGGAATGGAATGGAATGGAATGGAATGGAATTCAATGGAATAGAATGGAATGGAATGGAATAGAATGGAATGGAATGGAATGGAATGGAATGGAATGGAATGGAATGGAATGGAATCAACCCGAGTAGAACGGAATGGATTGGAATGGAAAGGAATGGAATGGAATGGAAAGGAATGAATGGAATGGAATGGAATGGAATGGAATCGAATGGAATCGAATGGAATCGAATGGAATGGAACGGAATTGAATGGAATGGAATGGAATGGAATGGAATGGAATGGAATGGAATGGAATCGAATGGAATGGAATGGAATGGAATGGAATGGAATGGAATGGAATGGAATGGAATGGAAGGGAATGGAATCAACCCGAGTAGAACGGAATGGAATGGAATGGAATGGAATGGAATGGAATGGAATGGAATGGAATGGAATGGAATGGAATGGAATGGAATGGAATTCAATGGAATAGAATGGAATGGAATGGAATGGAATGCAATGAACCCGAGTAGAACGGAATGGAATGGAATGGAATGGAATGGAATGGAATGGAATGGAATGGAATGCAATGGAATGGAATCAACCCGAGTAGAATGGAATGGATTGGAATGGAATGGAATGGAATGGAATGGAATTCAATGGAATAGAATGAAATGGAATGGAATGGAATGGAATGGAATGGAATGGAATGGAATGGAATGGAATGGAATGGAATGGAATCAACCCGAGTAGAATGCAATGGATTGGAATGGAATGGAATGGAATGGAATTGAATGGAATGGAATGGAATCGAATGGAATCGAATGGAATGGACTGGAATGAAATGGAATGGAATGGAATGGAATGGAATGGAATCGAATGGAATCGAATGGAATCGAATGGAATGGAGTGGAATAGAATGGAATCAAAACGAAAAGAACGGAACGGAACGGAACGGAACGGAACGGAACGGAATGGAATGGAGTGAAATGGAATGGAATCAAATGGAATCGAATGGAACCGAATGGAATGGAATGGAAGGGAATGGAATGCAATGGAATGGAATGGAATGGAATGGAATGGAATGGAATCAACCCGAGTAGAATGGAATGGACTGGAATGGAATGGAATGGAATGGAATGGAATGGAATGGAATCGAATGGAATGGAATGGAATGGAATGGAATGGAATGGAATCAACCCGAGTAGAACGGAATGGAATGGAATGGAATGGAATGGAATGGAATGGAATGGAATGGAATTCAATGTAATGGAATGGAATCAACCCGAGTAGAACGGAATGGAATGGAATGGAATGGAATGGAATGGAATTCAATGGAATGGAATTCAATGGAATAGAATGGAATGGAATGGAATGGAGTGGAATGGAATGAACCCGAGTAGAACGGAATGGAATGGAATGGAATTGAATGGAATGGAATGGAATGGAATGGAATGGAATGGAATCGAATGGAATCGAATGGAATGGAAAGGAATGGAATGGAATGGAATGGAATCGAATGGAATGGAATGGAATGGAATCGAATGGAATGGAATGGAATGGAATGGAATGGAATGGAATGGAATGGAATGGAATGGAATGGAATAAACCCGAGTAGATTTGAATGGATTGGAATGGAATGAAATGGAATGGAATGGAATTCAATGGAAAAAATGAAATGGAATGGAATGGAACGGAATGGAACGGAATGGAACGGAATGGAACGGAACGGAATGGAATGGAGTGAAATGGAATGGAATCAAATGGAATCGAACGGAACCGAATGGAATGGGAAGAAGGGAACGGAATGGAATGGAATGGAATGGAATGGAATGGAATAAACCCGAGTAGAATGGAAGGGATTGGAATGGAATGGAATGGAATGGAATGGTATTCAATGGAATAGAATGAAATGGAATGGAATGGAATGGAATGGAATGGAATCGAATGGAAAGGAATGGAATCGAAAGGAATGGAAAGGAATGGAATGTACGCGAGTAGAACGGAATGGAATGGAATGGAATGGAATGGAATGGAATGGAATGGAATGGAATGGAATGAACCCGAGTAGAACGGAATGGAATGGAATGGAATGGAATGGAATGGAATGGAATGGAATGGAATGGAATGCAATGGAATGGAATGGAATGGAATGGAATGGAATGGAATTCAATGGAATGGAATGGAATGGAATGGAATGGAATTGAATGGAATGGAATCAACCCAAGTAGAACGGAATGGAATGGAATGGAATGGAATGGAATGGAATGGAATGGAATGGAATTCAATGGAATGGAATTCAGTGGAATAGAATGGAATGGAATGGAATGGAATGGAATGGAATGAACCCGAGTAGAGCGGAATGGAATGGAATGGAATTGAATGGAATGGAATGGAATGGAATGGAATGGAATGGAATGGAATGGAATCGAATGGAATGGAATGGAATGCAATGGAATGGAATGGAATGGAATGGAATCGAATGGAATGGAATGGAATGGAATGGAATCGAATGGAATCGAATGGAATCGAATGGAATGGAATGGAATGGAATGGAATGGAATGGAAAGGAATGGAATGGAATGGAATCAACCCGAGTAGATTGGAATGGATTGGAATGGAATGGAATGGAATGGAATGGAATTCAATGGAAAAAATGAAATGGAATTTAATGGAATGGAATGGAATGAAATGGAATGGAATCGAATGGAATGGAATGGAATCGAATGGAATGGAATGGAATCGAATGGAATGGAATGGAAAGGAATGGAATCGAACGGAATTGAATGGAATGGAATGGAATGGAATGGAATGGAATGGAATGGAATCAACCCGAGTAGATTGGAATGGATTGGAATGGAATGGAATGGAATGGAATGGAGTGGAATGGAATCGAATGGAATCGAATGGAATCGAATGGAATGGAGTGGAATAGAATGGAATCAACCCGAGTAGAACGGAATGGAATGGAACGGAACGGAACGGAACGGAACGGAACGGAACGGAACCGAATCGAATGGAGTGAAATGGAATGGAATCGAATGGAATCGAATGGAACCGAATGGAATGGAAAGAAGGGAATTAAATGGAATGGAATGGAATCAAACCGAGTAGAATGGAATGGATTGGAATGGAATGGAATGGAGTGGAATGGAATGGAATTCAATAGAATAGAATGGAATGGAATGGAATGGAATGGAATGGAATCAACCCGAGTAGAATGGAATGGATTGGAATGGAATGGAATGGAATGGAAGGGAATGGAATGGAATGGAATGGAATGGAATGGAATCAACCCGAGTAGAATGGAATGGATTGGAATGGAATGGAATGGACTGGAATGGAATGGAATGGAATAGAATGGAATGGAATGGAATGGAATGGAATGGAATGGAATGGAATGGGATGGAATGGAATGGAATGGAATGGAATGGAATGGAATGGAATGGAATGGAATGGAATTGATTCGAATGGAATGGAATGGAATGGAATGGAATGGAATGGAATGGTATCGAAAGGAATGGAATGGAATGGAATGCAATGGAATGGAATCGAATGGAATGGAATGGAATGGAATGGAATGGAATGGAATGGAATGGAATTGAATGCAATGAAATGGAATGGAATGGAATGGAATCGAATGGAATGGACTGGAATGAAATGGAATGGAATGGAATGGAATGGAATGGAATGGAATGGAATGGAATGGAATGGAATCAACCCAAGTAGAATGGAATGGATTGGAATGGAATGGAATGGAATGGAATCGAATGGAATGGAATGGAATGGAATGGAATGGAATGGAATGGAATGGAATCAACCCGAGTAGAATGGAATGGATAGGAATGGAATGGAATGGAATGGAACGTAATTCAATAGAATAGAATGGAAGGGAAAGGAAAGGAATGGAATGGAATGGAATGGAATGGAATGGAATCGAATGGAATCGAATCGAATGGAATCGAATGGAAAGGAATGGAATGGAATGGAATGGAATGGAATGGAATGGAATGGAATGGAATCAACCTGAGTAGATTGGAATGGATTGGAATGTAATGAAATGGAATGGAATGGAATTCAATGGAAAAAATGAAATGGAATGGAATGGAATGGAATGGAATGGAATGGAATGGAATCGAATGGAATCGAATGGAATCGAATGGAATGGAGTGGAATAGAATGGAATCAACCCGAGTAGAATGGAATGGAATGGAACGGAACGGAACAGAACGGAACGGAACGGAACGGAACGGAATGGAATGGAGTGAAATGGAATGGAATCGAATGGAATCGAACGGAACCGAATGGAATGGAAAGAAGGGAACGGAATGGAATGGAATGGAATGGAATGGAATGGAATCAACCCGAGTAGAATGGAATGGATTGGAATGGAATGGAATGGAATGGAATGGAATGGAATTCAATAGAATAGAATGGAATGGAATGGAATGGAATGGAATGGAATGGAATGGAATCGAATGCAATAGAATGGAATGGAGTGGAATAGAATGGAATCAACCCGAATAGAACGGAACGGAACGGAACGGAATGGAACGGAATGGAATGGAGTGAAATGGAATGGAATCGAATGGAATCGAAAGGAAGCGAATGTAATGGAATGGAAGGGGATGGAATGGAATTGAATGGAATGGAATGGAATGGAATCAAACCTAGTAGAATGGAATGGATTGGAATGGTATGGAATGGAATCGAATGCAATGCAATGGAACGGAATGGAATGGAATGGACCCGAGTAGAACGGAATGGAATGGAATGGAATGGAATGGAATGGAATGGAATGGAATCGAAAGGAATGGAATGGAATGGAATGGAATGGAATGGAATGGAATGGAATGGATTGGAATGGAATCAACACGAGTAGAACGGAATGGAATGGAATCGAACGGAATGGAATGGAATGGAATGTATTGGAATGTAATGGAATGTAATGTAATGGAATGGAATCGAATGGAATCGAATGGAATCGAATGGAATCGAATGGAATCGAATGGAATCGAATGGAATGGAACGGAATGGAATGGAATGGAATGGAATGGAATGGAATGGAATGGAATGGAATTCAATGGAATAGAATGGAATGGAATGAAATGCAATGGAATCAACCCGAGAAGAATGGAATGGATTGTAATGGAATGGAATGGAATGGAAAGGAATGGAATGGAATGGAATGGAATGGAATGGAATCGAATGGAATGGAATGGAATGGAATGGAATGGAATGGAATGGAATGGAATGGAATGGAATGGAATCAACCCGAGAAGAATGGAATGGAATGGAATGGAATGGAATAGAATGGAATGGAATGGAATGGAATGGAATGGAATGGAAAGGAATGGAATGGAATGGAATGGAATTCAATGGAATGGAATGGAATGGAATGGAAGGGAATGGAATCAACCCGAGTAGAACGGAATGGAATGGAATGGAATGGAATGGAATGGAATGGAATGGAATGGAATGGAATTCAATGGAATAGAATGGAATGGAATGGAATGGAATGGAATGAACCCGAGTAGAACGGAATGGAATGGAATGGAATGGAACGGAATGGAATGGAATGGAATGGAATGGAATGGAATGGAATGGAATGGAATCAACCCGAGTAGAATGGAATGGATTGGAATGGAATGGAATGGAATGGAATGGAATTCTATGGAATAGAATGAAATGAAACGGAATGGAATGGAATGGAATGGAATGGAATGGAATGGAATGGAATGGAATGGAATGGAATCAACCCGAGTAGAATGGAATGGATTGGAATGGAATGGAATGGAATGGAATGGAATGGAATGGAATGGAATGGAATGGAATCAACCCGAGTAGAACGGAATGGAATGGAATGGAATGGAATGGAATGAAATGGAATGGAATGGAATGGAATGTAATGGAATGGAATGGAATCGAATGGAATCGAATGGAATCGAATGGAAAGAAGTGGAATAGAATGGAATCAACCCGAGTATAAAGGAAAGGAATGGAACGGAACAGAATGGAACGAAACGGAAAGGAATGGAATGGAGAGAAATGGAATGGAATCGAATGGAATCGAATGGAACCGAATGGAATGGAATGGAAGGGAATGGAATGGAATGGAATGGAATGGAATGGAATCAACCCGAGTAGAATGGAATGGATTGGAATGGAATGGAATGGAATGGAATGGAATGGAATGGAATGGAATGGAATGGAATCAACTCGAGTAGAATGGAATGGATTGGAATGGAATGGAATGGAATGGAATGGAATGGAATGGAATGGAATCGAATGGAATCGAATGGAATCGAATGGAATGGAATGGAATCAACCCGAGTAGAACGGAATGGAATGGAATGGAATGGAATGGAATGGAATGGAATGGAAAGGAATGGAATGGAATGGAATGGAATTCAATGGAATAGAATGGAATGGAATGGAATGGAATGGAATGGAATCGAATGGAATCGAATGGAATCGAATGGAATGGAATGGAATAGAATGGAAACAACCCGAGTAGAAAGGAAAGGAATGGAATGGAATGGAATGGAATGGAATGGAATGGAATGGAATGGAATGGAATGGAATGCAATGAAATGGAAAGGAATGGAATGGAATCGAATGGAATGGACTGGAATGAAATGGAAAGGAATTGAATGGACTGGAATGGAATGGAATGGAATCAACCCGAGTAGAATGGAATGGATTGGAATGGAATGGAATGGATTCGAATGGAATCAAATGGAACCGAATGGAATGGAATGGAAGTGAATGGAATGGAATGGAATGGAACGGAATGGAATCAACCCGAGTAGAATGGAATGGATTGGAATGGAATGGAATATAATGTAATGGAATGGAAAGGAATCGAATGGAATCGAATGGAATTGAATGGAATGGAATGGAATGGAATGGAATGGAATGGAATCAACCCGAGTAGAACGGAATGGAATGGAATGGAATGGAATGGAATGGAATGGAATGGAATGGAATGGAACGGAACGGAATGGAATGGAATGGAATGGAATGGAATGGAATGGAATGGAATGGAATCAACGCGAGTAGAACGGAATGGAATGGAATGGAATGGAATGGAATGGAATGGAATGGAATTGAATGGAATGGAGTGGAGTGGAGGGGAATGGAATGGAATGGAATGGAATGGAATGGAATGGAATGGAATTCAATGGAATAGAATGGAATGGAATGGAATCAACCCGAGTAGAATGGAATGGACTGAAATGGAATGGAATGGAATGGAATGGAATGGAATCGAATGGAATGGAATGGAATGGAATGGAATCGAATGGAATGGAATGGAATGGAATGGAATGGAATGGAATGGAATGGAATGGAATTCAAAGGAATGGAATTCAATGGAATAGAATGGAATCGAATGGAATGGAATGGAATGGAATGGAATCGAATGGAATGGAATGGAATGGAATGGAATGGAATGGAATGGAATGGAATGGAATGGAATCAACCCGAGTAGAACGGAATGGAATGGAATGGAATGGAATGGAATGGAATGGAATGGAATGGAATGGAATCGAATGGAATCGAGTGGAATAGAATGGAATGGAGTGGAAGAGAATGGAATCAACTCGAGTAGAACGGAATGGAATGCAACGGAATGGAACGGAATGGAACGGAATGAAACGGAACGGAATGGAATGGAGTGAAATGGAATGGAATCGAATGGAATCGAATGGAACCGAATGGAATGGAATGGAACGGAATGGAATGGAATGGAATGGAATGGAATGGAATCAACCCTAGTAGAATGTAATGGATTGGAATGGAATGGAATGGAATGGAATGGAATGGAATGGAATGGAATCGAATGGAATGGAATGGAATGGAATGGAATGGAATGGAATGGAATGGAATGGAATGGAATCAACCCGAGTAGAACGGAATGGAATGGAATGGAATGGAATGGAATGGAATGGAATGGAATGGAATGGAATGGAATGGAATTGAGTGGAATGGAATGGAATGGAATGGAATGGAATGGAATGGAATGGAATGGAATGGAATGGAATGGAATCAACACGAGTAGAACGGAATGGAATGGAATGGAATGGAATGGAGTGGAATGGAATGGAATTCAATGGAATGGAATGGAATGGAATGGAATCAACACGAGTAGAACGGAATGGAATGGAATGGAATGGAATGGAATGGAATGGAATGGAATTCAATGGAATGGAATGGAATGGAATGGAATCAACCCGAGTAGAACGGAATGGAATGGAATGGAAAGGAATGGAATGGAATGGAATGGAATGGAATGGAATGGAATTCAATGGAATGGAACGGAATGGAATGGAATGGAATGGAATGGAATGGAATGGAATGGAATGGAATGGAATTCAATGGAATAGAATGGAATGGAATGGAATGGAATGGAATCAACCCGAGTAGAAAGGAATGGAACGGAATGGAATGGAATGGAATGGAATGGAATGGAATGGAATGGAATGGAATGGAATGGAATGGAATGCAATGAAATGGAATGGAATCGAATGGAATCGAATGGAATGGACTGTAATGAAATGGAATGGAATGGAATGGAATGGAATGGAATGGAATGGAATGGAATGGAATGGAATGGAATTGAATGGAATGGAAAGGAATGGAATGGAATGGAATCAACCCGAGTAGAACGGAATGGAATGGAATGGAAAGGAATGGAATGGAATGGACTGGAATGGAATGGAATGGAATGGAATGGAATGGAATTCAAAGGAATGGAATTCAATGGAATAGAATGGAATGGAATGGAATGGAATGGAATGGAATGAAGCCGAGTAGAACGGAATGGAATGGAATTGAATTGAATGGAATGGAATGGAATGGAATGGAATGGAATGGAATGGAATTGAATGGAATGGAAAGGAATGGAATGGAATGGAATCAACCCGAGTAGAACGGAATGGAATGGAATGGAAAGGAATGGAATGGAATGGACTGGAATGGAATGGAATGGAATGGAATGGAATGGAATTCAAAGGAATGGAATTCAATGGAATAGAATGGAATGGAATGGAATGGAATGGAATGGAATGAAGCCGAGTAGAACGGAATGGAATGGAATTGAATTGAATGGAATGGAATGGAATGGAATGGAATGGAATCGAATGGAATCGAATGGAATGGAATGGAATGGAATGGAATGGAATCGAATGGAGTGGAATGGAATGGAATGGAATCGAATGGAATCGAATGGAATGGAATGGTATGGAATGGAATGGAATGGAATGGAATGGAATCAACCCGACTAGATTGGAATGGATTGGAATGGAATGGAATGGAATGGAATGGAATGGAATGGAATTCAATGGAAAAAATGAAATGGAATGGAATGGAATGGAATGGAATGGAATGGAATCGAATGGAATCGAATGGAATGGAATGGAATGGAATGGAATGGAATGGAATCGAATGGAATGGAATGGAATGGAATGGAATCGAATGGAATCGAATGGAATGGAATGGAATGGAATGGAATGGAATGGAATGGAATGGAATGGAATGGAATGGAATTTAATGCAATGGAATGGAATGGAATGGAATGGAATTCAATGGAATGGAATGGAATGGAATGGAATGGAATGGAATGGAATGGAATCAACCCGAGTAGAACGGAATGGAATGGAATGGAATGGAATGGAATGGAATGGAATGGAATGGAATGGAATGGAATGGAATGGAATTCAATGGAATGGAATTCGATGGAATAGAATGGAATGGAATGGAATGGAATGGAATGGAATGAACCCGAGTAGAACGGAATGGAATGGAATGGAATTGAATGGAATGGAATGGAATGGAATGGAATGGAATGGAATGGAATCGAATGGAATGGAATGGAATGGAATGGAATGGAATGGAATGGAATGGAATGGAATGGAATGGAATCGAATGGAATCGAATGGAATGGAATGGAATGGAATGGAATGGAATGGAATGGAATGGAATCAACCCGAGTAGATTGGAATGGATTGGAATGGAATGGAATGGAATGGAATGGAATGGAATTCAATGGAAAAATGAAATGGAATGGAATGGAATGGAATGGAATGGAATGGAATCGAATCGAACGGAATCGAATGGAATGGAATGGAATGGAATGGAATGGAATGGAATGGAATGAAATCGAATGGAATGGAATGGAATCGAATGGAATCGAATGGAATCGAATGGAATGGAATGGAATGGAATGGAATGGAATGGAATGGAATGGAATGGAATGGAATCAACCCGAGTAGATTGGAATGGATTGGAATGGAATGGAATGGAATGGAATGGAATTCAATGGAAAAAATGAAATGGAATGGAATGGAATGGAATGGAATGGAATCGAATGGAATCGGATGGAATCGAATGGAATGGAGTGGATAAGAATGGAATCAACCCGAATAGAATGGAACAGAACGGAACGGAACGGAACGGAATGGAATGGAATTGAGTGAAATGGAATGGAATCGAATGGAATCGAAAGGAACCGAATGGAATGGAATGGAAGGGAATGGAATGGAATGGAATGGAATGGAATGGAATCAACCCGAGTAGAATGGAATGGAATGGAATGGAATGGAATGGAATGGAATGGAATGGAATGGAATGGAATGGAATGGAATCAACCCGAGTAGAATGGAGTGGATTGGAATGGAATGGAATGGAATGGAATGGAATGGAATTCAATGGAATAGAATGAAATGGAATGGAATGGAATTGAATGGAGTGGAATGGAATGGAATGGAATGGAATGGAATGGAATGGAATGGAATGGAATGGAATCTAATGGAATGGAATGGAATGGAATGGAATGGAATGGAATGGAATGGAATCAACCCGAGTAGAACGGAATGGAATGGAATGGAATGGAATGGAATGGCATGGAATGGAATGGAATGTAATGGAATCAACCCGAGTAGAACGGAATGGAATGGAATGGAATGGAATGGAATTCAAAGAAATGGAATGGAATGGAATGGAATGGAATCAACCCGAGTAGAATGGAATGGATAGGAATGGAATGGAAAGGAATGGAATGTAATGCAATAGAATGGAATGGAAGGGAATGGAAAGGAATGGAATGGAATGGAAAGGAATGGAATGGAATGGAATCGAATGGAATCGAATGGAATCGAATGGAATGGAGTGGAATAGAGTGGAATCAACCCGAATAGAACGGAACAGAACGAAACGGAACGGAACGGAACGGAATGGAATGGAGTGAAATGGAATGGAATCAAATGGAGTCGAATGGAACCGAATGGAATGGAATGGAATGGAATGGAATGGAATGGAATGGAATGGAATGGAATGGAATGGAATGGAATGGAATCAACCCGAGTAGAACGGAATGGAATGGAATGGAATGGAATGGAATGGAATGGAATGGTATCGAAAGGAATGGAATGGAATGGAATGCAATGGAATGGAATCGAATGGAATGGAATGGAATGGAATGGAATGGAATGGAATGGAATGGAATTGAATGCAATGAAATGGAATGGAATGGAATGGAATCGAATGGAATGGACTGGAATGAAATGGAATGGAATGGAATGGAATGGAATGGAATGGAATGGAATGGAATGGAATGGAATCAACCCAAGTAGAATGGAATGGATTGGAATGGAATGGAATGGAATGGAATCGAATGGAATGGAATGGAATGGAATGGAATGGAATGGAATGGAATGGAATCAACCCGAGTAGAATGGAATGGATAGGAATGGAATGGAATGGAATGGAACGTAATTCAATAGAATAGAATGGAAGGGAAAGGAAAGGAATGGAATGGAATGGAATGGAATGGAATGGAATCGAATGGAATCGAATCGAATGGAATCGAATGGAAAGGAATGGAATGGAATGGAATGGAATGGAATGGAATGGAATGGAATGGAATCAACCTGAGTAGATTGGAATGGATTGGAATGTAATGAAATGGAATGGAATGGAATTCAATGGAAAAAATGAAATGGAATGGAATGGAATGGAATGGAATGGAATGGAATGGAATCGAATGGAATCGAATGGAATCGAATGGAATGGAGTGGAATAGAATGGAATCAACCCGAGTAGAATGGAATGGAATGGAACGGAACGGAACAGAACGGAACGGAACGGAACGGAACGGAATGGAATGGAGTGAAATGGAATGGAATCGAATGGAATCGAACGGAACCGAATGGAATGGAAAGAAGGGAACGGAATGGAATGGAATGGAATGGAATGGAATGGAATCAACCCGAGTAGAATGGAATGGATTGGAATGGAATGGAATGGAATGGAATGGAATGGAATTCAATAGAATAGAATGGAATGGAATGGAATGGAATGGAATGGAATGGAATGGAATCGAATGCAATAGAATGGAATGGAGTGGAATAGAATGGAATCAACCCGAATAGAACGGAACGGAACGGAACGGAATGGAACGGAATGGAATGGAGTGAAATGGAATGGAATCGAATGGAATCGAAAGGAAGCGAATGTAATGGAATGGAAGGGGATGGAATGGAATTGAATGGAATGGAATGGAATGGAATCAAACCTAGTAGAATGGAATGGATTGGAATGGTATGGAATGGAATCGAATGCAATGCAATGGAACGGAATGGAATGGAATGGACCCGAGTAGAACGGAATGGAATGGAATGGAATGGAATGGAATGGAATGGAATGGAATCGAAAGGAATGGAATGGAATGGAATGGAATGGAATGGAATGGAATGGAATGGATTGGAATGGAATCAACACGAGTAGAACGGAATGGAATGGAATCGAACGGAATGGAATGGAATGGAATGTATTGGAATGTAATGGAATGTAATGTAATGGAATGGAATCGAATGGAATCGAATGGAATCGAATGGAATCGAATGGAATCGAATGGAATCGAATGGAATGGAACGGAATGGAATGGAATGGAATGGAATGGAATGGAATGGAATGGAATGGAATTCAATGGAATAGAATGGAATGGAATGAAATGCAATGGAATCAACCCGAGAAGAATGGAATGGATTGTAATGGAATGGAATGGAATGGAAAGGAATGGAATGGAATGGAATGGAATGGAATGGAATCGAATGGAATGGAATGGAATGGAATGGAATGGAATGGAATGGAATGGAATGGAATGGAATGGAATCAACCCGAGAAGAATGGAATGGAATGGAATGGAATGGAATAGAATGGAATGGAATGGAATGGAATGGAATGGAATGGAAAGGAATGGAATGGAATGGAATGGAATTCAATGGAATGGAATGGAATGGAATGGAAGGGAATGGAATCAACCCGAGTAGAACGGAATGGAATGGAATGGAATGGAATGGAATGGAATGGAATGGAATGGAATGGAATTCAATGGAATAGAATGGAATGGAATGGAATGGAATGGAATGAACCCGAGTAGAACGGAATGGAATGGAATGGAATGGAACGGAATGGAATGGAATGGAATGGAACGGAATGGAATGGAATGGAATGGAATCAACCCGAGTAGAATGGAATGGATTGGAATGGAATGGAATGGAATGGAATGGAATTCTATGGAATAGAATGAAATGAAACGGAATGGAATGGAATGGAATGGAATGGAATGGAATGGAATGGAATGGAATGGAATGGAATCAACCCGAGTAGAATGGAATGGATTGGAATGGAATGGAATGGAATGGAATGGAATGGAATGGAATGGAATGGAATGGAATCAACCCGAGTAGAACGGAATGGAATGGAATGGAATGGAATGGAATGAAATGGAATGGAATGGAATGGAATGTAATGGAATGGAATGGAATCGAATGGAATCGAATGGAATCGAATGGAAAGAAGTGGAATAGAATGGAATCAACCCGAGTATAAAGGAAAGGAATGGAACGGAACAGAATGGAACGAAACGGAAAGGAATGGAATGGAGAGAAATGGAATGGAATCGAATGGAATCGAATGGAACCGAATGGAATGGAATGGAAGGGAATGGAATGGAATGGAATGGAATGGAATGGAATCAACCCGAGTAGAATGGAATGGATTGGAATGGAATGGAATGGAATGGAATGGAATGGAATGGAATGGAATGGAATGGAATCAACTCGAGTAGAATGGAATGGATTGGAATGGAATGGAATGGAATGGAATGGAATGGAATGGAATGGAATCGAATGGAATCGAATGGAATCGAATGGAATGGAATGGAATCAACCCGAGTAGAACGGAATGGAATGGAATGGAATGGAATGGAATGGAATGGAATGGAATGGAATGGAATGGAATGGAATGGAATTCAATGGAATAGAATGGAATGGAATGGAATGGAATGGAATGGAATCGAATGGAATCGAATGGAATCGAATGGAATGGAATGGAATAGAATGGAAACAACCCGAGTAGAAAGGAAAGGAATGGAATGGAATGGAATGGAATGGAATGGAATGGAATGGAATGGAATGGAATGGAATGCAATGAAATGGAAAGGAATGGAATGGAATCGAATGGAATGGACTGGAATGAAATGGAAAGGAATTGAATGGACTGGAATGGAATGGAATGGAATCAACCCGAGTAGAATGGAATGGATTGGAATGGAATGGAATGGATTCGAATGGAATCAAATGGAACCGAATGGAATGGAATGGAAGTGAATGGAATGGAATGGAATGGAACGGAATGGAATCAACCCGAGTAGAATGGAATGGATTGGAATGGAATGGAATATAATGTAATGGAATGGAAAGGAATCGAATGGAATCGAATGGAATTGAATGGAATGGAATGGAATGGAATGGAATGGAATGGAATCAACCCGAGTAGAACGGAATGGAATGGAATGGAATGGAATGGAATGGAATGGAATGGAATGGAATGGAACGGAACGGAATGGAATGGAATGGAATGGAATGGAATGGAATGGAATGGAATGGAATCAACGCGAGTAGAACGGAATGGAATGGAATGGAATGGAATGGAATGGAATGGAATGGAATTGAATGGAATGGAGTGGAGTGGAGGGGAATGGAATGGAATGGAATGGAATGGAATGGAATGGAATGGAATTCAATGGAATAGAATGGAATGGAATGGAATCAACCCGAGTAGAATGGAATGGACTGAAATGGAATGGAATGGAATGGAATGGAATGGAATCGAATGGAATGGAATGGAATGGAATGGAATCGAATGGAATGGAATGGAATGGAATGGAATGGAATGGAATGGAATGGAATGGAATTCAAAGGAATGGAATTCAATGGAATAGAATGGAATCGAATGGAATGGAATGGAATGGAATGGAATCGAATGGAATGGAATGGAATGGAATGGAATGGAATGGAATGGAATGGAATGGAATGGAATCAACCCGAGTAGAACGGAATGGAATGGAATGGAATGGAATGGAATGGAATGGAATGGAATGGAATGGAATCGAATGGAATCGAGTGGAATAGAATGGAATGGAGTGGAAGAGAATGGAATCAACTCGAGTAGAACGGAATGGAATGCAACGGAATGGAACGGAATGGAACGGAATGAAACGGAACGGAATGGAATGGAGTGAAATGGAATGGAATCGAATGGAATCGAATGGAACCGAATGGAATGGAATGGAACGGAATGGAATGGAATGGAATGGAATGGAATGGAATCAACCCTAGTAGAATGTAATGGATTGGAATGGAATGGAATGGAATGGAATGGAATGGAATGGAATGGAATCGAATGGAATGGAATGGAATGGAATGGAATGGAATGGAATGGAATGGAATGGAATGGAATCAACCCGAGTAGAACGGAATGGAATGGAATGGAATGGAATGGAATGGAATGGAATGGAATGGAATGGAATGGAATGGAATTGAGTGGAATGGAATGGAATGGAATGGAATGGAATGGAATGGAATGGAATGGAATGGAATGGAATGGAATCAACACGAGTAGAACGGAATGGAATGGAATGGAATGGAATGGAGTGGAATGGAATGGAATTCAATGGAATGGAATGGAATGGAATGGAATCAACACGAGTAGAACGGAATGGAATGGAATGGAATGGAATGGAATGGAATGGAATGGAATTCAATGGAATGGAATGGAATGGAATGGAATCAACCCGAGTAGAACGGAATGGAATGGAATGGAAAGGAATGGAATGGAATGGAATGGAATGGAATGGAATGGAATTCAATGGAATGGAACGGAATGGAATGGAATGGAATGGAATGGAATGGAATGGAATGGAATGGAATGGAATTCAATGGAATAGAATGGAATGGAATGGAATGGAATGGAATCAACCCGAGTAGAAAGGAATGGAACGGAATGGAATGGAATGGAATGGAATGGAATGGAATGGAATGGAATGGAATGGAATGGAATGCAATGAAATGGAATGGAATCGAATGGAATCGAATGGAATGGACTGTAATGAAATGGAATGGAATGGAATGGAATGGAATGGAATGGAATGGAATGGAATGGAATGGAATGGAATTGAATGGAATGGAAAGGAATGGAATGGAATGGAATCAACCCGAGTAGAACGGAATGGAATGGAATGGAAAGGAATGGAATGGAATGGACTGGAATGGAATGGAATGGAATGGAATGGAATGGAATTCAAAGGAATGGAATTCAATGGAATAGAATGGAATGGAATGGAATGGAATGGAATGGAATGAAGCCGAGTAGAACGGAATGGAATGGAATTGAATTGAATGGAATGGAATGGAATGGAATGGAATGGAATGGAATGGAATTGAATGGAATGGAAAGGAATGGAATGGAATGGAATCAACCCGAGTAGAACGGAATGGAATGGAATGGAAAGGAATGGAATGGAATGGACTGGAATGGAATGGAATGGAATGGAATGGAATGGAATTCAAAGGAATGGAATTCAATGGAATAGAATGGAATGGAATGGAATGGAATGGAATGGAATGAAGCCGAGTAGAACGGAATGGAATGGAATTGAATTGAATGGAATGGAATGGAATGGAATGGAATGGAATCGAATGGAATCGAATGGAATGGAATGGAATGGAATGGAATGGAATCGAATGGAGTGGAATGGAATGGAATGGAATCGAATGGAATCGAATGGAATGGAATGGTATGGAATGGAATGGAATGGAATGGAATGGAATCAACCCGACTAGATTGGAATGGATTGGAATGGAATGGAATGGAATGGAATGGAATGGAATGGAATTCAATGGAAAAAATGAAATGGAATGGAATGGAATGGAATGGAATGGAATGGAATCGAATGGAATCGAATGGAATGGAATGGAATGGAATGGAATGGAATGGAATCGAATGGAATGGAATGGAATGGAATGGAATCGAATGGAATCGAATGGAATGGAATGGAATGGAATGGAATGGAATGGAATGGAATGGAATGGAATGGAATTTAATGCAATGGAATGGAATGGAATGGAATGGAATTCAATGGAATGGAATGGAATGGAATGGAATGGAATGGAATGGAATGGAATCAACCCGAGTAGAACGGAATGGAATGGAATGGAATGGAATGGAATGGAATGGAATGGAATGGAATGGAATGGAATGGAATGGAATTCAATGGAATGGAATTCGATGGAATAGAATGGAATGGAATGGAATGGAATGGAATGGAATGAACCCGAGTAGAACGGAATGGAATGGAATGGAATTGAATGGAATGGAATGGAATGGAATGGAATGGAATGGAATGGAATCGAATGGAATGGAATGGAATGGAATGGAATGGAATGGAATGGAATGGAATGGAATGGAATCGAATGGAATCGAATGGAATGGAATGGAATGGAATGGAATGGAATGGAATGGAATGGAATCAACCCGAGTAGATTGGAATGGATTGGAATGGAATGGAATGGAATGGAATGGAATGGAATTCAATGGAAAAATGAAATGGAATGGAATGGAATGGAATGGAATGGAATGGAATCGAATCGAACGGAATCGAATGGAATGGAATGGAATGGAATGGAATGGAATGGAATGGAATGAAATCGAATGGAATGGAATGGAATCGAATGGAATCGAATGGAATCGAATGGAATGGAATGGAATGGAATGGAATGGAATGGAATGGAATGGAATGGAATGGAATCAACCCGAGTAGATTGGAATGGATTGGAATGGAATGGAATGGAATGGAATGGAATTCAATGGAAAAAATGAAATGGAATGGAATGGAATGGAATGGAATGGAATCGAATGGAATCGGATGGAATCGAATGGAATGGAGTGGATAAGAATGGAATCAACCCGAATAGAATGGAACAGAACGGAACGGAACGGAACGGAATGGAATGGAATTGAGTGAAATGGAATGGAATCGAATGGAATCGAAAGGAACCGAATGGAATGGAATGGAAGGGAATGGAATGGAATGGAATGGAATGGAATGGAATCAACCCGAGTAGAATGGAATGGAATGGAATGGAATGGAATGGAATGGAATGGAATGGAATGGAATGGAATGGAATGGAATGGAATTCAATGGAATAGAATGAAATGGAATGGAATGGAATTGAATGGAGTGGAATGGAATGGAATGGAATGGAATGGAATGGAATGGAATGGAATGGAATGGAATGGAATCTAATGGAATGGAATGGAATGGAATGGAATGGAATGGAATGGAATGGAATCAACCCGAGTAGAACGGAATGGAATGGAATGGAATGGAATGGAATGGCATGGAATGGAATGGAATGTAATGGAATCAACCCGAGTAGAACGGAATGGAATGGAATGGAATGGAATGGAATTCAAAGAAATGGAATGGAATGGAATGGAATGGAATCAACCCGAGTAGAATGGAATGGATAGGAATGGAATGGAAAGGAATGGAATGTAATGCAATAGAATGGAATGGAAGGGAATGGAAAGGAATGGAATGGAATGGAAAGGAATGGAATGGAATGGAATCGAATGGAATCGAATGGAATCGAATGGAATGGAGTGGAATAGAGTGGAATCAACCCGAATAGAACGGAACAGAACGAAACGGAACGGAACGGAACGGAATGGAATGGAGTGAAATGGAATGGAATCAAATGGAGTCGAATGGAACCGAATGGAATGGAATGGAATGGAATGGAATGGAATGGAATGGAATGGAATGGAATGGAATGGAATGGAATGGAATCAACCCGAGCAGAACGGAATGGAATGGAATGGAATGGAATGGAATGGAATGGAATGGAATGGAATGGAATGGAATGGAATGGAATGCAATGGAATGGAATGGAATGGAATGGAATTCAATGGAATGGAATGGAATGGAATGGAATGGAATCAACCCGAGTAGAACGGAATGGAATGGAATGGAAAGGAATGGAATGGAATGGACTGGAATGGAATGGAATGGAATGGAATGGAATGGAATTCAAAGGAATGGAATTCAATGGAATAGAATGGAATGGAATGGAATGGAATGGAATGGAATGAAGCCGAGTAGAACGGAATGGAATGGAATTGAATTGAATGGAATGGAATGGAATGGAATGGAATGGAATCGAATGGAATCGAATGGAATGGAATGGAATGGAATGGAATGGAATCGAATGGAATGGAATGGAATGGAATGGAATCGAATGGAATCGAATGGAATGGAATGGTATGGAATGGAATGGAATGGAATGGAATGGAATCAACCCGAGTAGATTGGAATGGATTGGAATGGAATGGAATGGAATGGAATGGAATGGAATGGAATTCAATGGAAAAAATGAAATGGAATGGAATGGAATGGAATGGAATGGAATGGAATCGAATGGAATCGAATGGAATGGAATGGAATGGAATGGAATGGAATCGAATGGAATGGAATGGAATGGAATGGAATCGAATGGAATCGAATCGAATGGAATGGAATGGAATGGAATGGAATGGAATGGAATGGAATTTAATGCAATGGAATGGAATGGAATGGAATGGAATTCAATGGAATGGAATGGAATGGAATGGAATGGAATGGAATGGAATGGAATCAACCCGAGTAGAACGGAATGGAATGGAATGGAATGGAATGGAATGGAATGGAATGGAATGGAATGGAATGGAATGGAATTCAATGGAATGGAATTCGATGGAATAGAATGGAATGGAATGGAATGGAATGGAATGGAATGAACCCGAGTAGAACGGAATGGAATGGAATGGAATTGAATGGAATGGAATGGAATGGAATGGAATGGAATGGAATAGAATCGAATAGAATGGAATGGAATGGAATGGAATGGAATCGAATGGAATGGAATGGAATGGAATGGAATCGAATGGAATCGAATGGAATGGAATGGAATGGAATGGAATGGAATGGAATGGAATCAACCCGAGTAGATTGGAATGGATTGGAATGGAATGGAATGGAATGGAATGGAATGGAATTCAATGGAAAAATGAAATGGAATGGAATGGAATGGAATGGAATGGAATGGAATGGAATCGAATCGAACGGAATCGAATGGAATGGAATGGAATGGAATGGAATGGAATGGAATGAAATCGAATGGAATGGAATGGAATCGAATGGAATCGAATGGAATCGAATGGAATGGAATGGAATGGAATGGAATGGAATGGAATGGAATGGAATGGAATGGAATGGAATCAACCCGAGTAGATTGGAATGGATTGGAATGGAATGGAATGGAATGGAATGGAATTCAATGGAAAAAATGAAATGGAATGGAATGGAATGGAATGGAATGGAATCGAATGGAATCGGATGGAATCGAATGGAATGGAGTGGATAATAATGGAATCAACCCGAATAGAACGGAACAGAAAGGAACGGAACGGAACGGAATGGAATGGAATTGAGTGAAATGGAATGGAATCGAATGGAATCGAAAGGAACCGAATGGAATGGAATGGAAGGGAATGGAATGGAATGGAATGGAATGGAATGGAATCAACCCGAGTAGAATGGAATGGAATGGAATGGAATGGAATGGAATGGAATGGAATGGAATGGAATGGAATGGAATGGAATGGAATCAACCCGAGTAGAATGGAGTGGATTGGAATGGAATGGAATGGAATGGAATGGAATGGAATGGAATTCAATGGAATAGAATGAAATGGAATGCAATGGAATTGAATGGAGTGGAATGGAATGGAATGGAATGGAATGGAATGGAATGGAATGGAATGGAATCTAATGGAATGGAATGGAATGGAATGGAATGGAATGGAATGGAATGGAATCAACCCGAGTAGAACGGAATGGAATGGAATGGAATGGAATGGAATGGAATTCAATGGAATAGAATGGAATGGAATGGAATAGAATGGAATGGAATGGAATGGAATGGAATGGAATGGAATGGAATGGAATGGAATGGAATGGAATCAACCCGAGTAGAACGGAATGGATCGGAATGGAAAGGAATGGAATGGAATGGAATGGAATGAATGGAATGGAATGGAAATGAATGGAATCGAATGGAATCGAATGGAATCGAATGGAATGGAACGGAATGGAATGGAATGGAATGGAATCGAATGGAATGGAATGGAATGGAATGGAATCGAATGGAATGGAATGGAATGGAATGGAATGGAATGGAATGGAATGGAATGGAATGGAATCAACCCGAGTAGAACGGAATGGAATGAAATGGAATGGAATGGAATGGAATGGAATGGAATGGAAGGGAATGGAATCAACCCGAGTAGAACGGAATGGAATGGAATGGAATGGAATGGAATGGAATGGAATGGAATGGAATGGAATTCAATGGAATAGAATGGAATGGAATGGAATGGAATGCAATGAACCCGAGTAGAACGGAATGGAATGGAATGGAATGGAATGGAATGGAATGGAATGGAATCGAATGGAATCGAATGGAATGGAATGGAATGGAATGGAATGGAATGGAATCGAATGGAATGGAATGGAATGGAATGGAATCGAATGGAATCGAATGGAATGGAATGGAATGGAATGGAATGGAATGGAATGGAATTTAATGCAATGGAATGGAATGGAATGGAATGGAATTCAATGGAATGGAATGGAATGGAATGGAATGGAATGGAATGGAATGGAATGGAATCAACCCGAGTAGAACGGAATGGAATGGAATGGAATGGAATGGAATGGAATGGAATGGAATGGAATGGAATGGAATTCAATGGAATGGAATTCGATGGAATAGAATGGAATGGAATGGAATGGAATTGAATGGAATGGAATGAACCCGAGTAGAACGGAATGGAATGGAATGGAATTGAATGGAATGGAATGGAATGGAATGGAATGGAATGGAATGGAATGGAATCGAATGGAATGAAATGGAATGGAATGGAATGGAATGGAATCGAATGGAATGGAATGGAATGGAATGGAATCGAATGGAATGGAATGGAATGGAATGGAATGGAATGGAATGGAATGGAATGGAATAGAATGGAATCAACCCGATTAGATTGGAATGGATTGGAATGGAAAGGAATGGAATGGAATGGAATGGAATTCAATGGAAAAAATGAAATGGAATGGAATGGAATGGAATGGAATGGAATGGAATGGAATCGAATCGAATGGAATCGAATGGAAAGGAATGGAATGGAATGGAATGGAATGGAATGGAATCGAATGGAATGGAATGGAATGGAATGGAATCGAATGGAATGGAATGGAATGGAATGGAATGGAATGGAATGGAATGGAATGGAATGGAATGGAATGGAATGGAATCAACCCGAGTAGATTGGAATGGATTGGAATGGAATGGAATGGAATGGAATGGAATTCAATGGAAAAAATGAAATGGAATGGAATGGAATGGAATGGAATGGAATGGAATCGAATGGAATCGGATGGAATCGAATGGAATGGAGTGGAATAGAATGGAATCAACCCGAATAGAACGGAACGGAACGGAACGGAACGGAACGGAACGGAATGGAATGGAATTGAGTGAAATGGAATGGAATCGAATGGAATCGAAAGGAACCGAATGGAATGGAATGGAATCGAATGGAATGGAATGGAATGGAATGGAATCGAATGGAATCGAATGGAATGGAATGGAATGGAATGGAATGGAATGGAATGGAATTTAATGCAATGGAATGGAATGGAATGGAATGGAATTCAATGGAATGGAATGGAATGGAATGGAAGGGAATGGAATGGAATGGAATGGAATGGAATGGAATCAACCCGAGTAGAATGGAATGGAATGGAATCGAATGGAATGGAATGGAATGGAATGGAATGGAATGGAATGGAATGGAATGGAATGGAATCAACCCGAGTAGAATGGAGTGGATTGGAATGGAATGGAATGGAATGGAATGGAATGGAATTCAATGGAATAGAATGAAATGGAATGGAATGGAATTGAATGGAGTGGAATGGAATGGAATGGAATGGAATGGAATGGAATGGAATGGAATGGAATCGAATGGAATGGAATGGAATGGAATGGAATGGAATGGAATCAACCCGAGTAGAACGGAATAGAATGGAATGGAATGGAATGGAATGGAATGGAATGGAATGGAATGGAATTCAATGGAATAGAATGGAATGGAATGGAATGGAATGGAATGGAATGGAATGGAATGGAAAGGAATGGAATGGAATGGAATCAACCCGAGTAGAACGGAATGGATTGGAATGGAATGGAATGGAATGGAATGGAATGGAATGAATGGAATGGAATGGAATGGAATGGAATCGAATGGAATCGAATGGAATCGAATGGAATCGAACGGAATGGAATGGAATGGAATGGAATCGAATGGAATGGAATGGAATGGAATGGAAACGAATGGAATGGAATGGAATGGAATGGAATGGAATGGAATGGAATCAACCCGAGTAGATTGGAATGGATTGGAATGGAATGGAATGGAATGGAATGGAATGGAATTCAATGAAAAAAATGAAATGGAATGGAATGGAATGGAATGGAATGGAATCGAATCGAATGGAATCGAATGGAAAGGAATGGAATGGAATGGAATGGAATGGAATGGAATCGAATGGAATGGAATGGAATGGAATGGAATCGAATGGAATCGAATGGAATGGAATGGAATGGAATGGAATGGAATGGAATGGAATGGAATGCAATCAACCCGAGTAGATTGGAATGGATTGGAATGGAATGGAATGGAATGGAATGGAATTCAATGGAAAAAATGAAATGGAATGGAATGGATTGGAATGGAATGGAATGGAATCGAATGGAATCGGATGGAATCGAATGGAATGGAGTGGAATTGAATGGAATCAACCCGAATAGAACGGAACGGAACGGAACGGAACGGAACGGAATGGAATGGAATTGAGTGAAATGGAATGGAATCGAATGGAATCGAAAGGAACCGAATGGAATGGAATGGAAAGGAATGGAATGGAATGGAATGGAATGGAATGGAATCAACCCGAGTAGAATGGAATGGAATGGAATCGAATGGAATGGAATGGAATGGAATGGAATGGAATGGAATGGAATGGAATGGAATCAACCCAAGTAGAATGGAGTGGATTGGAATGGAATGGAATGGAATGGAATGGAATGGAATTCAATGGAATAGAATGAAATGGAATGGAATGGAAGTGAATGGAGTGGAATGGAATGGAATGGAATGGAATGGAATGGAATGGAATGGAATCGAATCGAATGGAATGGAATGGAATGGAATGGAATGGAATGGAATGGAATGGAATGGAATCAACCCGAGTAGAACGGAATGGAATGGAATGGAAAGGAATGGAATGGAATGGAATGGAATGGAATGGAATGGAATTCAATGGAATAGAATGGAATGGAATGGAATAGAATGGAATGGAATGGAATGGAATGGAATGGAATGGAATGGAATCAACCCGAGTAGAACGGAATGGATTGGAATGGAAAGGAATGGAATGGAATGGAAAGGAATGAATGGAATGGAATGGAATGGAATGGAATCGAATGGAATCGAATGGAATCGAATGGAATGGAACGGAATTGAATGGAATGGAATGGAATGGAATGGAATGGAATGGAATGGAATGGAATGGAATCGAATGGAATGGAATGGAATGGAATGGAATGGAATGGAATGGAATGGAATGGAATGGAAGGGAATGGAATCAACCCGAGTAGAACGGAATGGAATGGAATGGAATGGAATGGAATGGAATGGAATGGAATGGAATGGAATGGAATGGAATGGAATGGAATGGAATGGAATTCAATGGAATAGAATGGAATGGAATGGAATGGAATGCAATGAACCCGAGTAGAACGGAATGGAATGGAATGGAATGGAATGGAATGGAATGGAATGGAATGGAATGGAATGGAATGCAATGGAATGGAATCAACCCGAGTAGAATGGAATGGATTGGAATGGAATGGAATGGAATGGAATGGAATTCAATGGAATAGAATGAAATGGAATGGAATGGAATGGAATGGAATGGAATGGAATGGAATGGAATGGAATGGAATGGAATCAACCCGAGTAGAATGCAATGGATTGGAATGGAATGGAATGGAATTGAATTGAATGGAATGGAATGGAATCGAATGGAATCGAATGGAATGGACTGGAATGAAATGGAATGGAATGGAATGGAATGGAATGGAATCGAATGGAATCGAATGGAATCGAATGGAATGGAGTGGAATAGAATGGAATCAAAACGAAAAGAACGGAACGGAACGGAACGGAACGGAACGGAACGGAATGGAATGGAGTGAAATGGAATGGAATCAAATGGAATCGAATGGAACCGAATGGAATGGAATGGAAGGGAATGGAATGCAATGGAATGGAATGGAATGGAATGGAATGGAATGGAATCAACCCGAGTAGAATGGAATGGACTGGAATGGAATGGAATGGAATGGAATGGAATGGAATGGAATCGAATGGAATGGAATGGAATGGAATGGAATGGAATGGAATCAACCCGAGTAGAACGGAATGGAATGGAATGGAATGGAATGGAATGGAATGGAATGGAATGGAATTC
The DNA here is from genome assembly GCF_029281585.2 of Gorilla gorilla gorilla. Lineage (NCBI taxonomy): Eukaryota > Metazoa > Chordata > Mammalia > Primates > Hominidae > Gorilla > Gorilla gorilla. Next base: position 47,589,313 of record NC_073239.2, on the reverse strand, counting down.
AATGTAATGGAATGGAATCAACCCGAGTAGAACGGAATGGAATGGAATGGAATGGAATGGAACGGAATTCAATGGAATGGAATTCAATGGAATAGAATGGAATGGAATGGAATGGAGTGGAATGGAATGAACCCGAGTAGAACGGAATGGAATGGAATGGAATTGAATGGAATGGAATGGAATGGAATGGAATGGAATGGAATCGAATGGAATCGAATGGAATGGAATGGAATGGAATGGAATGGAATGGAATCGAATGGAATGGAATGGAATGGAATCGAATGGAATGGAATGGAATGGAATGGAATGGAATGGAATGGAATGGAATGGAATGGAATGGAATAAACCCGAGTAGATTTGAATGGATTGGAATGGAATGAAATGGAATGGAATGGAATTCAATGGAAAAAATGAAATGGAATGGAATGGAACGGAATGGAACGGAATGGAACGGAATGGAACGGAACGGAATGGAATGGAGTGAAATGGAATGGAATCAAATGGAATCGAACGGAACCGAATGGAATGGGAAGAAGGGAACGGAATGGAATGGAATGGAATGGAATGGAATGGAATAAACCCGAGTAGAATGGAAGGGATTGGAATGGAATGGAATGGAATGGAATGGTATTCAATGGAATAGAATGAAATGGAATGGAATGGAATGGAATGGAATGGAATGGAATCGAATGGAAAGGAATGGAATCGAAAGGAATGGAAAGGAATGGAATGTACGCGAGTAGAACGGAATGGAATGGAATGGAATGGAATGGAATGGAATGGAATGGAATGGAATGGAATGAACCCGAGTAGAACGGAATGGAATGGAATGGAATGGAATGGAATGGAATGGAATGGAATGGAATGGAATGCAATGGAATGGAATGGAATGGAATGGAATGGAATGGAATTCAATGGAATGGAATGGAATGGAATGGAATGGAATTGAATGGAATGGAATCAACCCAAGTAGAACGGAATGGAATGGAATGGAATGGAATGGAATGGAATGGAATGGAATTCAATGGAATGGAATTCAGTGGAATAGAATGGAATGGAATGGAATGGAATGGAATGGAATGAACCCGAGTAGAGCGGAATGGAATGGAATGGAATTGAATGGAATGGAATGGAATGGAATGGAATGGAATGGAATGGAATGGAATCGAATGGAATGGAATGGAATGCAATGGAATGGAATGGAATGGAATGGAATCGAATGGAATGGAATGGAATGGAATGGAATCGAATGGAATCGAATGGAATCGAATGGAATGGAATGGAATGGAATGGAATGGAATGGAAAGGAATGGAATGGAATGGAATCAACCCGAGTAGATTGGAATGGATTGGAATGGAATGGAATGGAATGGAATGGAATTCAATGGAAAAAATGAAATGGAATGGAATGGAATGGAATGGAATGAAATGGAATGGAATCGAATGGAATGGAATGGAATGGAATGGAATGGAATGGAATCGAATGGAATGGAATGGAAAGGAATGGAATCGAACGGAATTGAATGGAATGGAATGGAATGGAATGGAATGGAATGGAATGGAATCAACCCGAGTAGATTGGAATGGATTGGAATGGAATGGAATGGAATGGAATGGAGTGGAATGGAATCGAATGGAATCGAATGGAATCGAATGGAATGGAGTGGAATAGAATGGAATCAACCCGAGTAGAACGGAATGGAATGGAACGGAACGGAACGGAACGGAACGGAACGGAACGGAACCGAATCGAATGGAGTGAAATGGAATGGAATCGAATGGAATCGAATGGAACCGAATGGAATGGAAAGAAGGGAATTAAATGGAATGGAATGGAATCAAACCGAGTAGAATGGAATGGATTGGAATGGAATGGAATGGAGTGGAATGGAATGGAATTCAATAGAATAGAATGGAATGGAATGGAATGGAATGGAATGGAATCAACCCGAGTAGAATGGAATGGATTGGAATGGAATGGAATGGAATGGAAGGGAATGGAATGGAATGGAATGGAATGGAATGGAATCAACCCGAGTAGAATGGAATGGATTGGAATGGAATGGAATGGACTGGAATGGAATGGAATGGAATAGAATGGAATGGAATGGAATGGAATGGAATGGAATGGAATGGAATGGGATGGAATGGAATGGAATGGAATGGAATGGAATGGAATGGAATGGAATGGAATGGAATTGATTCGAATGGAATGGAATGGAATGGAATGGAATGGAATGGAATGGTATCGAAAGGAATGGAATGGAATGGAATGCAATGGAATGGAATCGAATGGAATGGAATGGAATGGAATGGAATGGAATGGAATGGAATGGAATTGAATGCAATGAAATGGAATGGAATGGAATGGAATCGAATGGAATGGACTGGAATGAAATGGAATGGAATGGAATGGAATGGAATGGAATGGAATGGAATGGAATGGAATCAACCCAAGTAGAATGGAATGGATTGGAATGGAATGGAATGGAATGGAATCGAATGGAATGGAATGGAATGGAATGGAATGGAATGGAATGGAATGGAATGGAATCAACCCGAGTAGAATGGAATGGATAGGAATGGAATGGAATGGAATGGAACGTAATTCAATAGAATAGAATGGAAGGGAAAGGAAAGGAATGGAATGGAATGGAATGGAATGGAATGGAATCGAATGGAATCGAATCGAATGGAATCGAATGGAAAGGAATGGAATGGAATGGAATGGAATGGAATGGAATGGAATGGAATGGAATCAACCTGAGTAGATTGGAATGGATTGGAATGTAATGAAATGGAATGGAATGGAATTCAATGGAAAAAATGAAATGGAATGGAATGGAATGGAATGGAATGGAATGGAATGGAATCGAATGGAATCGAATGGAATCGAATGGAATGGAGTGGAATAGAATGGAATCAACCCGAGTAGAATGGAATGGAATGGAACGGAACGGAACAGAACGGAACGGAACGGAACGGAACGGAATGGAATGGAGTGAAATGGAATGGAATCGAATGGAATCGAACGGAACCGAATGGAATGGAAAGAAGGGAACGGAATGGAATGGAATGGAATGGAATGGAATGGAATCAACCCGAGTAGAATGGAATGGATTGGAATGGAATGGAATGGAATGGAATTGAATGGAATTCAATAGAATAGAATGGAATGGAATGGAATGGAATGGAATGGAATGGAATGGAATCGAATGCAATAGAATGGAATGGAGTGGAATAGAATGGAATCAACCCGAATAGAACGGAACGGAACGGAACGGAATGGAACGGAATGGAATGGAGTGAAATGGAATGGAATCGAATGGAATCGAAAGGAAGCGAATGTAATGGAATGGAAGGGGATGGAATGGAATTGAATGGAATGGAATGGAATGGAATCAAACCTAGTAGAATGGAATGGATTGGAATGGTATGGAATGGAATCGAATGCAATGCAATGGAACGGAATGGAATGGAATGGACCCGAGTAGAACGGAATGGAATGGAATGGAATGGAATGGAATGGAATGGAATGGAATCGAAAGGAATGGAATGGAATGGAATGGAATGGAATGGAATGGAATGGAATGGATTGGAATGGAATCAACACGAGTAGAACGGAATGGAATGGAATCGAACGGAATGGAATGGAATGGAATGTATTGGAATGTAATGGAATGTAATGTAATGGAATGGAATCGAATGGAATCGAATGGAATCGAATGGAATCGAATGGAATCGAATGGAATCGAATGGAATGGAACGGAATGGAATGGAATGGAATGGAATGGAATGGAATGGAATGGAATGGAATTCAATGGAATAGAATGGAATGGAATGAAATGCAATGGAATCAACCCGAGAAGAATGGAATGGATTGTAATGGAATGGAATGGAATGGAAAGGAATGGAATGGAATGGAATGGAATGGAATGGAATCGAATGGAATGGAATGGAATGGAATGGAATGGAATGGAATGGAATGGAATGGAATGGAATGGAATCAACCCGAGAAGAATGGAATGGAATGGAATGGAATGGAATAGAATGGAATGGAATGGAATGGAATGGAATGGAATGGAAAGGAATGGAATGGAATGGAATGGAATTCAATGGAATGGAATGGAATGGAATGGAAGGGAATGGAATCAACCCGAGTAGAACGGAATGGAATGGAATGGAATGGAATGGAATGGAATGGAATGGAATGGAATGGAATTCAATGGAATAGAATGGAATGGAATGGAATGGAATGGAATGAACCCGAGTAGAACGGAATGGAATGGAATGGAATGGAACGGAATGGAATGGAATGGAATGGAATGGAATGGAATGGAATGGAATGGAATCAACCCGAGTAGAATGGAATGGATTGGAATGGAATGGAATGGAATGGAATGGAATTCTATGGAATAGAATGAAATGAAACGGAATGGAATGGAATGGAATGGAATGGAATGGAATGGAATGGAATGGAATGGAATCAACCCGAGTAGAATGGAATGGATTGGAATGGAATGGAATGGAATGGAATGGAATGGAATGGAATGGAATGGAATGGAATCAACCCGAGTAGAACGGAATGGAATGGAATGGAATGGAATGGAATGAAATGGAATGGAATGGAATGGAATGTAATGGAATGGAATGGAATCGAATGGAATCGAATGGAATCGAATGGAAAGAAGTGGAATAGAATGGAATCAACCCGAGTATAAAGGAAAGGAATGGAACGGAACAGAATGGAACGAAACGGAAAGGAATGGAATGGAGAGAAATGGAATGGAATCGAATGGAATCGAATGGAACCGAATGGAATGGAATGGAAGGGAATGGAATGGAATGGAATGGAATGGAATGGAATCAACCCGAGTAGAATGGAATGGATTGGAATGGAATGGAATGGAATGGAATGGAATGGAATGGAATGGAATGGAATCAACTCGAGTAGAATGGAATGGATTGGAATGGAATGGAATGGAATGGAATGGAATGGAATGGAATCGAATGGAATCGAATGGAATCGAATGGAATGGAATGGAATCAACCCGAGTAGAACGGAATGGAATGGAATGGAATGGAATGGAATGGAATGGAATGGAATGGAATGGAATGGAATGGAATGGAATTCAATGGAATAGAATGGAATGGAATGGAATGGAATGGAATGGAATCGAATGGAATCGAATGGAATCGAATGGAATGGAATGGAATAGAATGGAAACAACCCGAGTAGAAAGGAAAGGAATGGAATGGAATGGAATGGAATGGAATGGAATGGAATGGAATGGAATGGAATGGAATGCAATGAAATGGAAAGGAATGGAATGGAATCGAATGGAATGGACTGGAATGAAATGGAAAGGAATTGAATGGACTGGAATGGAATGGAATGGAATCAACCCGAGTAGAATGGAATGGATTGGAATGGAATGGAATGGATTCGAATGGAATCAAATGGAACCGAATGGAATGGAATGGAAGTGAATGGAATGGAATGGAATGGAACGGAATGGAATCAACCCGAGTAGAATGGAATGGATTGGAATGGAATGGAATATAATGTAATGGAATGGAAAGGAATCGAATGGAATCGAATGGAATTGAATGGAATGGAATGGAATGGAATGGAATGGAATGGAATCAACCCGAGTAGAACGGAATGGAATGGAATGGAATGGAATGGAATGGAATGGAATGGAATGGAATGGAACGGAACGGAATGGAATGGAATGGAATGGAATGGAATGGAATGGAATGGAATGGAATCAACGCGAGTAGAACGGAATGGAATGGAATGGAATGGAATGGAATGGAATGGAATGGAATTGAATGGAATGGAGTGGAGTGGAGGGGAATGGAATGGAATGGAATGGAATGGAATGGAATGGAATGGAATTCAATGGAATAGAATGGAATGGAATGGAATCAACCCGAGTAGAATGGAATGGACTGAAATGGAATGGAATGGAATGGAATGGAATGGAATCGAATGGAATGGAATGGAATGGAATGGAATCGAATGGAATGGAATGGAATGGAATGGAATGGAATGGAATGGAATGGAATGGAATTCAAAGGAATGGAATTCAATGGAATAGAATGGAATCGAATGGAATGGAATGGAATGGAATGGAATCGAATGGAATGGAATGGAATGGAATGGAATGGAATGGAATGGAATGGAATGGAATGGAATCAACCCGAGTAGAACGGAATGGAATGGAATGGAATGGAATGGAATGGAATGGAATGGAATGGAATGGAATGGAATCGAATGGAATCGAGTGGAATAGAATGGAATGGAGTGGAAGAGAATGGAATCAACTCGAGTAGAACGGAATGGAATGCAACGGAATGGAACGGAATGGAACGGAATGAAACGGAACGGAATGGAATGGAGTGAAATGGAATGGAATCGAATGGAATCGAATGGAACCGAATGGAATGGAATGGAACGGAATGGAATGGAATGGAATGGAATGGAATGGAATCAACCCTAGTAGAATGTAATGGATTGGAATGGAATGGAATGGAATGGAATGGAATGGAATGGAATGGAATCGAATGGAATGGAATGGAATGGAATGGAATGGAATGGAATGGAATGGAATGGAATCAACCCGAGTAGAACGGAATGGAATGGAATGGAATGGAATGGAATGGAATGGAATGGAATGGAATGGAATGGAATGGAATTGAGTGGAATGGAATGGAATGGAATGGAATGGAATGGAATGGAATGGAATGGAATGGAATGGAATGGAATCAACACGAGTAGAACGGAATGGAATGGAATGGAATGGAATGGAGTGGAATGGAATGGAATTCAATGGAATGGAATGGAATGGAATGGAATCAACACGAGTAGAACGGAATGGAATGGAATGGAATGGAATGGAATGGAATGGAATGGAATTCAATGGAATGGAATGGAATGGAATGGAATCAACCCGAGTAGAACGGAATGGAATGGAATGGAAAGGAATGGAATGGAATGGAATGGAATGGAATGGAATGGAATTCAATGGAATGGAACGGAATGGAATGGAATGGAATGGAATGGAATGGAATGGAATGGAATGGAATGGAATGGAATGGAGTGGAACGGAATGGAATGGAATGGAATGGAATGGAATGGAATGGAATGGAATGGAATGGAATGGAGTGGAATGGAATGGAATGGAATGGAATGGAATGGAATGGAATGGAATGGAATTCAATGGAATGGAATGGAATGGAATGGAATCAACCCGAGTAGAACGGAATGGAATGGAATGGAAAGGAATGGAATGGAATGGAATGGAATGGAATGGAATGGAATTCAATGGAATGGAACGGAATGGAATGGAATGGAATGGAATGGAATGGAATGGAATGGAATGGAATGGAATGGAGTGGAACGGAATGGAATGGAATGGAATGGAATGGAATGGAATGGAATGGAATGGAATGGAGTGGAATGGAATGGAATGGAATGGAATGGAATGGAATGGAATGGAATGGAATTCAATGGAATAGAATGGAATGGAATGGAATGGAATGGAATCAACCCGAGTAGAAAGGAATGGAACGGAATGGAATGGAATGGAATGGAATGGAATGGAATGGAATGGAATGGAATGGAATGCAATGAAATGGAATGGAATCGAATGGAATCGAATGGAATGGACTGTAATGAAATGGAATGGAATGGAATGGAATGGAATGGAATGGAATGGAATGGAATGGAATGGAATGGAATGGAATTGAATGGAATCAACCCGAGTAGAATGGAATGGATTGGAATGGAATGGAATGGAATGGAATCGAATGGAATGGAATGGAATCGAAAGGAATGGAAATGAATGGAATGGACGCGAGTAGAACGGAACGGAATGGAATGGAATGGAATGGAATGGAATGGAATGGAATGGAATGGAATGGAATGGAATGAACCCGAGTAGAATGGAATGGAATCTAATGGAATGGAATGGAATGGAATGGAATGGAATGGAATGGAATGGAATCAACCCGGGTAGAATGGAATGGATAGGAATGGAATGGAATGGAATGGAATGGAATGTAATTCAATAGAATGGAATGGAGGGGAATGGAAAGGAATGGAATGGAATGGAATGGAATCGAATGGAATCGAATTGAATCGAATGGAATGGAGTGGAATAGAGTGGAATCAACCCGAATAGAACGGAGCGGAACGGAACGGAACGGAACGGAATGGAATGGAGTGAAATGGAATGGAATCAAATGGAGTCGAATGGAACCGAATGGAATGGAATGGAATGGAATGGAATGGAATGGAATGGAATGGAATGGAATGGAATGGAATCAACCCGAGTAGAACGGAATGGAATGGAATGGAATGGAATGGAATGCAATGGAATGGAATGGAATGGAATGGAATGGAATTCATTGGAATGGAATGGAATGGAATGGAATGGAATTGAATGGAATGGAATCAACCCGAGTAGAACGGAATGGAATGGAATGGAATGGAATGGAATGGAATGGAATGGAATGGAATGGAATGGAATGGAATTCAATGGAATGGAATTCAATGGAATAGAATGGAATGGAATGGAATGGAATGGAATGAACCCGAGTAGAACGGAATGGAATGGAATGGAATTGAATGGAATGGAATGGAATGGAATGGAATGGAAAAGAATGGAATCGAATGGAATGCAATGGAATGGAATGGAATGGAATGGAATGGAATGGAATGGAATGGAATGGAATCGAATGGAATCGAATGGAATCGAATGGAATGGAATGGAATGGAATGGAAAGGAATGGAAAGGAATGGAATGGAATGGAATCAACCCGAGTAGATTGGAATGGATTGGAATGGAATGGAATGGAATTCAATGGAAAAAATGAAACGGAATGGAATGGAATGGAATGGAATGGAATCGAATGGAATGGAATGGAATGGAATGGAATGGAATGGAATGGAATCGAATGGAATGGAATGGAATGGAATGGAATCGAATGGAATCGAATGGAATCGAATGGAATGGAATGGAATGGAATGGAATGGAATGGAATGGAAAGGAATGGAATGGAATGGAATCAACCCGAGTAGATTGGAATGGATTGGAATGGAATGGAATGGAATGGAATGGAATTCAATGGAAAAAATGAAATGGAATGGAATGGAATGGAATGGAATGAAATGGAATGGAATCGAATGGAATGGAATGGAATGGAATGGAATGGAATGGAATGGAATCGAATGGAATGGAATGGAAAGGGATGGAATCGAACGGAATTGAATGGAATGGAATGGAATGGAATGGAATGGAATCAACCCGAGTAGATTGGAATGGATTGGAATGGAATGGAATGGAATGGAATGGAGTGGAATGGAATCGAATGGAATCGAATGGAATCGAATGGAATGGAGTGGAATAGAATGGAATCAACCCGAGTAGAACGGAATGGAATGGAACGGAACGGAACGGAACGGAACGGAACGGAACGGAACGGAATGGAATGGAGTGAAATGGAATGGAATCGAATGGAATCGAACGGAACCGAATGGAATGGAAAGAAGGGAATTAAATGGAATGGAATGGAATGGAATGGAATGGAATGGAATCAAACCCAGTAGAATGGAATGGATTGGAATGGAATGGAATGGAGTGGAATGGAATGGAATTCAATAGAATAGAATGGAATGGAATGGAATGGAATGGAATGGAATCAACCCGAGTAGAATGGAATGGATTGGAATGGAATGGAATGGAATGGAAGGGAATGGAATGGAATGGAATGGAATGGAATGGAATCAACCCGAGTAGAATGGAATGGATTGGAATGGAATGGAATGGACTGGAATGGAATGGAATGGAATAGAATGGAATGGAATGGAATGGAATGGAATGGAATGGAATGGAATGGAATGGAATGGAATGGAATGGAATGGGATGGAATGGAATGGAATGGAATGGAATGGAATGGAATGGAATGGAATGGAATGGAATTGATTCGAATAGAATGGAATGGAATGGAATGGAATGGAATGGTATCGAAAGGAATGGAATGGAATGGAATGCAATGGAATGGAATCGAATGGAATGGAATGGAATGGAATGGAATGGAATGGAATGGAATGGAATTGAATGCAATGAAATGGAATGGAATGGAATGGAATCGAATGGAATGGACTGGAATGAAATGGAATGGAATGGAATGGAATGGAATGGAATGGAATGGAATGGAATGGAATCAACCCAAGTAGAATGGAATGGATTGGAATGGAATGGAATGGAATGGAATCGAATGGAATGGAATGGAATGGAATGGAATGGAATGGAATGGAATGGAATCAACCCGAGTAGAATGGAATGGATAGGAATGGAATGGAATGGAATGGAACGTAATTCAATAGAATAGAATGGAAGGGAAAGGAAAGGAATGGAATGGAATGGAATGGAATGGAATGGAATCGAATGGAATCGAATCGAATGGAATCGAATGGAAAGGAATGGAATGGAATGGAATGGAATGGAATGGAATGGAATGGAATGGAATCAACCTGAGTAGATTGGAATGGATTGGAATGTAATGAAATGGAATGGAATGGAATTCAATGGAAAAAATGAAATGGAATGGAATGGAATGGAATGGAATGGAACGGAATGGAATCGAATGGAATCGAATGGAATCGAATGGAATGGAGTGGAATAGAATGGAATCAACCCGAGTAGAATGGAATGGAATGGAACGGAACGGAACGGAACGGAACGGAACGGAACGGAACGGAACGGAATGGAATGGAGTGAAATGGAATGGAATCGAATGGAATCGAACGGAACCGAATGGAATGGAAAGAAGGGAACGGAATGGAATGGAATGGAATGGAATGGAATGGAATCAACCCGAGTAGAATGGAATGGATTGGAATGGAATGGAATGGAATGGAATGGAATGGAATTCAATAGAATAGAATGGAATGGAATGGAATGGAATGGAATGGAATGGAATGGAATGGAATGGAATGGAATCGAATGCAATAGAATGGAATGGAGTGGAATAGAATGGAATCAACCCGAATAGAACGGAACGGAACGGAATGGAACGGAATGGAATGGAGTGAAATGGAATGGAATCGAATGGAATCGAAAGGAAGCGAATGTAATGGAATGGAAGGGGATGGAATGGAATTGAATGGAATGGAATGGAATGGAATCAAACCTAGTAGAATGGAATGGATTGGAATGGTATGGAATGGAATCGAATGCAATGCAATGGAACGGAATGGAATGGAATGGACCCGAGTAGAACGGAATGGAATGGAATGGAATGGAATGGAATGGAATGGAATGGAATCGAAAGGAATGGAATGGAATGGAATGGAATGGAATGGAATGGAATGGAATGGAATGGGATTTAATCGAATGGAATCGAATGGAATGAAATTGAACGGAATGGAATCGAATGGAACGGAATGGAATGGAATGGAATGGAATGGAATCGAATGGAATGGAATGGAATCGAATGGATTGGAATGGAATGGAATGGAATGGAATGGAATAGAATGGAATGGAATGGAATGGAATGGAATCAACCCGAGTAGAATGGAATGGATTGGAATGGAATGGAATGGAATGGAATGGAATTCAATGGAATAGAATGAAATGGAATGGAATGGAATGGAATGGAATGGAATGGAATCGAATGTAATCGAATGGAATCGAATGGAATGGAGTGGAAGAGAATGGAATCAACTCGAGTAGAACGGAATGGAATGGAACGGAATGGAACGGAACGGAACGGAATGGAACGGAACGGAATGGAATGGAGTGAAACGGAATAGAATCGAATGGAATCCAATGGAACCGAATGGAATGGAATGGAACGGAATGGAATGGAATGGACTGGAATGGAATGGAATCAACCCTAGTAGAATGTAATGGATTGGAATGGAATGGAATGGAATGGAATGGAATGGAATCGAATGGAATCGAAGGGAATCGAATGGAATGGAATGGAATGGAATGGAATTGAATGGAATGGAATCAACCCGAGTAGAACGGAATGGAATGGAATGGAATGGAATGGAATGGAATGGAATGGAATGGCATGGAATGGAATTCAATGGAATGGAATGGAATGGAATGGAATGGAATGGAATGGAATGGAATGGAATCGAATGGAATTGAATGGAATCGAATGGAATGGAATGGAATAGAATGGAATCAACTCGAGTAGAAAGGAATGGAATGGAATGGAATGGAATGGAATGGAATGGAAAGGAATGCAATGAAATGGAATGGAATGGAATGGAATCGAATGGAATGGACTGGAATGAAATGGAATGGAATGGAATGGAATGGAATGGAATGGAATGGAATGGAATGGAATGGAATCAACCCGAGTAGAATGGAATGGATTGGAATGGAATGGAATGGAATCGAATCGAATGGAATGAAATGGTATCGAATGGAATGGAAAGGAATGGAATGGACGCGAGTAGAACGGAATGGAATGGAATGGAATGGAATGGAATGGAATGGAATGGAATGGAATGGAATGAACCCGAGTAGAACGGAATGGAATGGAATGGAATGGAATGGAATGGAATGGAATTCAATAGAATAGAATGGATGGGAATGGAAAGGAATGGAAAGGAATGGAATGGAATGGATTCGAATCGAATGGAATCGAATGGAATCGAATGGAATGGAGTGGAATAGAATGGAATCAACCCGAATAGAACGGAACGGAACGGAACGGAAAGGAACGGAACGGAATGGAATGGACTGAAATGGAATGGAATCAAATGGAATCGAATGGAACCGAATGGAATGGAATGGAAGGGAATGGAATGCAATGGAATGGAATGGAATGGAATGGAATCAACCCGAGTAGAATGGAATGGACTGAAATGGAATGGAATGGAATGGAATGGAATGGAATCGAATGGAATGGAATGGAATGGAATGGAATCGAATGGAATGGAATGGAATGGAATGGAATGGAATGGAATGGAATGGAATGAAATGGAATGGAATCAACCCGAGTAGAACGGAATGGAATGGAATGGAATGGAATGGAATGGAATGGAATGGAATGGAATGGAATGGAATCGAATGGAATCGAGTGGAATAGAATGGAATGGAGTGGAAGAGAATGGAATCAACTCGAGTAGAACGGAATGGAATGCAACGGAATGGAACGGAATGGAACGGAATGAAACGGAACGGAATGGAATGGAGTGAAATGGAATGGAATCGAATGGAATCGAATGGAACCGAATGGAATGGAATGGAACGGAATGGAATGGAATGGACTGGAATGGAATGGAATCAACCCTAGTAGAATGTAATGGATTGGAATGGAATGGAATGGAATGGAATGGAATGGAATCGAATGGAATGGAATGGAATGGAATGGAATGGAATGGAATGGAATGGAATGGAATCAACCCGAGTAGAACGGAATGGAATGGAATGGAATGGAATGGAATGGAATGGAATGGAATGGAATGGAATTGAGTGGAATGGAATGGAATGGAATGGAATGGAATGGAATGGAATGGAATGGAATGGAATGGAATGGAATGGAATCAACACGAGTAGAACGGAATGGAATGGAATGGAATGGAATGGAGTGGAATGGAATGGAATTCAATGGAATGGAATGGAATGGAATGGAATCAACACGAGTAGAACGGAATGGAATGGAATGGAATGGAATGGAATGGAATGGAATTCAATGGAATGGAATGGAATGGAATGGAATCAACCCGAGTAGAACGGAATGGAATGGAATGGAAAGGAATGGAATGGAATGGAATGGAATGGAATGGAATGGAATTCAATGGAATGGAACGGAATGGAATGGAATGGAATGGAATGGAATGGAATGGAATGGAATGGAATGGAATGGAGTGGAACGGAATGGAATGGAATGGAATGGAATGGAATGGAATGGAATGGAATGGAATGGAATGGAGTGGAATGGAATGGAATGGAATGGAATGGAATGGAATGGAATGGAATTCAATGGAATAGAATGGAATGGAATGGAATGGAATGGAATCAACCCGAGTAGAAAGGAATGGAACGGAATGGAATGGAATGGAATGGAATGGAATGGAATGGAATGCAATGAAATGGAATGGAATCGAATGGAATCGAATGGAATGGACTGTAATGAAATGGAATGGAATGGAATGGAATGGAATGGAATGGAATGGAATGGAATGGAATGGAATGGAATGGAATGGAATGGAATCAACCCGAGTAGAATGGAATGGATTGGAATGGAATGGAATGGAATGGAATCGAATGGAATGGAATGGAATTGAAAGGAATGGAAATGAATGGAATGGACGCGAGTAGAACGGAACGGAATGGAATGGAATGGAATGGAATGGAATGGAATGGAATGGAATGGAATGAACCCGAGTAGAACGGAATGGAATCTAATGGAATGGAATGGAATGGAATGGAATGGAATGGAATGGAATGGAATGGAATCAACCCGAGTAGAATGGAATGGATAGGAATGGAATGGAATGGAATGGAATGGAATGTAATTCAATAGAATGGAATGGAGGGGAATGGAAAGGAATGGAATGGAATGGAATGGAATCGAATGGAATCGAATTGAATCGAATGGAATGGAGTGGAATAGAGTGGAATCAACCCGAATAGAACGGAGCGGAACGGAACGGAACGGAACGGAATGGAATGGAGTGAAATGGAATGGAATCAAATGGAGTCGAATGGAACCGAATGGAATGGAATGGAATGGAATGGAATGGAATGGAATGGAATGGAATGGAATGGAATGGAATGGAATGGAATCAACCCGAGTAGAACGGAATGGAATGGAATGGAATGGAATGGAATGCAATGGAATGGAATGGAATGGAATGGAATGGAATTCATTGGAATGGAATGGAATGGAATGGAATGGAATTGAATGGAATGGAATCAACCCGAGTAGAACGGAATGGAATGGAATGGAATGGAATGTAATGGAATGGAATGGAATGGAATGGAATGGAATTGAATGGAATTCAATGGAATGGAATTCAATGGAATAGAATGGAATGGAATGGAATGGAATGGAATGAACCCGAGTAGAACGGAATGGAATGGAATGGAATTGAATGGTATGGAATGGAATGGAATGGAATGGAAAAGAATGGAATCGAATGGAATGCAATGGAATGGAATGGAATGGAATGGAATCGAATGGAATGGAATGGAATGGAATGGAATCGAATGGAATCGAATGGAATGGAATGGAATGGAATGGAATGGAATGGAAAGGAATGGAAAGGAATGGAATGGAATGGAATCAACACGAGTAGATTGGAATGGATTGGATTGGAATGGAATGGAATTCAATGGAAAAAATGAAATGGAATGGAATGGAATGGAATGGAATGGAATCGAATGGAATGGAATGGAATGGAATGGAATGGAATGGAATGGAATGGAATGGAATGGAATGGAATGGAATGGAATCGAATGGAATCGAATGGAATGGAATGGAATCGAATGGAATCGAATGGAATGGAATGGAATGGAATCAACCCGAGTAGATTGGAATGGATTGGAATGGAATAGAATGGAATGGAATGGAATGGAATGGAATCGAATGGAATCGAATGGAATCGAATGGAATGGAGTGGAATAGAATGGAATCAACCCGAGTAGAACGGAATGGAATGGAACGGAACGGAACGGAACGGAAAGGAACGGAACGGAACGGAACCGAATGGAATGGAGTGAAATGGAATGGAATCGAATGGAATCGAATGGAACCGAATGGAATGGAAAGAAGGGAATAAAATGGAGTGGAATGGAATGGAATGGAATGGAATGGAATCAACCCGAGTAGAATGGAATGGATTGGAATGGAATGGAATGGAGTGGAATGGAATGGAATTCAATAGAATAGAATGGAATGGAATGGAATGGAATGGAATGGAATCGAATGGAATCGAATGGAATCGAATGGAATGGAGTGGAATAGAATGGAATCAACCTGAATAGAACGGAACGGAACGGAACGGAACGGAACGGAACGGAATGGAATTGAGTGAAATGGAATGGAATCGAATGGAATCGATAGGAACCGAATGGAATGGAATGGAAGGGAATGGAATGGAATGGAATGGAATCAACCCGAGTAGAATGGAATGGATTGGAATGGAATGGAATGGAATGGAATCGAATGGAATCGAATGGAATGGAATGGAATGGAATGGAATGGAATGGAATCAAAACGAGTAGAACGGAATGGAATGGAATGGAATCGAATGGAATGGAATCAACCCGAGTAGAATGGAATGGATTGGGTTGGGCTGGAATAGAATGGAATGGAATGGAATCAACCCGAGTAGAACGGAATGGAATGGAATGGAATGGAATGGAATGGAATGGAATGGAATGGAATTCAATGGAATAGAATGGAATGGAATGGAATGGAATGGAATGAACCCGAGTAGAACGGAATGGAATGGAATGAAATGGAATGGAATGGAATGGAATGGAATGGAATGGAATGGAACGGAATGGAATCAACCCGAGTAGAATGGAATGGATTGGAATGGAATGGAGTGGAATGGAATGGAATTCTATGGAATAGAATGAAATGAAATGGAATGGAATGGAATGGAATGGAATGGAATGGAATGGAAAGGAATGGAATGGAATGGAATGGAATGGAATGGAATGGAAAGGAATGGAATGGAATGGAATGGAATGGAATGGAATGGAATGGAATGGAATGAACCCGAGTAGAACGGAATGGAATGGAATGGAATGGAATGGAATGGAATGGAATGTAATTCAATAGAATAGAATGGAAGGGAATCGAAAGGAATGGAAAGGAATGGAATGGAATGGAATGGAATCGAATGGAATCGAACGGAATCGAATGGAATGGAGTGGAATAGAATGGAATCAACCCGAATAGAACGGAACGGAACGGAACAGAACGGAACGGAACGGAATGGAATGGAGTGAAATGGAATGGAATCAAATGGAATCGAATGGAACCGAATGGAATGGAATGGAAGGGAATGGAATGCAATGGAATGGAATGGAATGGAATGGAATCAACCCGAGTAGAATGGAATGGACTGGAATGGAATGGAATGGAATGGAATGGAATGGAATGGAATCGAATGGAATCGAATGGAATGGAATGGAATGGAATGGAATGGAATGGAATGGAATGGAATCAACCCGAGTAGAACGGAATGGAATGGAATGGAATGGAATGGAATGGAATGGAATGGAATTGAATGGAATGGAATGGAATTAACCCGAGTAGAACGGAATGGAATGGAATGGAATGGATTGGAATGGAATGGAATGGAATGGAATGGAATGGAATGGAATGGAATTCAATGGAATGGAATTCAATGGAATAGAATGGAATGGAATGGAATGGAATGGAATGGAATGAACCCGAGTAGAACGGAATGGAATGGAATGGAATTGAATGGAATGGAATGGAACGGAACGGAACGGAACGGAACGGAACGGAACGGAACCGAATGGAATGGAGTGAAATGGAATGGAATCGAATGGAATCGAATGGAACCGAATGGAATGGAAAGAAGGGAATTAAATGGAGTGGAATGGAATGGAATGGAATGGAATGGAATCAACCCGAGTAGAATGGAATGGATTGGAATGGAATGGAATGGAGTGGAATGGAATGGAATTCAATAGAATAGAATGGAATGGAATGGAATGGAATGGAATGGAATCGAATGGAATCGAATGGAATCGAATGGAATGGAGTGGAATAGAATGGAATCAACCTGAATAGAACGGAACGGAACGGAACGGAACGGAATGGAATTGAGTGAAATGGAATGGAATCGAATGGAATCGATAGGAACCGAATGGAATGGAATGGAAGGGAATGGAATGGAATGGAATGGAATCAACCCGAGTAGAATGGAACGGATTGGAATGGAATGGAATTGAATGGAATGGAATTCAATGGAATGGAATGGAATCGAATGGAAGGGAATGGAATCAACCCGAGTAGAACGGAATGGAATGGAATGGAATGGAATGGAATGGAATGGAATGGAATGGAATGGAATGGAATTCAATGGAATAGAATGGAATGGAATGGAATGGAATGGAATGGAATGAACCCGAGTAGAACGGAATGGAATGGAATGGAATGGAATGGAATGGAATGGAATGGAATGGAATGGAATGGAATGGAATCAACCCGAGTAGAATGGAATGGATGGGAATGGAATGGAATGGAATGGAATGGAATTCTATGGAATAGAATGAAATGAAATGGAATGGAATGGAATGCAATGGAATGGAATGGAAAGGAATGGAATGGAATGGAATGGAATGGAATGCAATGGAATGGAATGGAAAGGAATTGAATGGAATGGAATGGAATGGAATGGAAAGGAATGCAATGGAATGGAATGGAATGGAATGGAATGGAATGGAAAGGAATGGAATGGAATGGAATGGAATGGAATGGAATGGAATGGAATGGAATGGAATGGAATGGAATGAACCCGAGTAGAACGGAATGGAATGGAATGGAATGGAATGGAATGGAATGGAATGGAATGGAATTCAATAGAATAGAATGTAAGGGAATCAAAATGAATGGAAAGGAATGGAATGGAATGGAATGGAATCGAATGGAATCGAACGGAATCGAATGGAATGGAGTGGAATAGAATGGAATCAACCCGAATAGAACGGAACGGAACGGAACAGAAAGGAACGGAACGGAATGGAATGGAGTGAAATGGAATGGAATCAAATGGAATCGAATGGAACCGAATGGAATGGAATGGAAGGGAATGGAATGCAATGGAATGGAATGGAATGGAATGGAATCAACCCGAGTAGAATGGAATGGACTGGAATGGAATGGAATGGAATGGAATGGAATGGAATGGAATGGAATGGAATGGAATGGATTGGAATGGAATGGAATCAACCCGAGTAGAACGGAATGGAATGGAATGGAATGGAATGGAATGGAATGGAATGGAATGGAATGGAATGGAATGGAATTCAATGGAATGGAATTCAATGGAACAGAATGGAATGGAATGGAATGGAATGGAATGAACCCGAGTAGAACGGAATGGAATGGAATGGAATTGAATGGAATGTAATGGAACGGAACGGAACAGAACGGAACGGAACGGAACGGAACGGAACGGAACGGAACGGAACGGAACGGAATGGAATTGAGTGAAATGGAATGGAATCGAATGGAATCGATAGGAACCGAATGGAATGGAATGGAAGGGAATGGAATGGAATGGAATGGAATCAACCCGAGTAGAATGGAATGGATTGGAATGGAATGGAATGGAATTCTATGGAATGGAATGGAATGGAATGGAAGGGAATGGAATCAACCCGAGTAGAACGGAATGGAATGGAATGGAATGGAATGGAATGGAATGGAATGGAATGGAATGGAAGGGAATGGAATCAACCCGAGTAGAATGGAATGGATTGGAATGGAATGGAATGGAATGGAATGGAATTCTATGGAATAGAATGAAATGAAATGGAATGGAATGGAATGGAATGGAATGGAAAGGAATGGAATGGAATGGAATGGAATGGAATGGAATGGAATGGAATGGAATGGAATGGAATGGAATGGAATGGAATGGAATGAACCCGAGTAGAACGGAATGGAATGGAATGGAATGGAATGGAATGGAATGGAATGTAATTCAATAGAATAGAATGGAAGGGAATCGAAAGGAATGGAAAGGAATGGAATGGAATGGAATGGAATCGAATGGAGTCGAACGGAATCGAATGGAATGGAATGGAATAGAATGGAATCAACCCGAATAGAACGGAACGGAACGGAACAGAACGGAACGGAACGGAATGGAATGGAGTGAAATGGAATGGAATCAAATGGAATCGAATGGAACCGAATGGAATGGAATGGAAGGGAATGGAATGCAATGGAATGGAATGGAATGGAATGGAATCAACCCGAGTAGAATGGAATGGACTGGAATGGAATGGAATGGAATGGAATGGAATGGAATCGAATGGAATGGAATGGAATGGAATGGAATGGAATGGAATGGAATGGAATGGAATGGAATGGAATGGAATCAACCCGAGTAGAACGGAATGGAATAGAATAGAATGGAATGGAATGGAATGGAATGGAATGGAATGGAATCAACCCGAGTAGAACGGAATGGAATGGAATGGAATCAACCCGAGTAGAACGGAATGGAATGGAATGGAATGGAATGGAATGGAATGGAATGGAATGGAATGGAATGGAATGGAATGGAATGGAATGGAATGAACCCGAGTAGAACGGAATGGAATGGAATGGAATTGAATGGAATGGAATGGAATGGAATGGAATGGAATGGAATGGAATGGAATGGAATGGAATCGAATGGAATGGAATGGAATGGAATGGAATGGAATGGAATGGAATGGAATGGAATCAACCCGAGTAGATTGGAATGGATTGGAATGGAATGAAATGGAATGGAATGGAATTCAATGGAAAAAATGAAATGGAATGGAATGGAATGGAATGGAATGGAATAGAATCGAATGGAATCGAATGGAATCGAATGGAATGGAGTGGAATAGAATGGAATCAACCAGAGTAGAACGGAATGGAATGGAACGGAATGGAACGGAATGGAACGGAATGGAACGGAACGGAATGGAATGGAGGGAAATGGAATGGAATCGAATGGAATCGAACGGAACCGAATGGAATGGGAAGAAGGGAATGGAATGGAATGGAATGGAATGGAATCAACCCGAGTAGAATGGAATGGATTGGAATGGAATGGAATGGAATGGAATGGAATTCAATGGAATAGAATGAAATGGAATGGAATGGAATGGAATGGAATGGAATCGAATGGAACCGAATGGAATCGAATGGAATGGAGTGGAAGAGAATGGAATCAACTCGAGTAGAACGGAATGGAATGGAACGGAATGGAATGGAATGGAACGGGATGAAACGGAACGGAATGGAATGGAGTGAAATGGAATGGAATCGAATGGAATCGAATGGAACCGAATGGAATGGAATGCAACGGAATGGAATGGAATGGACTGGAATGGAATGGAATCAACCCTAGTAGAATGTAATGGATTGGAATGGAATGGAATGGAATGGAATGGAATGGAATGGAATCGAATGGAATCGAATGGAATGGAATGGAATGGAATGGAATGGAATGGAATCAACCCGAGTAGAACGGAATGGAATGGAATGGAATGGAATGGAACGGAATGGAATGGAATGGAATGGAATGGAATGGAATCGAATGGAATTGAATGGAATCAAATGGAATGGAATGGAATCGAATGTAATCAACCCGAGTAGAACGGAATGGAATGGAATGGAATGGAATGGAATTGAGTGGAATGGAATGGAATGGAATGGAATGGAATGGAATGGAATGGAATGGAATGGAATCAACACGAGTAGAACGGAATGGAATGGAATGGAATGGAATGGAATGGAATGGAATGGAATTCAATGGAATGGAATGGAATGGAATGGAATCAAACCGAGTAGAACGGAATGGAATGGAATGGAAAGGAATGGAATGGAATGGAATGGAATGGAATTCAATGGAATGGAACGGAATGGAATGGAATGGAATGGAATGGAATGGAATGGAATGGAATGGAATGGAATGGAATGGAATCAACCCGAGTAGATTGGAATGGATTGGAATGGAATGAAATGGAATGGAATGGAATTCAATGGAAAAAATGAAATGGAATGGAATGGAATGGAATGGAAACGAATGGAATAGAATCGAATGGAATCGAATGGAATCGAATGGAATGGAGTGGAATAGAATGGAATCAACCCGAGTAGAATGGAATGGAATGGAACGGAATGGAACGGAATGGAACGGAATGGAACGGAACGGAATGGAATGGAGTGAAATGGAATGGAATCGAATGGAATCGAACGGAACCGAATGGAATGGGAAGTAAGGGAACGGAATGGAATGGAATGGAATGGAATGGAATGGAATCAACCCGAGTAGAATGGAATGGATTGGAATGGAATGGAATGGATTGGAATGGAATGGAATGGAATGGAATGGAATTCAATGGAATAGAATGAAATGGAATGGAATGGAATGGAATGGAATGGAATCGAATGGAATCGAATGGAATCGAATGGAATGGAGTGGAAGAGAATGGAATCAACTCGAGTAGAACGGAATGGAATGGAACGGAATGGAACGGAATGGAACGGAATGAAACGGAACGGAATGGAATGGAGTGAAATGGAATGGAATCGAATGGAATCGAATGGAACCGAATGGAATGGAATGGAACGGAATGGAATGGAATGGACTGGAATGGAATGGAATCAACCCTAGAAGAATGTAATGGATTGGAATGGAATGGAATGGAATGGAATGGAATGGAATGGAATGGAATCGAATGGAATCGAATGGAATGGAATGGAATGGAATGGAATGGAATCAACCCGAGTAGAACGGAATGGAATGGAATGGAATGGAATGGAATGGAATGGAATGGAATGGAATGGAATGGAATGGAATCGAATGGAATTGAATGGAAACGAATGGAATGGAATGGAATCGAATGTAATCAACCCGAGTAGAACGGAATGGAATGGAATGGAATGGAATGGAATGGAATGGAATGGAATGGAATGGAATGGAATTGAGTGGAATGGAATGGAATGGAATGGAATGGAATGGAATGGAATGGAATGGAATGGAATGGAATGGAATCAACACGAGTAGAACGGAATGGAATGGAATGGAATGGAATGGAATGGAATGGAATGGAATGGAATTCAATGGAATGAAATGGAATGGAATGGAATCAACCCGAGTAGAACGGAATGGAATGGAATGGAAAGGAATGGAATGGAATGGAATGGAATGGAATGGAATGGAATTCAATGGAATGGAACGGAATGGAATGGAATGGAATGGAATGGAATGCAATGGAGTGGAATGGAATGGAATGGAATGGAATGGAATGGAATGGAATGGAATGGAATTCAATGGAATAGAATGGAATGGCATTGAATGGAATGGAATCAACCCGAGTAGAAAGGAATGGAACGGAATGGAATGGAATGGAATGGAATGGAATGGAATGGAATGGAATGCAATGCAATGAAGTGGAATGGAATCGAATGGAATCGAATCTAATGGACTGTAAACAAATGGAAAGGAATGGAATGGAATGGAATGGAATGGAATGGAATGGAATGGAATGGAATGGAATGGAATGGGATGGAATTGAATGGAATCAACCCGAGTAGAATGGAATGGATTGGAATGGAATGGAATGGATTGGAATGGAATGGAATGGAATGGAATGGAATTCAATGGAATAGAATGAAATGGAATGGAATGGAATGGAATGGAATGGAATCGAATGGAATCGAATGGAATCGAATGGAATGGAGTGGAAGAGAATGGAATCAACTCGAGTAGAACGGAATGGAATGGAACGGAATGGAACGGAATGGAACGGAATGAAACGGAACGGAATGGAATGGAGTGAAATGGAATGGAATCGAATGGAATCGAATGGAACCGAATGGAATGGAATGGAACGGAATGGAATGGAATGGACTGGAATGGAATGGAATCAACCCTAGAAGAATGTAATGGATTGGAATGGAATGGAATGGAATGGAATGGAATGGAATGGAATCGAATGGAATCGAATGGAATGGAATGGAATGGAATGGAATGGAATCAACCCGAGTAGAACGGAATGGAATGGAATGGAATGGAATGGAATGGAATGGAATGGAATGGAATGGAATGGAATGGAATCGAATGGAATTGAATGGAAACGAATGGAATGGAATGGAATCGAATGTAATCAACCCGAGTAGAACGGAATGGAATGGAATGGAATGGAATGGAATGGAATGGAATGGAATGGAATGGAATGGAATTGAGTGGAATGGAATGGAATGGAATGGAATGGAATGGAATGGAATGGAATGGAATGGAATGGAATCAACACGAGTAGAACGGAATGGAATGGAATGGAATGGAATGGAATGGAATGGAATGGAATGGAATTCAATGGAATGAAATGGAATGGAATGGAATCAACCCGAGTAGAACGGAATGGAATGGAATGGAAAGGAATGGAATGGAATGGAATGGAATGGAATGGAATGGAATTCAATGGAATGGAACGGAATGGAATGGAATGGAATGGAATGGAATGCAATGGAGTGGAATGGAATGGAATGGAATGGAATGGAATGGAATGGAATGGAATGGAATTCAATGGAATAGAATGGAATGGCATTGAATGGAATGGAATCAACCCGAGTAGAAAGGAATGGAACGGAATGGAATGGAATGGAATGGAATGGAATGGAATGGAATGGAATGCAATGCAATGAAGTGGAATGGAATCGAATGGAATCGAATCTAATGGACTGTAAACAAATGGAAAGGAATGGAATGGAATGGAATGGAATGGAATGGAATGGAATGGAATGGAATGGAATGGAATGGAATGGAATGGGATGGAATTGAATGGAATCAACCCGAGTAGAATGGAATGGATTGGAATGGAATGGAATGGAATGGAATCGAATGGAATGGAATGGAATCGAAAGGAATGGAAAGGAATGGAATGGACGCGAGTAGAACGGAATGGAATGGAATGGAATGGAATGGAATGGAATGAACCCGAGTAGAACGGAATGGAATGGAATGGAATGGAATGGAATGGAATGGAATGGAATGGAATGGAATGGAATCAACCCGAGTAGAATGGAATGGATAGGAATGGAATGGAATGGAATGGAATGTAATTCAATAGAATGGAATGGAGGGGAATGGAAAGGAATGGAATGGAATGGAATGGAATCGAATGGAATCGAATGGAATCGAATGGAATGGAGTGGAATAGAGTGGAATCAACCCGAATAGAACGGAACGGAACGGAACGGAACGGAACGGAACGGAATGGAATGGAGTGAAATGGAATGGGATCAAATGGAGTCGAATGGAAACGAATGGAATGGAATGGAAGGGAAGGGAATGGAATGGAATGGAATGGAATGGAATGGAATGGAATCAACCCGAGTAGAACTGAGTGGAATGGAATGGAATGGAATGGAATGGAATGGAATGCAATGGAATGGAATGGAATGGAATGGAATGGAATTCAATGGAATGGAATGGAATGGAATGGAATGGAATTGAATGGAATGGAATCAACCCGAGTAGAACGGAATGGAATGGAATGGAATGGAATGGAATGGAATGGAATGGAATGGAATTCAATGGAATGGAATTCAATGGAATAGAATGGAATGGAATGGAATGGAATGGAATGAACCCGAGTAGAACGGAATGGAATGGAATGGAATTGAATGGAATGGAATGGAATGGAATGGAATGGAATCGAATGGAATCGAATGGAATGCAATGGAATGGAATGGAATGGAATGGAATCGAATGGAATGGAATGGAATCGAATGGAATCGAATGGAATCGAATGGAATGGAATGGAATGGAATGGAAAGGAATGGAAAGGAATGGAATGGAATGGAATCAACCCGAGTAGATTGGAATGGACTGGAATGGAATGGAATGGAATGGAATGGAATTCAATGGAAAAAATGAAATGGAATGGAATGGAATGGAATGGAATGGAATCGAATGGAAAGGAATGGAATGGAATGGAATGGAATTCAATGGAATAGAATGGAATGGAATGAAATGGAATGGAATCAACACGAGAAGAATGGAATGGATTGTAATGGAATGGAATGGAATGGAATGGAATGGAATGGAATGGAATGGAATGGAATGGAATGGAATCAACCCGAGTAGAAAGGAATGGAATGGAATGGAATGGAATGGAAAGGAATGGAATGGAATGGAATGGAATTCAATGGAATGGAATGGAATGGAATGGAATGGAATGGAATCAACCCGAGTAGAACGGAATGGAATGGAATGGAATGGAATGGAATGGAATGGAATGGAATGGAATGGAATGGAATTCAATGGAATAGAATGGAATGGAATGGAATGGAATTGAATGAACCCGAGTAGAACGGAATGGAATGGAATGGAATGGAATGGAATGGAATGGAATGGAATGGAATGGAATGGAATGGAATGGAATGGAATGCAATGGAATGGAATCAACCCGAGTAGAATGGAATGGATTGGAATGGAATGGAATGGAATGGAATGGAATGGAATGGAATGGAATGGAATGGAATGGAATGGAATGGAATCAACCCGAGTAGAATGGAATGGATTGGAATGGAATGGAATGGAATGGAATCGAATGGAATGGAATGGAATCGAAAGGAATGGAAAGGAATGGAATGGACGCGAGTAGAACGGAATGGAATGGAATGGAATGGAATGGAATGGAATGAACCCGAGTAGAACGGAATGGAATGGAATGGAATGGAATGGAATGGAATGGAATGGAATGGAATGGAATGGAATGGAATCAACCCGAGTAGAATGGAATGGATAGGAATGGAATGGAATGGAATGGAATGTAATTCAATAGAATGGAATGGAGGGGAATGGAAAGGAATGGAATGGAATGGAATGGAATCGAATGGAATCGAATGGAATCGAATGGAATGGAGTGGAATAGAGTGGAATCAACCCGAATAGAACGGAACGGAACGGAACGGAACGGAACGGAATGGAATGGAGTGAAATGGAATGGGATCAAATGGAGTCGAATGGAAACGAATGGAATGGAATGGAAGGGAAGGGAATGGAATGGAATGGAATGGAATGGAATGGAATGGAATCAACCCGAGTAGAACTGAGTGGAATGGAATGGAATGGAATGGAATGGAATGGAATGCAATGGAATGGAATGGAATGGAATGGAATGGAATTCAATGGAATGGAATGGAATGGAATGGAATGGAATTGAATGGAATGGAATCAACCCGAGTAGAACGGAATGGAATGGAATGGAATGGAATGGAATGGAATGGAATGCAATTCAATGGAATGGAATTCAATGGAATAGAATGGAATGGAATGGAATGGAATGGAATGAACCCGAGTAGAACGGAATGGAATGGAATGGAATTGAATGGAATGGAATGGAATGGAATGGAATGGAATCGAATGGAATCGAATGGAATGCAATGGAATGGAATGGAATGGAATGGAATCGAATGGAATGGAATGGAATCGAATGGAATCGAATGGAATCGATTGGAATCGAATGGAATGGAATGGAATGGAATGGAAAGGAATGGAAAGGAATGGAATGGAATGGAATCAACCCGAGTAGATTGGAATGGACTGGAATGGAATGGAATGGAATGGAATGGAATTTAATGGAAAAAATGAAATGGAATGGAATGGAATGGAATGCAATGGAATCGAATGGAAAGGAATGGAATGGAATGGAATGGAATTCAATGGAATAGAATGGAATGGAATGAAATGGAATGGAATCAACACGAGAAGAATGGAATGGATTGTAATGGAATGGAATGGAATGGAATGGAATGGAATGGAATGGAATGGAATGGAATGGAATGGAATGGAATCAACCCGAGTAGAAAGGAATGGAATGGAATGGAATGGAATGGAAAGGAATGGAATGGAATGGAATGGAATTCAATGGAATGGAATGGAATGGAATGGAATGGAATGGAATCAACCCGAGTAGAACGGAATGGAATGGAATGGAATGGAATGGAATGGAATGGAATGGAATGGAATGGAATGGAATGGAATGGAATTCAATGGAATAGAATGGAATGGAATGGAATGGAATTGAATGAACCCGAGTAGAACGGAATGGAATGGAATGGAATGGAATGGAATGGAATGGAATGGAATGGAATGGAATGCAATGGAATGGAATCAACCCGAGTAGAATGGAATGGATTGGAATGGAATGGAATGGAATGGAATGGAATTCTATGGAATAGAATGAAATGAAATGGAATGGAATGGAATGGAATGGAATGGAAAGGAATGGAATGGAATGGAATGGAATGGAATGGAATGGAATGGAATGGAATGGAATGGAATGGAATGGAATGGAATGAACCCGAGTAGAACGGAATGGAATGGAATGGAATGGAATGGAATGGAATGTAATTCAATAGAATAGAATGGAAGGGAATGGAAAGGAATGGAAAGGAATGGAATGGAATGGAATGGAATCGAATGGAATCGAATGGAATCGAATGGAATGGAGTGGAATAGAATGGAATCAACCCGAATAGAACGGAACGGAATGGAACAGAGCGGAACGGAACGGAATGGAATGGAGTGAAATGGAATGGAATCAAATGGAATCGAATGGAACCGAATGGAATGGAAAGAAATGGAATGGAATGGAATGGAGTGGAATGGAATGGAATGGAATCAACCCGAGTAGAACGGAATGGAATGTAATGGAATGGAATGGAATGTAATGGAATGGAATGGAATGGAATGGAATGGAATGGAATCAACCCGAGTAGAACGGAATGGAATGGAATGGAATGGAATGGAATGGAATGGAACGGAATGGAATGGAATGGAATGGAATTCAATGGAATAGAATGGAATGGAATGGAATGGAATGGAATGGAATGGAATGGAATGAACCCGAGTAGAACGTAATGGAATGGAATGGAATTGAATGGAATGGAATGGAATGGAATGGAATGGAATCGAATGGAATCGAATGGAATGGAATGGAATGGAATGGAATGGAATGGAATGGAATGGAATGGAATCGAATGGAATGGAATGGAATGGAAGCGAATGGAATGGAATGGAATGGAATGGAATGGAATGGAATGGAATGGAATGGAATGGAATCAACCCGAGTAGATTGGAATGGATTGGAATGGAATGAAATGGAATGGAATGGAATTCAATGGAAAAAATGAAATGGAATGGAATGGAATGGAATGGAATGGAATGGAATAGAATCGAATGGAATCGAATGGAATCGAATGGAATGGAGTGGAATAGAATGGAATCAACCCGAGTAGAATGGAATGGAATGGAACGGAACGGAACGGAATGGAACGGAACGGAACGGAATTGAATGGAGTGAAATGGAATGGAATCGAATGGAATCGAACGGAACCAAATGGAATGGAAAGAAGGGAACGGAATGGAATGGAATGGAATGGAATGGAATGGAATCAACCCGAGTAGAATGGAATGGATTGGAATGGAATGGAATGGAATGGAAAGGAATTCAATGGAATAGAATGAAATGGAATGGAATGGAATGGAATGGAATGGAATCGAATGGAATCGAATGGAACGGAGTGGAAGAGAATGGAATCAACTCGAGTAGAACGGAATGGAATGGAACGGAATGGAACGGAATGGAATGGAAAGAAACGGAACGGAATGGAATGGAGTGAAATGGAATGGAATCGAATGGAATCGAATGGAACCGAATGGAATGGAATGGAACGGAATGGAATGGAATGGACTGGAATGGAATGGAATCAACCCTAGTAGAATGTAATGGATTGGAATGGAATGGAATGGAATGGAATGGAATGGAATCGAATGGAATCGAATGGAATCGAATGGAATCGAATGGAATGGAATGGAATGGAATCAACCCGAGTAGAACGGAATGGAATGGAATGGAATGGAATGGAATGGAATGGAATGGAATGGAATGGAATCGAATGGAATTGAATGGAATCAAATGGAATGGAATGGAATCGAATGTAATCAACCCGAGTAGAACGGAATGGAATGGAATGGAATGGAATGGAATGGAATGGAATGGAATGGAATGGAATGGAATGGAATTGAGTGGAATGGAATGGAATGGAATGGAATGGAATGGAATGGAATGGAATGGAATGGAATGGAATGGAATCAACACGAGTAGAACGGAATGGAATGGAATGGAATGGAATGGAATTCAGTGGAATGGAATTCAATGGAATGGAATGGAATGGAATGGAATCAACCCGAGTAGAACGGAATGGAATGGAATGGAAAGGAATGGAATGGAGTGGAATGGAATGGAATGGAATGGAATTCAATGGAATGGAACGGAATGGAATGGAATGGAATGGAATGGAATGGAATGGAGTGGAATGGAATGGAATGGAGTGGAATGGAATGGAATGGAATGGAATGGAATGGAATGGAATTCAATGGAATAGAATGGAATGGAATGGAATGGAATGGAATCAACCCGAGTAGAAAGGAATGGAACGGAATGGAATGGAATGGAATGGAATGGAATGGAATGGAATGGAATGGAATGGAATGGAATGGAATCGAATGGAATCGAATGGAATGGACTGTAATGATATGGAATGGAATGGAATGGAATGGAATGGAATGGAATGGAATGGAATGGAATTGAATGGAATCAACCCGAGTAGAATGGAATGGATTGGAATGGAATGGAATGGAATGGAATCGAATGGAATGGAATGGAATAGAAAGGAATGGAAAGGAATGGAATGGACGCGAGTAGAACGGAATGGAATGGAATGGAATGGAATGGAATGGAATGAACCCGAGTAGAACGGAAAGGAATGGAATGGAATGGAATGGAATGGAATGGAATGGAATGGAATGGAATGGAATGGAATGGAATCAACCCGAGTAGAATGGAATGGATAGGAATGGAATGGAATGGAATGGAATGTAATTCAATAGAATGGAATGGAGGGGAATTTAAAGGAATGGAATGGAATGGAATGGAATCGAATGGAATCGAATGGAATCGAATGGAATGGAGTGGAATAGAGTGGAATCAACCCGAATAGAACGGAACGGAACGGAACGGAATGGAATGGAGTGAAATGGAATGGAATCAAATGGAGTCGAATGGAACCGAATGGAATGGAATGGAAGGGAATGGAATGGAATGGAATGGAATGGAATGGAATGGAATGGAATGGAATGGAATGGAATACACCCGAGTAGAACTGAGTGGAATGGAATGGAATGGAATGGAATGGAATGGAATGCAATGGAATGGAATGGAATGGAATGGAATGGAATGGAATTCAATGGAATGGAATGGAATGGAATGGAATGGAATTGAATGGAATGGAATCAACCCGAGTAGAACGGAATGGAATGGAATGGAATGGAATGGAATGGAATGGAATGGAATTCAATGGAATGGAATTCAATGGAATAGAATGGAATGGAATGGAATGGAATGGAATGAACCCGAGTAGAACGGAATGGAATGGAATGGAATTGAATGGAATGGAATGGAATGGAATGGAATGGAATCGAATGGAATCGAATGGAATGCAATGGAATGGAATGGAATGGAATGGAATCGAATGGAATGGAATGGAATGGAATGGAATCGAATGGAATCGAATGGAATCGAATGGAATGGAATGGAATGGAATGGAAAGGAATGGAAAGGAATGGAATGGAATGGAATCAACCCGAGTAGATTGGAATGGACTGGAATGGAATGGAATGGAATGGAATGGAATTCAATGGAAAAAATGAAATGGAATGGAATGGAATGGAATGGAATGGAATGGAATCGAATGGAATGGAATGGAATGGAATGGAATGGAATGGAATGGAATCGAATGGAATGGAATGGAATGGAATGGAATCGAATGGAATCGAATGGAATGGAATGGAATGGAATGGAATGGAATGGAATGGAATCAACCCGAGTAGATTGGAATGGATTGGAATGGAATGGAATGGAATGGAATGGAATGGAATCGAATGGAATTGAATGGAATCGAATGGAATGGAGTGGAATAGAATGCAATCAACCCGAGTAGAACGGAATGGAATGGAACGGAACGCAACGGAACGGAACGGAACGGAACGGAACCGAATGGAATGGAGTGAAATGGAACGGAATCGAATGGAATCGAATGGAACCGAATGGAATGGAAAGAAGGGAATTAAATGGAATGGAATGGAATGGAATGGAATGGAATCAACCCGAGTAGAACGGAATGGAATGTAATGGAATGGAATGGAATGGAATGGAATGGAATGGAATGGAATGGAATGGAATGGAATGGAATGGAATCAACCCGAGTAGAACGGAATGGAATGGAATGGAATGGAATGGAATGGAATGGAACGGAATGGAATGGAATGGAATGGAATTCAATGGAATAGAATGGAATGGAATGGAACGGAATGGAATGGAATGGAATGGAATGAACCCGAGTAGAACGGAATGGAATGGAATGGAATTGAATGGAATGGAATGGAATGGAATGGAATGGAATCGAATGGAATCGAATGGAATGGAATGGAATGGAATGGAATGGAATGGAATGGAATGGAATCGAATGGAATGGAATGGAATGGAAGCGAATGGAATGGAATGGAATGGAATGGAATGGAATGGAATGGAATGGAATGGAATGGAATGGAATGGAATCAACCCGAGTAGATTGGAATGGATTGGAATGGAATGAAATGGAATGGAATGGAATTCAATGGAAAAAATGAAATGGAATGGAATGGAATGGAATGGAATGGAATGGAATAGAATCGAATGGAATCGAATGGAATCGAATGGAATGGAGTGGAATAGAATGGAATCAACCCGAATAGAACGGAACGGAACGGAACGGAATGGAATGGAGTGAAATGGAATGGAATCAAATGGAGTCGAATGGAACCGAATGGAATGGAATGGAACGGAATGGAATGGAATGGACTGGAATGGAATGGAATCAACCCTAGTAGAATGGAATGGATAGGAATGGAATGGAATGGAATGGAATGTAATTCAATAGAATGGAATGGAGGGGAATTTAAAGGAATGGAATGGAATGGAATGGAATCGAATGGAATCGAATGGAATCGAATGGAATGGAGTGGAATAGAGTGGAATCAACCCGAATAGAACGGAACGGAACGGAACGGAATGGAATGGAGTGAAATGGAATGGAATCAAATGGAGTCGAATGGAACCGAATGGAATGGAATGGAAGGGAATGGAATGGAATGGAATGGAATGGAATGGAATGGAATGGAATGGAATACACCCGAGTAGAACTGAGTGGAATGGAATGGAATGGAATGGAATGGAATGGAATGCAATGGAATGGAATGGAATGGAATGGAATGGAATGGAATTCAATGGAATGGAATGGAATGGAATGGAATGGAATTGAATGGAATGGAATCAACCCGAGTAGAACGGAATGGAATGGAATGGAATGGAATGGAATGAAATGGAATGGAATGGAATTCAATGGAATGGAATTCAATAGAATAGAATGGAATGGAATGGAATGGAATGGAATGGAATGGAATCGAATGGAATCGAATGGAATCGAATGGAATGGAGTGGAATAGAATGCAATCAACCCGAGTAGAACGGAATGGAATGGAACGGAACGCAACGGAACGGAACGGAACGGAACGGAACCGAATGGAATGGAGTGAAATGGAACGGAATCGAATGGAATCGAATGGAACCGAATGGAATGGAAAGAAGGGAATTAAATGGAATGGAATGGAATGGAATGGAATGGAATGGAATCAACCCGAGTAGAACGGAATGGAATGTAATGGAATGGAATGGAATGGAATGGAATGTAATGGAATGGAATGGAATGGAATGGAATGGAATCAACCCGAGTAGAACGGAATGGAATGGAATGGAATGGAATGGAATGGAATGGAACGGAAAGGAATGGAATGGAATGGAATTCAATGGAATAGAATGGAATGGAATGGAATGGAATGGAATGGAATGAACCCGAGTAGAACGGAATGGAATGGAATGGAATTGAATGGAATGGAATGGAACGGAATGGAATGGAATCGAATGGAATCGAATGGAATGGAATGGAATGGAATGGAATGGAATGGAATGGAATGGAATGGAATGGAATCGAATGGAATGGAATGGAATGGAAGCGAATGGAATGGAATGGAATGGAATGGAATGGAATGGAATGGAATGGAATGGAATCAACCCGAGTAGATTGGAATGGATTGGAATGGAATGAAATGGAATGGAATGGAATTCAATGGAAAAAATGAAATGGAATGGAATGGAATGGAATGGAATGGAATGGAATAGTATCGAATGGAATCGAATGGAATCGAATGGAATGGAGTGGAATAGAATGGAATCAACCCGAGTAGAATGGAATGGAATGGAACGGAACGGAACGGAACGGAACGGAACGGAACGGAATTGAATGGAGTGAAATGGAATGGAATCGAATGGAATCGAACGGAACCAAATGGAATGGAAAGAAGGGAACGGAATGGAATGGAATGGAATGGAATGGAATGGAATCAACCCGAGTAGAATGGAATGGATTGGAATGGAATGGAATGGAATGGAAAGGAATTCAATGGAATAGAATGAAATGGAATGGAATGGAATGGAATGGAATGGAATCGAATGGAATCGAATGGAACGGAGTGGAAGAGAACGGAATCAACTCGAGTAGAACGGAATGGAATGGAACGGAATGGAACGGAATGGAATGGAATGAAACGGAACGGAATGGAATGGAGTGAAATGGAATGGAATCGAATGGAATCGAATGGAACCGAATGGAATGGAATGGAACGGAATGGAATGGAATGGACTGGAATGGAATGGAATCAACCCTAGTAGAATGTAATGGATTGGAATGGAATGGAATGGAATGGAATGGAATGGAATCGAATGGAATCGAATGGAATCGAATGGAATCGAATGGAATGGAATGGAATGGAATCAACCCGAGCAGAAAGGAATGGAATGGAATGGAATGGAATGGAATGGAATGGAATGGAATGGAATGGAATGGAATCGAATGGAATTGAATGGAATCAAATGGAATGGAATGGAATCGAATGTAATCAACCCGAGTAGAACGGAATGGAATGGAATGGAATGGAATGGAATGGAATGGAATGGAATGGAACTGAGTGGAATGGAATGGAATGGAATGGAATGGAATGGAATGGAATGGAATGGAATGGAATGGAATGGAATCAACACGAGTAGAACGGAATGGAATGGAATGGAATGGAATGGAATTCAATGGAATGGAATTCAATGGAATGGAATGGAATGGAATGGAATCAACCCGAGTAGAACGGAATGGAATGGAATGGAAAGGAATGGAATGGAGTGGAATGGAATGGAATGGAATGGAATTCAATGGAATGGAACGGAATGGAATGGAATGGAATGGAATGGAATGGAATGGAATGGAATGGAATGGAATGGAGTGGAATGGAATGGAATGGAATGGAATGGAATGGAATGGAATGGAATTCAATGGAATAGAATGGAATTCAATGGAATGGAATGGAATCAACCCGAGTAGAAAGGAATGGAACGGAATGGAATGGAATGGAATGGAATGGAATGGAATGGAATGGAATGGAATGGAATCGAATGGAATCGAATGGAATGGACTGTAATGAAATGGAATGGAATGGAATGGAATGGAATGGAATGGAATGGAATGGAATTGAATGGAATCAACCCGAGTAGAATGGAATGGATTGGAATGGAATGGAATGGAATGGAATCGAATGGAATGGAATGGAATAGAAAGGAATGGAAAGGAATGGAATGGACGCGAGTAGAACGGAATGGAATGGAATGGAATGGAATGGAATGGAATGAACCCGAGTAGAACGGAATGGAATGGAATGGAATGGAATGGAATGGAATGGAATGGAATGGAATGGAATGGAATGGAATGGAATGGAATGGAATCAACCCGAGTAGAATGGAATGGATAGGAATGGAATGGAATGGAATGGAATGTAATTCAATAGAATGGAATGGAGGGGAATTTAAAGGAATGGAATGGAATGGAATGGAATCGAATGGAATCGAATGGAATCGAATGGAATGGAGTGGAATAGAGTGGAATCAACCCGAATAGAACGGAACGGAACGGAACGGAATGGAATGGAGTGAAATGGAATGGAATCAAATGGAGTCGAATGGAACCGAATGGAATGGAATGGAAGGGAAGGGAATGGAATGGAATGGAATGGAATGGAATGGAATGGAATGGAATGGAATGGAATACACCCGAGTAGAACTGAGTGGAATGGAATGGAATGGAATGGAATGGAATGGAATGGAATTCAATGGAATGGAATGGAATGGAATGGAATGGAATTGAATGGAATGGAATCAACCCGAGTAGAACGGAATGGAATGGAATGGAATGGAATGGAATGGAATGGAATGGAATGGAATTCAATGGAATGGAATTCAATGGAATAGAATGGAATGGAATGGAATGGAATGGAATGAACCCGAGTAGAACGGAATGGAATGGAATGGAATTGAATGGAATGGAATGGAATGGAATGGAATGGAATCGAATGGAATCGAATGGAATGCAATGGAATGGAATGGAATGGAATGGAATCGAATGGAATGGAATGGAATGGAATGGAATCGAATGGAATCGAATGGAATCGAATGGAATGGAATGGAATGGAATGGAAAGGAATGGAAAGGAATGGAATGGAATGGAATCAACCCGAGTAGATTGGAATGGACTGGAATGGAATGGAATGGAATGGAATGGAATTCAATGGAAAAAATGAAATGGAATGGAATGGAATGGAATGGAATGGAATCGAATGGAATGGAATGGAATTGAATGGAATGGAATGGAATGGAATGGAATGGAATGGAATCGAATGGAATGGAATGGAATGGAATGGAATCGAATGGAAACGAATGGAATCGAATGGAATGGAATGGAATGGAATGGAATGGAATCAACCCGAGTAGATTGGAATGGATTGGAATGGAATGGAATGGAATGGAATGGAATGGAATGGAATCGAATGGAATCGAATGGAATCGAATGGAATGGAGTGGAATAGAATGCAATCAACCCGAGTAGAACGGAATGGAATGGAACGGAACGCAACGGAACGGAACGGAACGGAACGGAACGGAACCGAATGGAATGGAGTGAAATGGAACGGAATCGAATGGAATCGAATGGAACCGAATGGAATGGAAAGAAGGGAATTAAATGGAATGGAATGGAATGGAATGGAATGGAATCAACCCGAGTAGAATGGAATGGATTGGAATGGAATGGAATGGAGTGGAATGGAATGGAATTCAATGGAATAGAATGGAATGGAATGAAATGGAATGGAATCAACACGAGAAGAATGGAATGGATTGTAATGGAATGGAATGGAATGGAATGGAATGGAATGGAATGGAATGGAATGGAATGGAATGGAATGGAATCAACCCGAGTAGAAAGGAATGGAATGGAATGGAATGGAATGGAAAGGAATGGAATGGAATGGAATGGAATTCAATGGAATGGAATGGAATGGAATGGAAGGGAATGGAATCAACCCGAGTAGAACGGAATGGAATGGAATGGAATGGAATGGAATGGAATGGAATGGAATGGAATGGAATGGAATGGAATGGAATGGAATGGAATGGAATTCAATGGAATAGAATGGAATGGAATGGAATGGAATGGAATGAACCCGAGTAGAACGGAATGGAATGGAATGGAATGGAATGGAATGGAATGGAATGGAATGGAATGGAATGGAATGGAATCAACCCGAGTAGAATGGAATGGATTGGAATGGAATGGAATGGAATGGAATGGAATTCTATGGAATAGAATGAAATGAAATGGAATGGAATGGAATGGAATGGAATGGAAAGGAATGGAATGGAATGGAATGGAATGGAATGGAATGGAATGGAATGGAATGGAATGGAATGGAATGGAATGGAATGGAATGAACCCGAGTAGAACGGAATGGAATGGAATGGAATGGAATGGAATGGAATGTAATTCAATAGAATAGAATGGAAGGGAATGGAAAGGAATGGAAAGGAATGGAATGGAATGGAATGGAATCGAATGGAATCGAATGGAATCGAATAGAATGGAGTGGAATAGAATGGAATCAACCCGAATAGAACGGAACGGAATGGAACAGAACGGAACGGAACGGAATGGAATGGAGTGAAATGGAATGGAATCAAATGGAATCGAATGGAACCGAATGGAATGGAAAGGAATGGAATGGAATGGAATGGAATGGAATGGAATGGAATGGAATCAACCCGAGTAGAACGGAATGGAATGGAATGGAATGGAATGGAATGGAATGGAATGGAATGGAATGGAATGGAATGGAATGGAATCAACCCGAGTAGAACGGAATGGAATGGAATGGAATGGAATGGAATGGAATGGAACGTAATGGAATGGAATGGAATGGAATTCAATGGAATAGAATGGAATGGAATGGAATGGAATGGAATGGAATGGAATGGAATGAACCCGAGTAGAACGGAATGGAATGGAATGGAATTGAATGGAATGGAATGGAATGGAATGGAATGGAATCGAATGGAATGGAATGGAATGGAATGGAATGGAATGGAATGGAATGGAATGGAATGGAATGGAACGGAATCGAATGGAATGGAATGGAATGGAAGCGAATGGAATGGAATGGAATGGAATGGAATGGAATGGAATGGAATGGAATGGAATGGAATGGAATGGAATCAACCCGAGTAGATTGGAATGGATTGGAATGGAATGAAATGGAATGGAATGGAATTCAATGGAAAAAATGAAATGGAATGGAATGGAATGGAATGGAATGGAA
Organism: Gorilla gorilla gorilla; assembly: GCF_029281585.2. NCBI lineage: Eukaryota > Metazoa > Chordata > Mammalia > Primates > Hominidae > Gorilla > Gorilla gorilla. Next base: position 47,550,666 of record NC_073239.2, on the reverse strand, counting down.
TGGAATAGAATCGAATGGAATCGAATGGAATCGAATGGAATGGAGTGGAATAGAATGGAATCAACCCGAGTAGAATGGAATGGAATGGAACGGAACGGAACGCAACGGAACGGAACGGAACGGAATTGAATGGAGTGAAATGGAATGGAATCGAATGGAATCGAACCGAACCAAATGGAATGGAAAGAAGGGAACGGAATGGAATGGAATGGAATGGAATGGAATGGAATCAACCCGAGTAGAATGGAATGGATTGGAATGGAATGGAATGGAATGGAAAGGAATTCAATGGAATAGAATGAAATGGAATGGAATGGAATGGAATGGAATGGAATCGAATGGAATCGAATGGAAAGGAGTGGAAGAGAATGGAATCAACTCGAGTAGAATGGAATGGAATGGAACGGAATGGAACGGAATGGAATGGAATGAAACGGAACGGAATGGAATGGAGTGAAATGGAATGGAATCGAATGGAATCGAATGGAACCGAATGGAATGGAATGGAACGGAATGGAATGGAATGGACTGGAATGGAATGGAATCAACCCTAGTAGAATGTAATGGATTGGAATGGAATGGAATGGAATGGAATGGAATGGAATCGAATGGAATCGAATGGAATCGAATGGAATCGAATGGAATGGAATGGAATGGAATCAACCCGAGTAGAACGGAATGGAATGGAATGGAATGGAATGGAATGGAATGGAATGGAATGGAATGGAATGGAATCGAATGGAATTGAATGGAATCAAATGGAATGGAATGGAATCGAATGTAATCAACCCGAGTAGAACGGAATGGAATGGAATGGAATGGAATGGAATGGAATGGAATGGAATGGAATTGAGTGGAATGGAATGGAATGGAATGGAATGGAATGGAATAGAATGGAATGGAATGGAATCAACACGAGTAGAACGGAATGGAATGGAATGGAATGGAATGGAATTCAATGGAATGGAATTCAACGGAATGGAATGGAATGGAATGGAATCAACCCGAGTAGAACGGAATGGAATGGAATGGAAAGGAATGGAATGGAGTGGAATGGAATGGAATGGAATGGAATTCAATGGAATGGAACGGAATGGAATGGAATGGAATGGAATGGAATGGAATGGAATGGAATGGAATGGAATGGAGTGGAATGGAATGGAATGGAACGGAATGGAATGGAATGGAATGGAATTCAATGGAATAGAATGGAATGGAATGGAATGGAATGGAATCAACCCGAGTAGAAAGGAATAGAATGGAATGGAATGGAATGGAATGGAATGGAATGGAATGGAATGGAATGGAATGGAATGGAATGGAATCGAATGGAATCGAATGGAATGGACTGTAATGAAATGGAATGGAATGGAATGGAATGGAATGGAATGGAATGGAATGGAATGGAATGGAATGGAATTGAATGGAATCAACCCGAGTAGAATGGAATGGATTGGAATGGAATGGAATGGAATGGAATCGAATGGAATGGAATGGAATAGAAAGGAATGGAAAGGAATGGAATGGACGCGAGTAGAACGGAATGGAATGGAATGGAATGGAATGGAATGGAATGAACCCGAGTAGAACGGAATGGAATGGAATGGAATGGAATGGAATGGAATGGAATGGAATGGAATGGAATGGAATGGAATGGAATCAACCCGAGTAGAATGGAATGGATAGGAATGGAATGGAATGGAATGGAATATAATTCAATAGAATGGAATGGAGGGGAATTTAAAGGAATGGAATGGAATGGAATCGAATCGAATGGAATCGAATGGAATCGAATGGAATGGAGTGGAATAGAGTGGAATCAACCCGAATAGAACGGAACGGAACGGAACGGAATGGAATGGAGTGAAATGGAATGGAATAAAATGGAGTCGAATGGAACCGAATGGAACCGAATGGAATGGAATGGAAGGGAATGGAATGGAATGGAATGGAATGGAATGGAATGGAATGGAATGGAATGGAATACACCCGAGTAGAACTGAGTGGAATGGAATGGAATGGAATGGAATGGAATGGAATGCAATGGAATGGAATGGAATGGAATGGAATGGAATGGAATTCAATGGAATGGAATGGAATGGAATGGAATGGAATTGAATGGAATGGAATCAACCCGAGTAGAACGGAATGGAATGGAATGGAATGGAATGGAATGGAATGGAATGGAATTCAATGGAATGGAATTCAATGGAATAGAATGGAATGGAATGGAATGGAATGGAATGAACCCGAGTAGAACGGAATGGAATGGAATGGAATTGAATGGAATGAAATGGAATGGAATGGAATGGAATCGAATGGAATCGAATAGAATGCAATGGAATGGAATGGAATGGAATGGAATCGAATGGAATGGAATGGAATGGAATGGAATCGAATGGAATCGAATGGAATGGAATGGAATGGAATGGAATGGAATCGAATGGAATGGAATGGAATCGAATGGAATCGTATGGAATCGAATGGAATGGAATGGAATGGAATCAACCCGAGTAGATTGGAATGGATTGGAATGGAATGGAATGGAATGGAATGGAATGGAATGGAATCGAATGGAATCGAATGGAATCGAATGGAATGGAGTGGAATAGAATGGAATCAACCCGAGTAGAAAGGAATGGAATGGAACGGAACGGAACGGAACGGAACGGAACGGAACGGAACGGAATGGAATTGAGTGAAATGTAATGGAATCGAATGGAATCGAAAGGAACCGAATGGAATGGAATGGAAGGGAATGGAATGGAATGGAATGGAATGGAATGGAATCAACCCGAGTAGAATGGAATGGATTGGAATGGAATGGAATGGAGTGGAATGGAATGGAATGGAGTGGAATGGAATGGAATGGAATAGAATGGCATGGAATGGAATGGAATGGAATGGAATGGAATGGAATGGAATGGAATGGAATGGAATTCAATGGAATAGAATGGAATGGAATGGAATGGAATGGAATGAACCCGAGTTGAACGGAATGGAATGGAATGGGATGGAATGGAATGGAATGGAATGGAATGGAATGGAATGGAATGGAATGGAATGGAATGGAATTGATTCGAATGGAATGGAATGGAATGGAATGGAATGGAATGGAATGGAATGGTATCGAAAGGAATGGAATGGAATGGAATGCAATGGAATGGAATGGAATGGAATGGAATGGAATGGAATGGAATGGAATGGAATGGAATGGAATCAACCCGTGTAGAATGGAATGGATTGGAATCGAATGGAATGGAGTGGAATGGAATGGAATGGAGTGGAATGGAATGGAATGGAATAGAATGGAATGGAATGGAATGGAATGGAATGGAATGGAATGGAATGGAATGGAATGGAATGGAATGGAATGGAATGGAATGGAATGGAATGGACTTCAATGGAATAGAATGGAATGGAATGGAATGGAATTGAATGGAATGGAATGGAATAGAATGGAATCGAATGGAATCGAATGGAATGGAACGGAATGGAATGGAATGGAATGGAATGGAATGGAATGGAATGGAATGGAATGGAATGGAATCAACCCGAGTAGAACGGAATGGAATGGAATGGAATGGAATGGAATGGAATGGAAGGGAATGGAATGGAATGGAATGGAATTCCATGGAATATAATGGAATGGAATGGAATGGAATGGAATGGAATGGAATGGAATGGATTGGAATGGAATCAACACGAGTAGAACGGAATGGAATGGAATGTAAACGAATGGAATGGAATGGAATGGAATGGAATGGAATGTAATGGAATGTAATATATTGGAATGGAATCGAATGGAATCGAATGGAATCGAATGGAATCGAATGGAATGGAATGGAATCGAATGGAATTGAACGGAACGGAACGGAACGGAATGGAATGGAATGGAATGGAATGGAATGGAATGGAATGGAATGGAATCGAATGGAATGGAATGGAATGGAATCGAATGGAATGGAATGGAATGGAATGGAATCAACCCGAGTAGAATGGAATGGAATGGAATGGAATAGAATGGAAAGGAATGGAATGGAATGGAATGGAATTCAATGGAATGGAATGGAATGGAATGGAAGGGAATGGAATCAACCCGAGTAGAACGGAATGGAATGGAATGGAATGGAATGGAATGGAATGGAATGGAATTCAATGGAATAGCATGGAATGGAATGGAATGGAATGGAATGAACCCGAGTAGAACGGAATGGAATGGAATGGAATGGAATGGAATGGAATGGAATGGAATGGAATGGAATGGAATGGAAAAGAATGGAATGGAATGGAATGGAATGGAATGGAATGGAATGGAATCAACCCGAGGAGAATGGAATGGATTGGAAGGGAATGGAATGGAATGGAATGGAATGGAATGGAAAGGAATGGAATTCAATGGAATAGAATGGAATGGAATGGAATGGAATGGAATGAACCCGAGTAGAACGGAATGGAATGGAATGGAATGGAATGGAATGGAATGGAATGGAAAAGAATGGAATGGAATGGAATGGAATGGAATGGAATGGAATGGAATGGAATCAACCCGAGGAGAATGGAATGGATTGGAAGGGAATGGAATGGAATGGAATGGAATGGAATGGAATGGCATGGAATGGAATGGAATGGAATGAAATGGAATGGAATGGAATGGAATGGAATGGAATGGAATGGAATGGAATGGAATGGAATGGAATGGAATCGAATAGAATCGAATGGAAAGAAGTGGAATAGAATGGAATCAACCCGAGTAGAAAGGAAAGGAATGGAACGGAACCGAATGGAACGGAACGGAAAGGAATGGAATGGAGTGAAATGGAATGGAATCGAATGCAATCGAATGGAACCGAATGGAATGGAATGGAAGGGAATGGAATGGAATGGAATGGAATGGAGTGGAATCAACCCGAGTAGAATGAAATGGATTGGAATGGAATGGAATGGAATGGAATGGAATGGAATGGAATCAACCCGAGTAGAATGGAATGGATTGGAATGGAATGGAATGGAATGGAATGGAATCGAATGGAATCGAATGGAATCGAATGGAATGGAATGGAATGGAAAGGAATCAACCCGAGTAGAACGGAATGGAATGGAATGGAATGGAATGGAATGGAATGGAATGGAATGGAATTCAGTGGAATAGAATGGAATGGAATGGAATGGAATGGAATGGAATTGATTCGAATGGAATGGAATGGAATGGAATGGAATGGAATGGAATGGTATCGAAAGGAATGGAATGGAATGGAATGCAATGGAATGGAATCGAATGGAATGGAATGGAATGGAATGGAATGGAATGGAATGGAATGGAATGGAATCAACCCGTGTAGAATGGAATGGATTGGAATCGAATGGAATGGAGTGGAATGGAATGGAATGGAGTGGAATGGAATGGAATGGAGTGGAATGGAATGGAATGGAATGGAATGGAACGGAATGGAATGGAATGGAATGGACTTCAATGGAATAGAATGGAATGGAATGGAATGGAATTGAATGGAATGGAATGGAGTAGAATGGAATCGGATGGAATGGAGTGGAATGGAATGGAATGGAAATGGAATGGAATGGAATGGAATTGAATGGAATGGAATGGAATCAACCCGAGTAGAACGGAATGGAATGGAATGGAATGGAATGGAATGGAATGGAATGGAATGGAATGGAATGGAATGGAATTCAATGGAATAGAATGGAATGGAATGGAATGAATGGAATGGAATGGAATGGAATGGAATCGAATGGAATCGAATGGAATCGAATGGAATGGAACGGAATGGAATGGAATGGAATGGAATGGAATGGAATGGAATGGAATGGAATGGAATGGAATGGAATGGAATGGAATGGAATCAACCCGAGTAGAACGGAATGGAATGGAATTGAATGGAATGGAATGGAATGGAATGGAATGGAATGGAATGGAATTCAATGGAATATAATGGAATGGAATGGAATGGAATGGAATGGAATGGAATGGAATGGATTGGAATGGAATCAACACGAGTAGAACGGAATGGAATGGAATCTAAAGGAATGGAATGGAATGGAATGGAATGGAATGGAATGGAATGGAATGGAATGTAATGTATTGGAATGGAATCGAATGGAATCGAATGGAATCGAATGGAATCGAATGGAATGGAATGGAATCGAATGGAATGGAACGGAACGGAACGGAACGGAATGGAATGGAATGGAATGGAATGGAATGGAATGGAATGGAATCGAATGGAATGGAATGGAATGGAATCGAATGGAATGGAATGGAATGGAATGGAATCAACCCGAGTAGAACGGAATGGAATGGAATGGAATAGAATGGAAAGGAATGGAATGGAATGGAATGGAATTCAATGGAATGGAATGGAATGGAATGGAAGGGAATGGAATCAACCCGAGTAGAACGGAAAGGAATGGAATGGAATGGAATGGAATGGAATGGAATTCAATGGAATAGAATGGAATGGAATGGAATGGAATGGAATGAACCCGAGTAGAATGGAATGGAATGGAATGGAATGGAATGGAATGGAATGGAATGGAATGGAATGGAATGGAAAGGAATGGAAAGGAATGGAATGGAATGGAATGGAATGGAATGGAATGGAATGGAATGGAATCAACCCGAGGAGAATGGAATGGATTGGAATGGAATGGAATGGAATGGAATGGAATGGAATGGAACGGAATCAACCCGAGTAGAACGGAATGGAATGGAATGGAATGGAATGGAATGGAATGGCATGGAATGGAATGGAATGGAATGGAATGGAATGGAATGGAATGGAATGGAATGGAATGGAATGGAATGGAATGGAATCGAATGGAATCGAATGGAATCGAATGGAAAGAAGTGGAATAGAATGGAATCAACCCGAGTAGAAAGGAAAGGAATGGAAGGGAATGGAATGGAACGGAACGGAAAGGAATGGAATGGAGTGAAATGGAATGGAATCGAATGCAATCGAATGGAACCGAATGGATTGGAATGGAAGGGAATGGAATGGAATGGAATGGAATGGAATGGAATCAACCCGAGTAGAATGGAATGGATTGGAATGGAATGGAATGGAATGGAATGGAATGGAATGGAATGGAATGGAATCAACCCGAGTAGAATGGAATGGATTGGAATGTAATGGAATGGAATGGAATGGAATGGAATGCAATGGAATTGAATGGAATCGAATGGAATCGAATGGAATGGAATGGAATGGAATGGAATCAACCCGAGTAGAACGGAATGGAATGGAATGGAATGGAATGGAATGGAATGGAATGGAATGGAATTCAATGGAATAGAATGGAATGGAATGGAATGGAATGGAATGGAATCGAATGGAATCGAATGGAATCGAATGGAATGGAATGGAATAGAATGGAATCAACCCAAGTAGAAAGGAAAGGAATGGAATGGAATGGAATGGAATGGAATGGAATGGAATGGAATGGAATGGAATGGAATGCAATGAAATGGAAAGGAATGGAATGGAATCGAATGGAATGGACTGGAATGAATTGGAAAGGAATGGAATGGACTGGAATGGAATGGAGTGGAATCAACCCGAGTAGAATGGAATGGATTGGAATGGAATGGAATGGAATCGAATGGAATCAAATGGAAACGAATGGAATGGAATGGAAGGGAATGGAATGGAATGGAATGGAATGGAATGGAATCAACCCGAGTAGAATGCAATGGATTGGAATGGAATGGAATATAATGTAATGGAATGGAATGGAATCGAATGGAATCGAATGGAATCGAATGGAATGGAATGGAATGGAATGGAATAGAATGGAATGGAATCAACCCGAGTAGAACGGAATGGAATGGAATGGAATGGAATGGAATGGAATGGAATGGAATGGTATCGAAAGGAATGGAATGGAATGGAATGCAATGGAATGGAATAGAATGGATTGGAATGGAATGGAATGGAATGGAATGGAATGGAATGGAATCCACCGGAGTAGAATGGAATGGATTGGAATGGAATGGAATGGAGTGGAATGGAATGGAATGGAGTGGAATGGAATGGAATGGAATAGAATTGAATGGAATGGAATGGAATGGAATGGAGTGGAATGGAATGGAATGGAATAGAATTGAATGGAATGGAATGGAATGGAATGGAATGGAATGGAATGGAATGGAATGGAATGGAATGGAATGGAATGGACTTCAATGGAATAGAATGGAATGGAATGGAATGGAATTGAATGGAATGGAATGGAATAGAATGGAATCGGATGGAATGGAGTGGAATGGAATGGAATGGAATGGAATGGAATGGAATGGAATGGAATGGAATGGAATGGAATCAACCCGAGTAGAACGGAATGGAATGGAATGGAATGGAATGGAATGGAATGGAATGGAATGGAATGGAATGGAATTCAATGGAATAGAATGGAATGGAATGGAATAGAATGGAGTGGAATGGAATTGAATCGAATGGAATGGAATGGAATGGAATGGAATGGAATGGAATGGAATGGAGTGGAATGGAATGGAATGGAATGGAATGGAATGGAATGGAATGGAATGGAATTCAATGGAATAGAATGGAATGGCATGGAATGGAATGGAATCAACCCGAGTAGAAAGGAATGGAACGGAATGGAATGGAATGGAATGGAATGGAATGGAATGGAATGGAATGGAATGGAATGGAATGCAATGAAGTGGAATGGAATCGAATGGAATCGAATCGAATGGACTGTAAACAAATGGAATGGAATGGAATGGAATGGAATGGAATGGAATGGAATGGAATGGAATGGAATGGAATGGAATTGAATGGAATCAACCCGAGTAGAATGGAATGGATTGGAATGGAATGGAATGGAATGGAATCGAATGGAATGGAATGGAATAGAAAGGAATGTAAAGGAATGGAATGGACGCGAGTAGAACGGAATGGAATGGAATGGAATTGAATGGAATGGAATTAACCCGAGTAGAACGGAATGGAATGGAATGGAATGGAATGGAATGGAATGGAATGGAATGGAATGGAATGGAATGGAATGGAATCAACCCGAGTAGAATGGAATGGATAGGAATGGAATGGAATGGAATGGAATGTAATTCAATAGAATGGAATGGAGGGGAATGGAAAGGAATGGAATGGAATGGAATGGAATCGAATGGAATCGAATGGAAGCGAATGGAATGGAGTGGAATAGAGTGGAATCAACCCGAATAGAACGGAACGGAACGGAACGGAACGGAACGGAACGGAATGGAATGGAGTGAAATGGAATGGGATTAAATGGAGTCGAATGGAACCGAATGGAATGGAATGGAAGGGAAGGGAATGGAATGGAATGGAATGGAATGGAATGGAATGGAGTCAACCCGAGTAGAACTGAGTGGAATGGAATGGAATGGAATGGAATCAACCCGAGTAGAATGGAATGGATTGGAATGGAATGGAATGGAATGGAATGGAATGGAATGGAATGGAATGGAATCAACCCGAGTAGAATGGAATGGATTGGAATGTAATGGAATGGAATGGAATGGAATGGAATGCAATGGAATTGAATGGAATCGAATGGAATCGAATGGAATGGAATGGAATGGAATGGAATCAACCCGAGTAGAACGGAATGGAATGGAATGGAATGGAATGGAATGGAATGGAATGGAATGGAATTCAATGGAATAGAATGGAATGGAATGGAATGGAATGGAATGGAATCGAATGGAATCGAATGGAATCGAATGGAATGGAATGGAATAGAAAGGAATCAACCCAAGTAGAAAGGAAAGGAATGGAATGGAATGGAATGGAATGGAATGGAATGGAATGGAATGGAATGGAATGGAATGCAATGAAATGGAAAGGAATGGAATGGAATCGAATGGAATGGACTGGAATGAATTGGAAAGGAATGGAATGGACTGGAATGGAATGGAGTGGAATCAACCCGAGTAGAATGGAATGGATTGGAATGGAATGGAATGGAATCGAATGGAATCAAATGGAAACGAATGGAATGGAATGGAAGGGAATGGAATGGAATGGAATGGAATGGAATGGAATCAACCCGAGTAGAATGCAATGGATTGGAATGGAATGGAATATAATGTAATGGAATGGAATGGAATCGAATGGAATCGAATGGAATCGAATGGAATGGAATGGAATGGAATGGAATAGAATGGAATGGAATCAACCCGAGTAGAACGGAATGGAATGGAATGGAATGGAATGGAATGGAATGGAATGGAATGGTATCGAAAGGAATGGAATGGAATGGAATGCAATGGAATGGAATAGAATGGATTGGAATGGAATGGAATGGAATGGAATGGAATGGAATGGAATCCACCGGAGTAGAATGGAATGGATTGGAATGGAATGGAATGGAGTGGAATGGAATGGAATGGAGTGGAATGGAATGGAATGGAATAGAATTGAATGGAATGGAATGGAATGGAATGGAGTGGAATGGAATGGAATGGAATAGAATTGAATGGAATGGAATGGAATGGAATGGAATGGAATGGAATGGAATGGAATGGAATGGAATGGAATGGACTTCAATGGAATAGAATGGAATGGAATGGAATGGAATTGAATGGAATGGAATGGAATAGAATGGAATCGGATGGAATGGAGTGGAATGGAATGGAATGGAATGGAATGGAATGGAATGGAATGGAATGGAATGGAATGGAATCAACCCGAGTAGAACGGAATGGAATGGAATGGAATGGAATGGAATGGAATGGAATGGAATGGAATGGAATGGAATTCAATGGAATAGAATGGAATGGAATGGAATAGAATGGAGTGGAATGGAATTGAATCGAATGGAATGGAATGGAATGGAATGGAATGGAATGGAATGGAATGGAGTGGAATGGAATGGAATGGAATGGAATGGAATGGAATGGAATGGAATGGAATTCAATGGAATAGAATGGAATGGCATGGAATGGAATGGAATCAACCCGAGTAGAAAGGAATGGAACGGAATGGAATGGAATGGAATGGAATGGAATGGAATGGAATGGAATGGAATGGAATGGAATGGAATGCAATGAAGTGGAATGGAATCGAATGGAATCGAATCGAATGGACTGTAAACAAATGGAATGGAATGGAATGGAATGGAATGGAATGGAATGGAATGGAATGGAATGGAATGGAATGGAATTGAATGGAATCAACCCGAGTAGAATGGAATGGATTGGAATGGAATGGAATGGAATGGAATCGAATGGAATGGAATGGAATAGAAAGGAATGTAAAGGAATGGAATGGACGCGAGTAGAACGGAATGGAATGGAATGGAATTGAATGGAATGGAATTAACCCGAGTAGAACGGAATGGAATGGAATGGAATGGAATGGAATGGAATGGAATGGAATGGAATGGAATGGAATGGAATGGAATCAACCCGAGTAGAATGGAATGGATAGGAATGGAATGGAATGGAATGGAATGTAATTCAATAGAATGGAATGGAGGGGAATGGAAAGGAATGGAATGGAATGGAATGGAATCGAATGGAATCGAATGGAAGCGAATGGAATGGAGTGGAATAGAGTGGAATCAACCCGAATAGAACGGAACGGAACGGAACGGAACGGAACGGAACGGAATGGAATGGAGTGAAATGGAATGGGATTAAATGGAGTCGAATGGAACCGAATGGAATGGAATGGAAGGGAAGGGAATGGAATGGAATGGAATGGAATGGAATGGAATGGAGTCAACCCGAGTAGAACTGAGTGGAATGGAATGGAATGGAATGGAATGGAATGGAATGCAATGGAATGGAATGGAATGGAATGGAATGGAATTCAATGGAATGGAATGGAATGGAATGGAATGGAATTGAATGGAATGGAATCAACCCGAGTAGAACGGAATGGAATGGAATGGAATGGAATGGAATGGAATGGAATGGAATTCAATGGAATGGAATTCAATGGAATAGAATGGAATGGAATGGAATGGAATGGAATGAACCCGAGTAGAACGGAATGCAATGGAATGGAATTGAATGGAATGGAATGGAATGGAATGGAATGGAATGGAATGGAATCGAATGGAATCGAATGGAATGCAATGGAATGGAATGGAATGGAATGGAATCGAATGGAATGGAATGGAATGGAATGGAATCGAATGGAATCGAATGGAATCGAATGGAATGGAATGGAATGGAATGGAAAGGAATGGAAAGGAATGGAATGGAATGGAATCAACCCGAGTAGATTGGAATGGACTGGAATGGAATGGAATGGAATGGAATGGAATGGAATTCAATGGAAAAAATGAAATGGAATGGAATGGAATGGAATGGAATGGAATCGAATGGAATGGAATGGAATGGAATGGAATGGAATAGAATGGAATGGAATGGAATGGAATGGAATCGAATGGAATCGAATGGAATCGAATGGAATGGAATGGAATGGAATGGAATGGAATCAACCCGAGTAGATTGGAATGGATTGGAATGGAATGGAATGGAATGGAATGGAATGGAATCGAATGGAATCGAATGGAATCGAATGGAATGGAGTGGAATAGAATGCAATCAACCCGAGTAGAACGGAATGGAATGGAACGGAACGCAACGGAACGGAACGGAACGGAACCGAATGGAATGGAGTGAAATGGAACGGAATCGAATGGAATCGAATGGAACCGAATGGAATGGAAAGAAGGGAATTAAATGGAATGGAATGGAATGGAATGGAATGGAATCAACCCGAGTAGAATGGAATGGATTGGAATGGAATGGAATGGAGTGGAATGGAATGGAATTCAATGGAATAGAATGGAATGGAATGAAATGGAATGGAATCAACACGAGAAGAATGGAATGGATTGTAATGGAATGGAATGGAATGGAATGGAATGGAATGGAATGGAATGGAATGGAATGGAATGGAATGGAATGGAATGGAATGGAATCAACCCGAGTAGAAAGGAATGGAATGGAATGGAATGGAATGGAAAGGAATGGAATGGAATGGAAAGGAATTCAATGGAATGGAATGGAATGGAATGGAATGGAAGGGAATGGAATCAACCCGAGTAGAACGGAATGGAATGGAATGGAATGGAATGGAATGGAATGGAATGGAATGGAATGGAATGGAATGGAATGGAATGGAATTCAATGGAATAGAATGGAATGGAATGGAATGGAATGGAATGAACCCGAGTAGAACGGAACGGAATGGAATGGAATGGAATGGAATGGAATGGAATGGAATGGAATGGAATGGAATGGAATCAACCCGAGTAGAATGGAATGGATTGGAATGGAATGGAATGGAATGGAATGGAATTCTGTGGAATAGAATGAAATGAAATGGAATGGAATGGAATGGAATGGAATGGAAAGGAATGGAATGGAATGGAATGGAATGGAATGGAATGGAATGGAATGGAATGGAATGGAATGGAATGAACCCGAGTAGAACGGAATGGAATGGAATGGAATGGAATGGAGTGGAATGTAATTCAATAGAATAGAATGGAAGGGAATGGAAAGGAATGGAAAGGAATGGAATGGAATGGAATGGAATCGAATGGAATCGAATGGAATCGAATGGAATGGAGTGGAATAGAATGGAATCAACCCGAATAGAACGGAACGGAATGGAACAGAACGGAACGGAACGGAATGGAATGGAGTGAAATGGAATGGAATCAAATGGAATCGAAAGGAACCGAATGGAATGGAAAGGAATGGAATGGAATGGAATGGAATGGAATGGAATGGAATGGAATCAACCCGAGTAGAACGAAATGGAATGGAATGGAATGGAATGGAGTGGAATGGAATGGAATGGAATGGAATGGAATGGAATGGAATGGAATGGAATCAACCCGAGTAGAACGGAATGGAATGGAATGGAATGGAATGGAATGGAATGGAATGGAATGGAACGGAATGGAATGGAATGGAATGGAATTCAATGGAACAGAATGGAATGGAATGGAATGGAATGGAATGGAATGGAATGAACCCGAGTAGAACGGAATGGAATGGAATGGAATTGAATGGAATGGAATGGAATGGAATGGAATGGAATGGAATCGAATGGAATGGAATGGAATGGAATGGAATGGAATGGAATGGAATGGAATGGAATCGAATGGAATGGAATGGAATGGAAGCGAATGGAATGGAATGGAATGGAATGGAATGGAATGGAATGGAATGGAATGGAATGGAATCAACCCGAGTAGATTGGAATGGATTGGAATGGAATGAAATGGAATGGAATGGAATTCAATGGAAAAAATGAAATGGAATGGAATGGAATGGAATGGAATGGAATGGAATAGAATCGAATGGAATGGAATGGAATCGAATGGAATGGAGTGGAATAGAATGGAATCAACCCGAGTAGAATGGAATGGAATGGAATGGAATGGAATGGAATTGAATGGAATGGAATCAACCCGAGTAGAATGGAATGGATTGGAATGGAATGGAATGGAATGGAAAGGAATTCAATGGAATAGAATGAAATGGAATGGAATGGAATGGAATGGAATGGAATCGAATGGAATCGAATGGAACGGAGTGGAAGAGAATGGAATCAACTCGAGTAGAACGGAATGGAATGGAACGGAATGGAACGGAATGGAATGGAATGAAACGGAACGGAATGGAATGGAGTGAAATGGAATGGAATCGAATGGAATCGAATGGAACCGAATGGAATGGAATGGAACGGAATGGAATGGAATGGACTGGAATGGAATGGAATCAACCCTAGTAGAATGTAATGGATTGGAATGGAATGGAATGGAATGGAATGGAATGGAATGGAATCGAATGGAATCGAATGGAATCGAATGGAATCGAATGGAATGGAATGGAATGGAATCAACCCGAGTAGAACGGAATGGAATGGAATGGAATGGAATGGAATGGAATGGAATGGAATGGAATGGAATGGAATCGAATGGAATTGAATGGAATCAAATGGAATGGAATGGAATCGAATGTAATCAACCCGAGTAGAACGGAATGGAATGGAATGGAATGGAATGGAATGGAATGGAATGGAATGGAATGGAATTGAGTGGAATGGAATGGAATGGAATGGAATGGAATGGAATGGAATGGAATGGAATGGAATGGAATGGAATGGAATGGAATCAACACGAGTAGAACTGAATGGAATGGAATGGAATGGAATGGAATTCAATGGAATGGAATTCAATGGAATGGAATGGAATGGAATGGAATCAACCCGAGTAGAACGGAATGGAATGGAATGGAAAGGAATGGAATGGAGTGGAATGGAATGGAATGGAATGGAATGGAATGGAATGGAATGGAATGGAATGGAATGGAATGGAATCAACCCGAGTAGAATGCAATGGATTGGAATGGAATGGAATGGAATGGAATTGAATGGAATGGAATGGAATCGAATGGAATCGAATGGAATGGACTGGAATGAAATGGAATGGAATGGAATGGAATGGAATGGAATCGAATGGAATGGAATGGAATCGAATGGAATGGAGTGGAATAGAATGGAATCAAAACGAAAAGAACGGAACGGAACGGAACGGAACGGAACGGAATGGAATGGAGTGAAATGGAATGGAATCAAATGGAATCGAATGGAACCGAATGGAATGGAATGGAAGTGAATGGAATGCAATGGAATGGAATGGAATGGAATGGAATCAACCCGAGTAGAATGGAATGGACTGGAATGGAATGGAATGGAATGGAATGGAATGGAATGGAATGGAATGGAATGGAATCAAACCGAGTAGAACGGAATGGAATGGAATGGAATGGAATGGAATGGAATGGAATTCAATGGAATGGAATGGAATCAACCCGAGTAGAACGGAATGGAATGGAATGGAATGGAATGGAATGGAATGGAATGGAATGGAATGGAATGCAATGGAATGGAATGGAATGGAATGGAATGGAATGGAATTCAATGGAATGGAATGGAATGGAATGGAATGGAATTGAATGGAATGGAATCAACCCAAGTAGAACGGAATGGAATGGAATGGAATGGAATGGAATGGAATGGAATGGAATGGAATGGAATCGAATGGAATGGAATGGAATGCAATGGAATGGAATGGAATGGAATGGAATCGAATGGAATGGAATGGAATGGAATGGAATCGAATGGAATCGAATGGAATCGAATGGAATGGAATGGAAAGGAATGGAATGGAATGGAATCAACCCGAGTAGATTGGAATGGATTGGAATGGAATGGAATGGAATGGAATGGAATTCAATGGAAAAAATGAAATGGAATGGAATGGAATGAAATGCAATGGAATCGAATGGAATGGAATGGAATGGAATGGAATGGAATGGAATGGAATGGAATGGAATGGAATGGAATCGAATGGAATGGAATGGAAAGGAATGGAATCGAACGGAATTGAATGGAATGGAATGGAATTGAATGGAATGGAATCAACCCGAGTAGATTGGAATGGATTGGAATGGAATGGAATGGAATGGAATGGAGTGGAATGGAATCGAATGGAATCGAATGGAATCGAATGGAATGGAGTGGAATAGAATGGAATCAACCCGAGTAGAACGGAATGGAATGGAACGGAACGGAACGGAACGGAACGGAACGGAACGGAACGGAACGGAATGGAATGGAGAGAAATGGAATGGAATCGAATGGAATCGAATGGAACCGAATGGAATGGAAAGAAGGGAATTAAATGGAATGGAATGGAATGGAATGGAATGGAATCAACCCGAGTAGAATGGAATGGATTGGAATGGAATGGAATGGAGTGGAATGGAATGGAATTCAATAGAATAGAATTGAATGGAATGGAATGGAATGGAATGGAATCAACCCGAGTAGAATGGAATGGATTGGAATGGAATGGAATGGAATGGAAGGGAATGGAATGGAATGGAATGGAATGGAATGGAATCAACCCGAGTAGAATGGAATGGATTGGAATGGAATGGAATGGACTGGAATGGAATGGAATGGAATAGAATGGAATGGAATGGAATGGAATGGAATGGAATGGAATGGGATGGAATGGAATGGAATGGAATGGAATGGAATGGAATGGAATGGAATGGAATGGAATGGAATGGAATGGGATGGGATGGGATGGAATGGAATGGAATGGAATGGAATGGAATGGAATGGAATGGAATGGAATTGATTCGAATGGAATGGAATGGAATGGAATGGAATGGAATGGTATCGAAAGGAATGGAATGGAATGGAATGCAATGGAATGGAATCGAATGGAATGGAATGGAATGGAATGGAATGGAATGGAATGGAATGGAATGGAATGGAATTGAATGCAATGAAATGGAATGGAATGGAATGGAATCGAATGGAATGGACTGGAATGAAATGGAATGGAATGGAATGGAATGGAATGGAATGGAATGGAATGGAATGGAATGGAATGGAATCAACCCAAGTAGAATGGAATGGATTGGAATGGAATGGAATGGAATGGAATCGAATGGAATGGAATGGAATGGAATGGAATGGAATGGAATGGAATGGAATCAACCCGAGTAGAATGGAATGGATAGGAATGGAATGGAATGGAATGGAACGTAATTCAATAGAATAGAATGGAAGGGAAAGGAAAGGAATGGAATGGAATGGAATGGAATGGAATGGAATGGAATGGAATCGAATGGAATCGAATCGAATGGAATCGAATGGAATGGAATGGAATGGAATGGAATGGAATGGAATGGAATGGAATGGAATGGAATGGAATGGAATCAACCTGAGTAGATTGGAATGGATTGGAATGTAATGAAATGGAATGGAATGGAATTCAATGGAAAAAATGAAATGGAATGGAATGGAATGGAATGGAATGGAATGGAATGGAATCGAATGGAATCGAATGGAATCGAATGGAATGGAGTGGAATAGAATGGAATCAACCCGAGTAGAATGGAATGGAATGGAACGGAACGGAACGGAACGGAATGGAACGGAACGGAACGGAATGGAATGGAGTGAAATGGAATGGAATCGAATGGAATCGAACGGAACCGAATGGAATGGAAAGAAGGGAACGGAATGGAATGGAATGGAATGGAATGGAATGGAATAACCCGAGTAGAATGGAATGGATTGGAATGGAATGGAATGGAGTGGAATGGAATGGAATTCAATGGAATAGAATGGAATGGAATGAAATGGAATGGAATCAACACGAGAAGAATGGAATGGATTGTAATGGAATGGAATGGAATGGAATGGAATGGAATGGAATGGAATGGAATGGAATGGAATGGAATGGAATCAACCCGAGTAGAAAGGAATGGAATGGAATGGAATGGAATGGAAAGGAATGGAATGGAATGGAATGGAATTCAATGGAATGGAATGGAATGGAATGGAAGGGAATGGAATCAACCCGAGTAGAACGGAATGGAATGGAATGGAATGGAATGGAATGGAATGGAATGGAATGGAATGGAATGGAATGGAATTCAATGGAATGGAATGGAATGGAATGGAATGGAATGGAATGAACCCGAGTAGAACGGAATGGAATGGAATGGAATGGAATGGAATGGAATGGAATGGAATGGAATGGAATGGAATGGAATGGAATCAACCCGAGTAGAATGGAATGGATTGGAATGGAATGGAATGGAATGGAATGGAATTCTATGGAATAGAATGAAATGAAATGGAATGGAATGGAATGGAATGGAATGGAAAGGAATGGAATGGAATGGAATGGAATGGAATGGAATGGAATGGAATGGAATGGAATGGAATGGAATGAACCCGAGTAGAACGGAATGGAATGGAATGGAATGGAATGGAATGGAATGTAATTCAATAGAATAGAATGGAAGGGAATGGAAAGGAATGGAAAGGAATGGAATGGAATGGAATGGAATCGAATGGAATCGAATGGAATCGAATGGAATGGAGTGGAATAGAATGGAATCAACCCGAATAGAACGGAAAGGAATGGAACAGAACGGAACGGAACGGAATGGAATGGAGTGAAATGGAATGGAATCAAATGGAATCGAATGGAACCGAATGGAATGGAAAGGAATGGAATGGAATGGAATGGAATGGAATGGAATGGAATGGAATGGAATCAACCCGAGTAGAACGGAATGGAATGGAATGGAATGGAATGGAGTGGAATGGAATGGAAAGGAATGGAATGGAATGGAATGGAATGGAATGGAATCAACCCGAGTAGAACGGAATGGAATGGAATGGAATGGAATGGAATGGAATGGAATGGAACGGAATGGAATGGAATGGAATGGAATTCAATGGAACAGAATGGAATGGAATGGAATGGAATGGAATGGAATGGAATGAACCCGAGTAGAACGGAATGGAATGGAATGGAATTGAATGGAATGGAATGGAATGGAATGGAATGGAATCGAATGGAATCGAATGGAATGGAATGGAATGGAATGGAATGGAATGGAATGGAATGGAATGGAATCGAATGGAATGGAATGGAATGGAAGCGAATGGAATGGAATGGAATGGAATGGAATGGAATGGAATGGAATGGAATGGAATCAACCCGAGTAGATTGGAATGGATTGGAAAGGAATGAAATGGAATGGAATGGAATTCAATGGAAAAAATGAAATGGAATGGAATGGAATGGAATGGAATGGAATGGAATGGAATAGAATCGAATGGAATCGAATGGAATCGAATGGAATGGAGTGGAATAGAATGGAATCAACCCGAGTAGAATGGAATGGAATGGAATGGAATGGAATGGAATGGAATGGAATGGAATTGAATGGAATGGAATCAACCCGAGTAGAATGGAATGGATTGGAATGGAATGGAATGGAATGGAAAGGAATTCAATGGAATAGAATGAAATGGAATGGAATGGAATGGAATGGAATGGAATCGAATGGAATCGAATGGAACGGAGTGGAAGAGAATGGAATCAACTCGAGTAGAACGGAATGGAATGGAACGGAATGGAACGGAATGGAATGGAATGAAACGGAACGGAATGGAATGGAGTGAAATGGAATGGAATCGAATGGAATCGAATGGAACCGAATGGAATGGAATGGAACGGAATGGAATGGAATGGACTGGAATGGAATGGAATCAACCCTAGTAGAATGTAATGGATTGGAATGGAATGGAATGGAATGGAATGGAATGGAATCGAATGGAATCGAATGGAATCGAATGGAATGGAATGGAATGGAATGGAATGGAATCAACCCGAGTAGAACGGAATGGAATGGAATGGAATGGAATGGAATGGAATGGAATGGAATGGAATGGAATGGAATGGAATGGAATGGAATGGAATCGAATGGAATTGAATGGAATCAAATGGAATGGAATGGAATCGAATGTAATCAACCCGAGTAGAACGGAATGGAATGGAATGGAAAGGAGTGGAATGGAATGGAATGGAATGGAATGGAATTGAGTGGAATGGAATGGAATGGAATGGAATGGAATGGAATGGAATGGAATGGAATGGAATGGAATGGAATGGAATGGAATCAACACGAGTAGAACGGAATGGAATGGAATGGAATGGAATGGAATTCAATGGAATGGAATTCAATGGAATGGAATGGAATGGAATGGAATCAACCCGAGTAGAACGGAATGGAATGGAATGGAAAGGAATGGAATGGAGTGGAATGGAATGGAATGGAATGGAATGGAATGGAATGGAATGGAATGGAATGGAATGGAATGGAATCAACCCGAGTAGAATGCAATGGATTGGAATGGAATGGAATGGAATGGAATTGAATGGAATGGAATGGAATCGAATGGAATCGAATGGAATGGACTGGAATGAAATGGAATGGAATGGAATGGAATGGAATGGAATCGAATGGAATCGAATGGAATCGAATGGAATGGAGTGGAATAGAATGGAATCAAAACCAAAAGAACGGAACGGAACGGAACGGAACGGAACGGAACGGAATGGAATGGAGTGAAATGGAATGGAATCAAATGGAATCGAATGGAACCGAATGGAATGGAATGGAAGGGAATGGAATGCAATGGAATGGAATGGAATGGAATGGAATCAACCCGAGTAGAATGGAATGGACTGGAATGCAATGGAATGGAATGGAATGGAATGGAATGGAATGGAATGGAATGGAATGGAATGGAATGGAATCAACCCGAGTAGAACGGAATGGAATGGAATGGAATGGAATGGAATGGAATGGAATTCAATGGAATGGAATGGAATCAACCCGAGTAGAACGGAATGGAATGGAATGGAATGGAATGGAATGGAATGGAATGGAATGGAATGGAATGCAATGGAATGGAATGGAATGGAATGGAATGGAATGGAATTCAATGGAATGGAATGGAATGGAATGGAATGGAATTGAATGGAATGGAATCAACCCAAGTAGAATGGAATGGAATGGAATGGAATGGAATGGAATGGAATGGAATTCAATGGAGTGGAATTCAGTGGAATAGAATGGAATGGAATGGAATGGAATGGAATGGAATGGAATGAACCCGAGTAGAGCGGAATGGAATGGAATGGAATTGAATGGAATGGAATGGAATGGAATGGAATGGAATGGAATGGAATGGAATGGAATCGAATGGAATGGAATGGAATGCAATGGAATGGAATGGAATGGAATGGAATCGAATGGAATGGAATGGAATGGAATGGAATCGAATGGAATCGAATGGAATCGAATGGAATGGAAAGGAATGGAATGGAATGGAATGGAAAGGAATGGAATGGAATGGAATCAACCCGAGTAGATTGGAATGGATTGGAATGGAATGGAATGGAATGGAATGGAATTCAATGGAAAAAATGAAATGGAATGGAATGGAATGGAATGGAATGAAATGGAATGGAATGGAATGGAATGGAATGGAATGGAATGGAATGGAATGGAATCGAATGGAATGGAATGGAAAGGAATGGAATCGAACGGAATTGAATGGAATGGAATGGAATTGAATGGAATGGAATCAACCCGAGTAGATTGGAATGGATTGGAATGGAATGGAATGGAATGGAATGGAGTGGAATGGAATCGAATGGAATCGAATGGAATCGAATGGAATGGAGTGGAATAGAATGGAATCAACCCGAGTAGAATGGAATGGATTGGAATGGAATGGAATGGACTGGAATGGAATGGAATGGAATAGAATGGAATGGAATGGAATGGAATGGAATGGAATGGAATGGAATGGAATGGGATGGAATGGAATGGAATGGAATGGAATGGAATGGAATGGAATGGAATGGAATTGATTCGAATGGAATGGAATGGAATGGAATGGAATGGAATGGTATCGAAAGGAATGGAATGGAATGGAATGCAATGGAATGGAATCGAATGGAATGGAATGGAATGGAATGGAATGGAATGGAATGGAATGGAATGGAATGGAATTGAATGCAATGAAATGGAATGGAATGGAATGGAATCGAATGGAATGGACTGGAATGAAATGGAATGGAATGGAATGGAATGGAATGGAATGGAATGGAATGGAATGGAATCAACCCAAGTAGAATGGAATGGATTGGAATGGAATGGAATGGAATGGAATCGAATGGAATGGAATGGAATGGAATGGAATGGAATGGAATGGAATGGAATGGAATGGAATTCAATAGAATAGAATGGAATGGAATGGAATGGAATGGAATGGAATGGAATGGAATCGAATGCAATAGAATGGAATGGAGTGGAATAGAATGGAATCAACCCGAATAGAACGGAACGGGACGGAACGGAATGGAACGGAATGGAATGGAGTGAAATGGAATGGAATCGAATGGAATCGAAAGGAAGCGAATGTAATGGAATGGAAGGGGATGGAATGGAATTGAATGGAATGGAATGGAATGGAATCAACCCTAGTAGAATGGAATGGATTGGAATGGAATGGAATGGAATCGAATGCAATGCAATGGAATGGAATGGAATGGAATGGACCCGAGTAGAACGGAATGGAATGGAATGGAATGGAATGGAATGGAATGGAATGGAATGGAATCGAAAGGAATGGAATGGAATGGAATGGAATGGAATGGAATGGAATGGAATGGAATGGGATTTAATCGAATGGAATCGAATGAAATGGAATGGAACGGAATGGAATCGAATGGAACGGAATGGAATGGAATGGAATGGAATGGAATCGAATGGAATGGAATGGAATCGAATGGATTGGAATGGAATGGAATGGAATGGAATGGAATGGAATGGAATGGAATGGAATCAACCCGAGTAGAATGGAATGGATTGGAATGGAATGGAATGGAATGGAATGGAATTCAATGGAATAGAATGAAATGGAATGGAATGGAATGGAATGGAATGGAATGGAATCGAATGGAATCGAATGGAATCGAATGGAATGGAGTGGAAGAGAATGGAATCAACTCGAGTAGAACGGAATGGAATGGAAGGGAATGGAATGCAATGGAATGGAATGGAATGGAATGGAATCAACCCGAGTAGAATGGAATGGACTGAAATGGAATGGAATGGAATGGAATGGAATGGAATCGAATGGAATGGAATGGAATGGAATGGAATGGAATGGAATGGAATCGAATGGAATGGAATGGAATGGAATGGAATGGAATGGAATGGAATGGAATGGAATGGAATGGAATGGAATGGAATGGAATGGAATCAACCCGAGTAGAACGGAATGGAATGGACTGGAATGGAATGGAATCAACCCTAGTAGAATGTAATGGATTGGAATGGAATGGAATGGAATGGAATGGAATGGAATGGAATCGAAGGGAATGGAATGGAATGGAATGGAATGGAATGGAATGGTATCAACCCGAGTAGAACGGAATGGAATGGAATGGAATGGAATGTAATGGAATGGAATGGAATGGCATGGAATGGAATTCAATGGAATGGAATGGAATGGAATGGAATGGAATGGAATGGAATGGAATGGAATCGAATGGAATTGAATGGAATCGAATGGAATGGAATGGAATAGAATGGAATCAACTTGAGTAGAAAGGAATGGAATGGAATGGAATGGAATGGAATGGAATTGAAAGGAATGCAATGAAATGGAATGGAATGGAATGGAATCGAATGGAATGGACTGGAATGAAATGGAATGGAATGGAATGGAATGGAATGGAATGGAATGGAATGGAATGGAATCAACCCGAGTAGAATGGAATGGATTGGAATGGAATGGAATGGAATCGAATCGAATGGAATGGAATGGAATCGAATGGAATGGAAAGGAATGGAATGGACGCGAGTAGAACGGAATGGAATGGAATGGAATGGAATGGAATGGAATGGAATGGAATGGAATGGAATGGAATGGAATGGAATGAACCCGAGTAGAACGGAATGGAATGGAATGGAATGGAATGGAATGGAATGGAATGGAATTCAATAGAATAGAATGGATGGGAATGGAAAGGAATGGAAAGGAATGGAATGGAATGGAATCGAATCGAATGGAATCGAATGGAATCGAATGGAATGGAGTGGAATAGAATGGAATCAACCCGAATAGAACGGAACGGAACGGAACGGAACGGAACGGAACGGAATGGAATGGACTGAAATGGAATGGAATCAAATGGAATCGAATGGAACCGAATGGAATGGAATGGAAGGGAATGGAATGCAATGGAATGGAATGGAATGGAATGGAATCAACCCGAGTAGAATGGAATGGACTGAAATGGAATGGAATGGAATGGAATGGAATGGAATCGAATGGAATGGAATGGAATGGAATGGAATGGAATGGAATGGAATGGAATCGAATGGAATGGAATGGAATGGAATGGAATGGAATGGAATGGAATGGAATGGAATGGAATGGAATGGAATGGAATGGAATGGAATCAACCCGAGTAGAACGGAATGGAATGGAATGGAATGGAATGGAATGGAATGGAATGGAATGGAATGGAATCGAATGGAATCGAGTGGAATAGAATGGAATGGAGTGGAAGAGAATGGAATCAACTCGAGTAGAACGGAATGGAATGCAACGGAATGGAACGGAATGGAAATGAATGAAACGGAACGGAATGGAATGGAGTGAAATGGAATGGAATCGAATGGAATCGAATGGAACCGAATGGAATGGAATGGAACGGAATGGAATGGAATGGACTGGAATGGAATGGAATCAACCCTAGTAGAATGTAATGGATTGGAATGGAATGGAATGGAATGGAATGGAATGGAATGGAATGGAATCGTATGGAATGGAATGGAATGGAATGGAATGGAATGGAATGGAATGGAATGGAATCAACCCGAGTAGAACGGAATGGAATGGAATGGAATGGAATGGAATGGAATGGAATGGAATGGAATGGAATGGAATGGAATGGAATGGAATGGAATTGAGTGGAATGGAATGGAATGGAATGGAATGGAATGGAATGGAATTGAATGGAATGGAATGGAATGGAATGGAATGGAATGGAATGGAATGGAATCAACACGAGTAGAACGGAATGGAATGGAATTGAATGGAATGGAATGGAATGGAGTTCAATGGAATGGAATGGAATGGAATGGATTCAACACGAGTAGAACGGAATGGAATGGAATGGAATGGAATGGAATGGAATGGAATTCAATGGAATGGAATGGAATGGAATGGAATCAACCCGAGTAGAACGGAATGGAATGGAATGGAAAGGAATGGAATGGAATGGAATGGAATGGAATGGAATGGAATTCAATGGAATGGAACGGAATGGAATGGAATGGAATGGAATGGAATGGAATGGAATGGAATGGAATGGAATGGAGTGGAATGGAATGGAATGGAATGGAATGGAATGGAATGGAATGGAATGGAATGGAATGGAATGGAATTCAATGGAATAGAATGGAATGGAATGGAATGGAATGGAATCAACCCGAGTAGAAAGGAATGGAACGGAATGGAATGGAATGGAATGAAATGGATAGGAATGGAATGGAATGGAATGGAATGTAATGTAATTCAATAGAATGGAATGGAGGGGAATGGAAAGGAATGGAATGGAATGGAATGGAATCGAATGGAATCGATTTGAATCGAATGGAATGGAGTGGAATAGAGTGGAATCAACCCGAATAGAACGGAGCGGAACGGAACGGAACGGAACGGAATGGAATGGAGTGAAATGGAATGGAATCAAATGGAGTCGAATGGAACCGAATGGAATGGAATGGAAGGGAATGGAATGGAATGGAATGGAATGGAAGGGAATGGAATGGAATGGAATGGAATGGAATGGAATGGAATGGAATGGAATGGAATCAACCCGAGTAGAACGGAATGGAATGGAATGGAATGGAATGGAATGCAATGGAATGGAATGGAATGGAATGGAATGGAATTCATTGGAATGGAATGGAATGGAATGGAATGGAATTGAATGGAATGGAATCAACCCGAGTAGAACGGAATGGAATGGAATGGAATGGAATGGAATGGAATGGAATGGAATGGAATTCAATGGAATGGAATTCAATGGAATAGAATGGAATGGAATGGAATGGAATGGAATGAACCCGAGTAGAACGGAATGGAATGGAATGGAATTGAATGGAATGAAATGGAATGGAATGGAATGGAAAAGAATGGAATCGAATGGAATGCAATGGAATGGAATGGAATGGAATGGAATCGAATGGAATGGAATGGAATGGAATGGAATCGAATGGAATCGAATGGAATCGAATGGAATGGAATGGAATGGAATGGAAAGGAATGGAAAGGAATGGAATGGAATGGAATCAACCCGAGTAGATTGGAATGGATTGGAATGGAATGGAATGGAATGGAATGGAATTCAATGGAAAAAATGAAATGGAATGGAATGGAATGGAATGGAATGGAATGGAATGGAATGGAATCGAATGGAATGGAATGGAATGGAATGGAATGGAATCGAATGGAATCGAATGGAATGGAATGGAATGGAATGGAATCGAATGGAATGGAATGGAATGGAATCAACCCGAGTAGATTGGAATGGATTGGAATGGAATAGAATGGAATGGAATGGAATGGAATGGAATCGAATGGAATCGAATGGAATTGAATGGAATGGAGTGGAATAGAATGGAATCAACCCCTGTAGAACGGAATGGAATGGAACGGAACGGAACGGAACGGAACGGAACGGAACGGAACGGAACCGAATGGAATGGAGTGAAATGGAATGGAATCGAATGGAATCGAATGGAACCGAATGGAATGGAAAGAAGGGAATTAAATGGAGTGGAATGGAATGGAATGGAATGGAATGGAATCAACCCGAGTAGAATGGAATGGATTGGAATGGAATGGAATGGAGTGGAATGGAATGGAATTCAATAGAATAGAATGGAATGGAATGGAATGGAATGGAATGGAATCAACCCGAGTAGAATGGAATGGATTGGAATGGAATGGAATGGAATGGAAGGGAATGGAATGGAATGGAATGGAATGGAATGGAATCAACCCGAGTAGAATGGAATGGATTGGAATGGAATGGAATGGACTGGAATGGAATGGAATTGAATAGAATGGAATGGAATGGAATGGAATGGAATGGAATGGAATGGAATGGAATGGGATGGAATGGAATGGAATGGAATGGAATGGAATGGAATGGAATGGAATTGATTCGAATGGAATGGAATGGAATGGAATGGAATGGAATGGTATCGAAAGGAATGGAATGGAATGGAATGCAATGGAATGGAATCGAATGGAATGGAATGGAATGGAATCGAATGGAATGGAATGGAATGGAATGGAATGGAATGGAATGGAATGCAATGAAATGGAATGGAATGGAATGGAATCGAATGGAATGGACTGGAATGAAATGGAATGGAATGGAATGGAATGGAATGGAATGCCATGGAATGGAATGGAATCAACCCAAGTAGAATGGAATGGATTGGAATGGAATGGAATGGAATGGAATCGAATGGAATGGAATGGAATGGAATGGAATGGAATGGAATGGAATGGAATGGAATCAACCCGAGTAGAATGGAATGGATAGGAATGGAATGGAATGGAATGGAACGTAATTCAATAGAATAGAATGGAAGGGAAAGGAAAGGAATGGAATGGAATGGAATGGAATGGAATGGAATCGAATGGAATCGAATCGAATGGAATCGAATGGAAAGGAATGGAATGGAATGGAATGGAATGGAATGGAATGGAATGGAATGGAATGGAATGGAATCAACCTGAGTAGATTGGAATGGATTGGAATGTAATGAAATGGAATGGAATGGAATTCAATGGAAAAAATGAAATGGAATGGAATGGAATGGAATGGAATGGAATGGAATGGAATCGAATGGAATCGAATGGAATCGAATGGAATGGAGTGGAATAGAATGGAATCAACCCGAGTAGAATGGAATGGAATGGAACGGAACGGAACGGAACGGAACGGAACGGAACGGAACGGAACGGAATGGAATGGAGTGAAATGGAATGGAATCGAATGGAATCGAACGGAACCGAATGGAATGGAAAGAAGGGAACGGAATGGAATGGAATGGAATGGAATGGAATGGAATCAACCCGAGTAGAATGGAATGGATTGGAATGGAATGTAATGGAATGGAATGGAATGGAATTCAATAGAATAGAATGGAATGGAATGGAATGGAATGGAATGGAATGGAATGGAATCGAATGCAATAGAATGGAATGGAGTGGAATGGAATGGAATCAACCCGAATAGAACGGAACGGAACGGAACGGAATGGAACGGAATGGAATGGAGTGAAATGGAATGGAATCGAATGGAATCGAAAGGAAGCGAATGTAATGGAATGGAAGGGGATGGAATGGAATTGAATGGAATGGAATGGAATGGAATCAACCCTAGTAGAATGGAATGGATTGGAATGGAATGGAATGGAATCGAATGCAATGCAATGGAATGGAATGGAATGGAATGGACCCGAGTAGAACGGAATGGAATGGAATGGAATGGAATGGAATGGAATGGAATGGAATGGAATGGAATCGAAAGGAATGGAATGGAATGGAATGGAATGGAATGGAATGGAATGGAATGGAATGGAATGGAATGGAATCGAAAGGAATGGAATGGAATGGAATGGAATGGAATGGAATGGAATGGAATGGAATGGGATTTAATCGAATGGAATCGAATGGAATGGAATGGAACGGAATGGAATCGAATGGAACGGAATGGAATGGAATGGAATGGAATGGAATCGAATGGAATGGAATGGAATCGAATGGATTGGAATGGAATGGAATGGAATGGAATGGAATGGAATGGAATGGAATGGAATCAACCCGAGTAGAATGGAATGGATTGGAATGGAATGGAATGGAATGGAATGGAATTCAATGGAATAGAATGAAATGGAATGGAATGGAATGGAATGGAATGGAATGGAATCGAATGGAATCGAATGGAATCGAATGGAATGGAGTGGAAGAGAATGGAATCAACTCGAGTAGAACGGAATGGAATGGAACGGAATGGAACGGAACGGAACGGAATGGAACGGAACGGAATGGAATGGAGTGAAACGGAATAGAATCAAATGGAATCCAATGGAACCGAATGGAATGGAATGGAACGGAATGGAATGGAATGGACTGGAATGGAATGGAATCAACCCTAGTAGAATGTAATGGATTGGAATGGAATGGAATGGAATGGAATGGAATGGAATCGAATGGAATCGAAGGGAATCGAATGGAATGGAATGGAATGGAATGGAATGGAATGGAATCAACCCGAGTAGAACGGAATGGAATGGAATGGAATGGAATGGAATGGAATGGAATGGAATGGAATGGAATGGAATGGAATGGAATGACATGGAATGGAATTCAATGGAATGGAATGGAATGGAATGGAATGGAATGGAATGGAATGGAATGGAATCGAATGGAATTGAATGGAATCGAATGGAATGGAATGGAATAGAATGGAATCAACTCGAGTAGAAAGGAATGGAATGGAATGGAATGGAATGGAATGGAATGGAAAGGAATGCAATGAAATGGAATGGAATGGAATGGAATCGAATGGAATGGACAGGAATGAAATGGAATGGAATGGAATGGAATGCAATGGAATGGAATGGAATGGAATGGAATGGAATGGAATGGAATGGAATGGAATCAACCCGAGTAGAACGGAATGGAATGGAAAGGAATGGAATGGAATGGAATGGAATGGAATGGAATGGAATCAACCCGAGTAGAATGGAATGGATAGGAATGGAATGGAATGGAATAGAATGGAATGGAATTCAATAGAATGGAATGGAGGGGAATGGAAAGGAATGGAATGGAATGGAATGGAATCGAATGGAATCGAATTGAATCGAATGGAATGGAGTGGAATAGAGTGGAATCAACCCGAATAGAACGGAGCGGAACGGAACGGAACGGAACGGAATGGAATGGAGTGAAATGGAATGGAATCAAATGGAGTCGAATGGAACCGAATGGAATGGAATGGAAGGGAATGGAATGGAATGGAATGGAATGGAATGGAATGGAATGGAATGGAATCAACCCGAGTAGAACGGAATGGAATGGAATGGAATGGAATGGAATGCAATGGAATGGAATGGAATGGAATGGAATGGAATTCATTGGAATGGAATGGAATGGAATGGAATGGAATTGAATGGAATGGAATCAACCCGAGTAGAACGGAATGGAATGGAATGGAATGGAATGGAATGGAATGGAATGGAATTCAATGGAATGGAATTCAATGGAATAGAATGGAATGGAATGGAATGGAATGGAATGAACCCGAGTAGAACGGAATGGAATGGAATGGAATTGAATGGAATGGAATGGAATGGAATGGAATGGAAAAGAATGGAATCGAATGGAATGCAATGGAATGGAATGGAATGGAATGGAATCGAATGGAATGGAATGGAATGGAATGGAATCGAATGGAATCGAATGGAATCGAATGGAATGGAATGGAATGGAATGGAAAGGAATGGAAAGGAATGGAATGGAATGGAATCAACCCGAGTAGATTGGAATGGATTGGAATGGAATGGAATGGAATGGAATGGAATTCAATGGAAAAAATGAAATGGAATGAAATGGAATGGAATGGAATGGAATGGAATCGAATGGAATGGAATGGAATGGAATGGAATGGAATGGAATGGAATGGAATGGAATGGAATGGAATGGAATGGAATCGAATGGAATCGAATGGAATGGAATGGAATGGAATGGAATCGAATGGAATGGAATGGAATGGAATCAACCCGAGTAGATTGGAATGGATTGGAATGGAATAGAATGGAATGGAATGGAATGGAATGGAATCGAATGGAATCGAATGGAATCGAAGGGAATGGAGTGGAATAGAATGGAATCAACCCCAGTAGAACGGAATGGAATGGAACGGAACGGAACGGAACGGAACGGAACGGAACGGAACCGAATGGAATGGAGTGAAATGGAATGGAATCGAATGGAATCGAATAGAACCGAATGGAATGGAAAGAAGGGAATTAAATGGAGTGGAATGGAATGGAATGGAATGGAATGGAATCAACCCGAGTAGAATGGAATGGATTGGAATGGAATGGAATGGAGTGGAATGGAATGGAATTCAATAGAATAGAATGGAATGGAATGGAATGGAATGGAATGGAATCGAATGGAATCGAATGGAATCGAATGGAATGGAGTGGAATAGAATGGAATCAACCTGAATAGAACGGAACGGAACGGAACGGAACGGAACGGAACGGAATGGAATTGAGTGAAATGGAATGGAATCGAATGGAATCGATAGGAACCGAATGGAATGGAATGGAAGGGAATGGAATGGAATGGAATGGAATCAACCCGAGTAGAATGGAATGGATTGGAATGGAATGGAATGGAATGGAATGGAATTCTATGGAATGGAATGGAATGGAATGGAAGGGAATGGAATCAACCCGAGTAGAACGGAATGGAATGGAATTGAATGGAATGGAATGGAATGGAATGGAATGGAATTCAATGGAATAGAATGGAATGGAATGGAATGGAATGGAATGAACCCGAGTAGAACGGAATGGAATGGAATGAAATGGAATGGAATGGAATGGAATGGAATGGAATGGAATGGAATGGAATCAACCCGAGTAGAATGGAATGGATTGGAATGGAATGGAGTGGAATGGAATGGAATTCTATGGAATAGAATGAAATGAAATGGAATGGAATGGAATGGAATGGAATGGAATGGAATGGAAAGGAATGGAATGGAATGGAATGGAATGGAATGGAATGGAATGGAAAGGAATGGAATGGAATGGAATGGAATGGAATGGAATGGAATGGAATGGAATGGAATGAACCCGAGTAGAACGGAATGGAATGGAATGGAATGGAATGGAATGGAATGGAATGGAATGTAATTCAATAGAATAGAATGGAATGGAATCGAAAGGAATGGAAAGGAATGGAATGGAATGGAATGGAATCGAATGGAATCGAACGGAATCGAATGGAATGGAGTGGAATAGAATGGAATCAACCCGAATAGAACGGAACGGAACGGAACAGAACGGAACGGAACGGAATGGAATGGAGTGAAATGGAATGGAATCAAATGGAATCGAATGGAACCGAACGGAATGGAATGGAAGGGAATGGAATGCAATGGAATGGAATGGAATGGAATGGAATCAACCCGAGTAGAATGGAATGGACTGGAATGGAATGGAATGGAATGGAATGGAATGGAATGGAATCGAATGGAATGGAATGGAATGGAATGGAATGGAATGGAATGGAATTAAATGGAATGGAATGGAATGGAATGGAATCAACCCGAGTAGAACGGAATGGAATGGAATGGAATGGAATGGAATGGAATGGAATGGAATGGAATGGAATGGAATGGAATCAACCCGAGTAGAACGGAATGGAATGGAATGGAATGGATTGGAATGGAATGGAATGGAATGGAATGGAATGGAATGGAATGGAATTCAATGGAATGGAATTCAATGGAATAGAATGGAATGGAATGGAATGGAATGGAATGAACCCGAGTAGAACGGAATGGAATGGAATGGAATTGAATGGAATGGAATGGAACGGAACGGAACGGAACGGAACGGAACCGAATGGAATGGAGTGAAATGGAATGGAATAGAATGGAATCAAATGGAACCGAATGGAATGGAAAGAAGGGAATTAAATGGAGTGGAATGGAATGGAATGGAATGGAATGGAATCAACCCGAGTAGAATGGAATGGATTGGAATGGAATGGAATGGAGTGGAATGGAATGGAATTCAATAGAATAGAATGGAATGGAATGGAATGGAATGGAATGGAATCGAATGGAATCGAATGGAATCGAATGGAATGGAGTGGAATAGAATGGAATCAACCTGAATAGAAAGGAACGGAACGGAACGGAACGGAACGGAATGGAATTGAGTGAAATGGAATGGAATCGAATGGAATCGATAGGAACCGAATGGAATGGAATGGAAGGGAATGGAATGGAATGGAATGGAATCAACCCGAGTAGAATGGAACGGATTGGAATGGAATGGAATGGAATGGAATGGAGTTCTATGGAATGGAATGGAATCGAATGGAAGGGAATGGAATCAACCCGAGTAGAACGGAATGGAATGGAATGGAATGGAATGGAATGGAATGGAATGGAATGGAATGGAATGGAATGGAATTCAATGGAATAGAATGGAATGGAATGGAATGGAATGGAATGAACCCGAGTAGAACGGAATGGAATGGAATGAAATGGAATGGAACGGAATGGAATGGAATGGAATGGAATGGAATGGAATCAACCCGAGTAGAATGGAATGGATGGGAATGGAATGGAATGGAATGGAATGGAATTCTATGGAATAGAATGAAATGAAATGGAATGGAATGGAATGGAATGGAATGGAAAGGAATGGAATGGAATGGAATGGAATGGAATGGAAAGGAATGGAATGGAATGGAATGGAATGGAATGGAATGGAATGGAATGGAAAGGAATGGAATGGAATGGAATGGAATGGAATGGAATCAACCCGAGTAGAATGGAATGGATTGGAATGGAATGGAATGGAATGGAATGGAATGGAATCAACCCGAGTAGAATGGAATGGATTGGAATGGAATGGAATGGAATGGAATGGAATGGAATGGAATGGAATGGAATGGAATGGAATGGAATGGAATCAACCCGAGTAGAATGGAATGGATTGGAATGGAATGGAATGGAATGGAATTATCCTGAGTAGAACGGAATGGAATGGAATGGAATGGAAAGGAATGGAATGGAATGGAATGGAATTTAATGGAATGGAATGGAATGGAATCGAATGGAATCGTATATAATGAAATGGAGTAGAATGGAATCAACCCGAGTATAAACGAATGGAATGGAATGGAATGGAATGGAAAGGAATGGAATGGAATGGAATGGAATGGAATGGAAAGAATTTAATCGAATGGAATGGAATGGAATGGAATGGAATGGAATGGAATGGAATGGAATGGAATGGAATGGAATGGAATGAACCCGAGTAGAATGGAATGGATTGGAATGGAATGGAATGGAATGGAATGGAATGGAATGGAATGGAATGGAATGGAATGGAATCAACCCGAGAAGAATGGAATGGATTGGAATGGAATGGAATGGAATGGAATCAACTCGAGTAGAACGGAATAGAATGGAATGCAATGGAATGGAATGGAATGGAATGGAATGGAATGGAATTAACCCGAGTAGAACGGAATGGAATGGAATGGAATGGAATGGAATGGAATGGAATGGAATGGAATGGAATGGAATGGAATGGAATGGAATGGAATGGTATCGAAAGGAATCCAATGGAATGGAATGGAATGGAATGGAATGGAATGGAATAGAATAGAATGGAATTGAGTCAACCCGTGTGGAACGGAATGGAACGGAATGGAAAGGAACGGAACGGAATGGAATGGAATCAACCCGAGTACAACGGCACGGGACGGTACGGGACGGGACGGGATGGGACGGGACGGGACGGGACGGGACGGAACGGAACGGAACTCAAGGGAGTCAACCCGAGTAGAAAGGAACGGAAAGGAATGGAATGGAATGGAATGGAATGGAATGGAATGGAATGGAATGGAATGTTATGGAATGGAATCAACCCGAGTAGAATGGAATGGATTGGAATGGATTGGAATGGAATGGAATGGAATGGAATGGAATGGAATGGAATGGAATGGAATGGAATTGAAAAGAATGGAATGGAATGGAATGGAATGAAATCAACCCGAGTAGAATGGAATGGATTGGAATGGAATGGAATGGAATGGAATGGAATGGAATGGAATGGAATGGAATCAACCCGAGTAGAATGGAATGGATTGGAATGGAATGGAATGGAATGGAATGGAATGGAATGGAATGGAATGGAATGGAATGGAATGGAATCAACCCGAGTAGAATGGAATGGATTGGAATGGAATGGAATGGAATGGAATCATCCCGAGTAGAACGGAATGGAATGGAATGGAATGGAAAGGAATGGAATGGAATGGAATGGAATGGAATTTAATGGAATGGAATGGAATGGAATCGAATGGAATCGAATGGAATCGTATATAATGGAATGGAATAGAATGGAATCAACCCGAGTATAAACGAATGGAATGGAATGGAATGGAATGGAAAGGAATGGAATGGAATGGAATGGAATGGAAAGAATTGAATCGAATGGAATAGAATGGAATGAAATGGAATGGAATGGAATGGAATGGAATGGAATGGAATGGAATGAACCCGAGTAGAATGGAATGGATTGGAATGGAATGGAATGGAATCGAATGGAATGGAAAGGAATGGAATGGAATGGAATGGAATCAACCCGAGTAGAATGGAATGGAATGGAATGGAATGGAATGGAATGGAATCAACTCGAGTAGAACGGAATAGAATGGAATGGAATGGAATGGAATGGAATGGAATGGAATGGAATGGAATCGAGTCAAATGGAATCCAATGGAATCGAATGGAATGGAATGGAATAGAATAGAATGGAATTGAATCAACCCGTGTGGAACGGAATGGAACGGAATGGAAAGGAACGGAAAGGTATGGAAAGTAATCAACCCGAGTACAACGACACGGGATGGGACGGGACGGGACGGGATGGGACGGGACGGGATGGGACGGGACGGAACGGAACGGAACTCAATGGAGTCAACCCGAGTAGAAAGGAACGGAATGGAATGGAATGGAATGGAATGGAATGGAATGGAATGGAATGGAATGGAATGGAATGGAACGGAATGGAATCAACCCGAGTAGAATGGAATGGATTGGAATGGAATGGAATGGAATGGAATGGAATGGAATGGAATGGAATAGAATTCAATGGAATGGAATGGAATCAACCCGAGTAGAATGGAATGGATTGGAATGGAATGGAATGGAATGGAATCAACTCGAGTAGAACGGAATAGAATGGAATGCAATGGAATGGAATGGAATGGAATGGAATGGAATGGAATTAACCCGAGTAGAACGGAATGGAATGGAATGGAATGGAATGGAATGGAATGGAATGGAATGGAATGGAATGGAATGGAATGGAATGGAATGGAATGGTATCGAAAGGAATCCAATGGAATGGAATGGAATGGAATGGAATGGAATGGAATAGAATAGAATGGAATTGAGTCAACCCGTGTGGAACGGAATGGAACGGAATGGAAAGGAACGGAACGGAATGGAATGGAATCAACCCGAGTACAACGGCACGGGACGGTACGGGACGGGACGGGATGGGACGGGACGGGACGGGACGGGACGGAACGGAACGGAACTCAAGGGAGTCAACCCGAGTAGAAAGGAACGGAAAGGAATGGAATGGAATGGAATGGAATGGAATGGAATGGAATGGAATGGAATGTTATGGAATGGAATCAACCCGAGTAGAATGGAATGGATTGGAATGGATTGGAATGGAATGGAATGGAATGGAATGGAATGGAATGGAATGGAATGGAATTGAAAAGAATGGAATGGAATGGAATGGAATGAAATCAACCCGAGTAGAATGGAATGGATTGGAATGGAATGGAATGGAATGGAATGGAATGGAATGGAATGGAATGGAATGGAATCAACCCGAGTAGAATGGAATGGATTGGAATGGAATGGAATGGAATGGAATGGAATGGAATGGAATGGAATGGAATGGAATGGAATCAACCCGAGTAGAATGGAATGGATTGGAATGGAATGGAATGGAATGGAATCATCCCGAGTAGAACGGAATGGAATGGAATGGAATGGAAAGGAATGGAATGGAATGGAATGGAATGGAATTTAATGGAATGGAATGGAATGGAATCGAATGGAATCGAATGGAATCGTATATAATGGAATGGAATAGAATGGAATCAACCCGAGTATAAACGAATGGAATGGAATGGAATGGAATGGAAAGGAATGGAATGGAATGGAATGGAATGGAAAGAATTGAATCGAATGGAATAGAATGGAATGAAATGGAATGGAATGGAATGGAATGGAATGGAATGGAATGGAATGAACCCGAGTAGAATGGAATGGATTGGAATGGAATGGAATGGAATCGAATGGAATGGAAAGGAATGGAATGGAATGGAATGGAATCAACCCGAGTAGAATGGAATGGAATGGAATGGAATGGAATGGAATGGAATCAACTCGAGTAGAACGGAATAGAATGGAATGGAATGGAATGGAATGGAATGGAATGGAATGGAATGGAATCGAGTCAAATGGAATCCAATGGAATCGAATGGAATGGAATGGAATAGAATAGAATGGAATTGAATCAACCCGTGTGGAACGGAATGGAACGGAATGGAAAGGAACGGAAAGGTATGGAAAGTAATCAACCCGAGTACAACGACACGGGATGGGACGGGACGGGACGGGATGGGACGGGACGGGATGGGACGGGACGGAATGGAACGGAACTCAATGGAGTCAACCCGAGTAGAAAGGAACGGAATGGAATGGAATGGAATGGAATGGAATGGAATGGAATGGAATGGAATGGAATGGAACGGAATGGAATCAACCCGAGTAGAATGGAATGGATTGGAATGGAATGGAATGGAATGGAATGGAATGGAATGGAATAGAATTCAATGGAATGGAATGGAATCAACCCGAGTAGAATGGAATGGATTGGAATGGAATGGAATGGAATGGAATGGAATGGAATGGAATGGAATGGAATCATCCCGAGTAGAATGGAATGGATTGGAATGGACTGGAATGGAATGGAATGGAATGGAATGGAAAGGAATGGAATGGAATGGAAACAACCCGAGTAGAATTGAATGGATTGGAATGGTATGGAATGGAATGGAATGGAATGGAATGGAATGGAATGGAATGGAATGGAATCAACACGAGTAGAATGGAATGGATTGGAATGGAATGGAATCGAATTGAATCGAACGGAATGGAATGGAATGAAATGGAATGGAATGGAATGGAATGGAATCAACCCGAGTAAAATGGAATGGAATGGAATGGAATGGAATGGAATGGAATGGAATGGAATGGAATGGAATGGAATGGAATTTAATGGAATGGAATGGAATGGAATCGAATGGAATCGAATGGAATCGAATGGAATGGAATGGAATAGAATGGTATCAACCAGAGTAGAAGCGAATGGAATGGAATGGAATGGAAAGGAATGGAATGGAATGGAATGGAATGGAAAGGAATGGAATGGAATGGAATGGAATGGAATGGAATGGAATGGAATGGAATGGAATGGAATGGAATGGAATCAACCAGAGTAGAATGGAATGGATTGGAATGGAATGGAATGGAATCGAATGGAATGGAATGGAATGGAATGGAATGGAATGGAATGGAATGGAATGGAATGGAATGGAATGGAATCAACCCGAGTAGAATGGAATGGATTGGAATGGAATGGAATGGAATGGAATCAAATGGAATGGAATGGAATGGAATGGAATGGAATGGAATGGTATGGAATGGAATGGAATGGAGTGGAATGGAATGGAATGAAATCAACCCGAGTAGAACCGAATGGAATGGAATGGAATGGAATGGAATGGAATGGAATGCAATTTAATGGAATGGAATGGAATGGAATGGAATGCAATGGAATGGAATCGAATGGAATGGAATGGAATTGAATGGAATCAACCCGAGTAGAACGGAATGCAATGGAATGGAATGGAATGGAATGGAATGGAATGGAATGGAATGGAATGGAATGGAATGGAATCTAACGGAATGGAATGGAATGGAATGGAATGGAACGGAATCGAATGGAATGGAATGGAATGGAATGGAACGGAATGGAATGGAATGGAATGGAATGGAATGGAATGGAATGGAATCAACCCGAGTTTAATGGAATGGATTGGAATGGAATGGAGTTGAATGGAATGGAATGGAATGGAATCAATCCGAGTAGAATGGAATGGAATGGAATGGAATGGAATTCAATGTAATAGAATGGAATTGAATCAACCCGCGTGGAACGGGATGGAACAGAACGGAAAGGAACGGAACGGAATGGAACGGAATCAACCCGAGCAGAACGGAACGGGATGGGACGGGACAGGACGGTACGGGACGGGTCGAGGTGGGACGGAATGGAACGGAACGGAACAGCATAGAGTCAACCCGAGTGGAATGGAATGGAATGGAATGGAATGGAATGGAATGGAATGGAATGGAATGGAATGGAATATTATAGAATGGAATTAAATCAACTCGTGTGGAAGGGAAAGGAACGGAACGGAAAGGAACGGAACTGAATGGAATGGAATCAAGCCGAGTACAATGGCACGGGACGGGACGGGACGGGACGGGATGGGAAGGGACGGGACGGGACGGAAAGGAACGGAGCGGAACGCAATGGACTCAACCCGAGCAGACAGGAACGGAATGGAATGGAATGGAATAAAATCAACCCGCGTAGAATGGAATGGATTGGAATGGAATGGAATGAAATCGAATGGAATGGAACGGAACGGAATGGAATGGAATGGAATGGAATCAACCCGAGTAGAATGGAATGGATTGGAATGGAATGGAATGGAATGGAATCGAATGGAATGGAATGGAATCGAAAGGAATGGAAAGGAATGGAATGGACGCGAGTAGAACGGAACGGAATGGAATGGAATGGAATGGAATGGAATGGAATGGAATGGAATGAACCCGAGTAGAACGGAATGGAATGGAATGGAATGGAATGGAATGGAATGGAATGGAATGGAATGGAATGGAATGGAATCAACCCGAGTAGAATGGAATGGATAGGAATGGAATGGAATGGAATAGAATGGAATGGAATTCAATAGAATGGAATGGAGGGGAATGGAAAGGAATGGAATGGAATGGAATGGAATCGAATGGAATCGAATTGAATCGAATGGAATGGAGTGGAATAGAGTGGAATCAACCCGAATAGAACGGAGCGGAACGGAACGGAACGGAACGGAATGGAATGGAGTGAAATGGAATGGAATCAAATGGAGTCGAATGGAACCGAATGGAATGGAATGGAAGGGAATGGAATGGAATGGAATGGAATGGAATGGAATGGAATGGAATGGAATCAACCCGAGTAGAACGGAATGGAATGGAATGGAATGGAATGGAATGCAATGGAATGGAATGGAATGGAATGGAATGGAATTCATTGGAATGGAATGGAATGGAATGGAATGGAATTGAATGGAATGGAATCAACCCGAGTAGAACGGAATGGAATGGAATGGAATGGAATGGAATGGAATGGAATGGAATGGAATTCAATGGAATGGAATTCAATGGAATAGAATGGAATGGAATGGAATGGAATGGAATGAACCCGAGTAGAACGGAATGGAATGGAATGGAATTGAATGGAATGGAATGGAATGGAATGGAATGGAATGGAAAAGAATGGAATCGAATGGAATGCAATGGAATGGAATGGAATGGAATGGAATCGAATGGAATGGAATGGAATGGAATGGAATCGAATGGAATCGAATGGAATCGAATGGAATGGAATGGAATGGAATGGAAAGGAATGGAAAGGAATGGAATGGAATGGAATCAACCCGAGTAGATTGGAATGGATTGGAATGGAATGGAATGGAATGGAATTCAATGGAAAAAATGAAATGGAATGAAATGGAATGGAATGGAATGGAATGGAATCGAATGGAATGGAATGGAATGGAATGGAATGGAATGGAATGGAATCGAATGGAATGGAATGGAATGGAATGGAATCGAATGGAATCGAATGGAATGGAATGGAATGGAATGGAATCGAATGGAATGGAATGGAATGGAATCAACCCGAGTAGATTGGAATGGATTGGAATGGAATAGAATGGAATGGAATGGAATGGAATGGAATCGAATGGAATCGAATGGAATCGAATGGAATGGAGTGGAATAGAATGGAATCAACCCCAGTAGAACGGAATGGAATGGAACGGAACGGAACGGAACGGAACGGAACGGAACGGAACCGAATGGAATGGAGTGAAATGGAATGGAATCGAATGGAATCGAATAGAACCGAATGGAATGGAAAGAAGGGAATTAAATGGAGTGGAATGGAATGGAATGGAATGGAATGGAATCAACCCGAGTAGAATGGAATGGATTGGAATGGAATGGAATGGAGTGGAATGGAATGGAATTCAATAGAATAGAATGGAATGGAATGGAATGGAATGGAATGGAATCGAATGGAATCGAATGGAATCGAATGGAATGGAGTGGAATAGAATGGAATCAACCTGAATAGAACGGAACGGAACGGAACGGAACGGAACGGAACGGAATGGAATTGAGTGAAATGGAATGGAATCGAATGGAATCGATAGGAACCGAATGGAATGGAATGGAAGGGAATGGAATGGAATGGAATGGAATCAACCCGAGTAGAATGGAATGGATTGGAATGGAATGGAATGGAATGGAATGGAATTCTATGGAATGGAATGGAATGGAATGGAAGGGAATGGAATGGAATGGAATGGAATTCAATGGAATAGAATGGAATGGAATGGAATGGAATGGAATGAACCCGAGTAGAACGGAATGGAATGGAATGAAATGGAATGGAATGGAATGGAATGGAATGGAATGGAATGGAATGGAATCAACCCGAGTAGAATGGAATGGATTGGAATGGAATGGAGTGGAATGGAATGGAATTCTATGGAATAGAATGAAATGAAATGGAATGGAATGGAATGGAATGGAATGGAATGGAATGGAAAGGAATGGAATGGAATGGAATGGAATGGAATGGAATGGAATGGAAAGGAATGGAATGGAATGGAATGGAATGGAATGGAATGGAATGGAATGGAATGGAATGAACCCGAGTAGAACGGAATGGAATGGAATGGAATGGAATGGAATGGAATGGAATGGAATGTAATTCAATAGAATAGAATGGAATGGAATCGAAAGGAATGGAAAGGTATGGAATGGAATGGAATGGAATCGAATGGAATCGAACGGAATCGAATGGAATGGAGTGGAATAGAATGGAATCAACCCGAATAGAACGGAACGGAACGGAACAGAACGGAACGGAACGGAATGGAATGGAGTGAAATGGAATGGAATCAAATGGAATCGAATGGAACCGAATGGAATGGAATGGAAGGGAATGGAATGCAATGGAATGGAATGGAATGGAATGGAATCAACCCGAGTAGAATGGAATGGACTGGAATGGAATGGAATGGAATGGAATGGAATGGAATGGAATGGAATCGAATGGAATGGAATGGAATGGAATGGAATGGAATGGAATTAAATGGAATGGAATGGAATGGAATGGAATCAACCCGAGTAGAACGGAATGGAATGGAATGGAATGGAATGGAATGGAATGGAATGGAATGGAATGGAATGGAATGGAATGGAATGGAATCAACCCGAGTAGAACGGAATGGAATGGAATGGAATGGATTGGAATGGAATGGAATGGAATGGAATGGAATGGAATGGAATGGAATTCAATGGAATGGAATTCAATGGAATAGAATGGAATGGAATGGAATGGAATGGAATGAACCCGAGTAGAACGGAATGGAATGGAATGGAATTGAATGGAATGGAATGGAACGGAACGGAACGGAACGGAACGGAACGGAACCGAATGGAATGGAGTGAAATGGAATGGAATAGAATGGAATCGAATGGAACCGAATGGAATGGAAAGAAGGGAATTAAATGGAGTGGAATGGAATGGAATGGAATGGAATGGAATCAACCCGAGTAGAATGGAATGGATTGGAATGGAATGGAATGGAGTGGAATGGAATGGAATTCAATAGAATAGAATGGAATGGAATGGAATGGAATGGAATGGAATCGAATGGAATCGAATGGAATCGAATGGAATGGAGTGGAATAGAATGGAATCAACCTGAATAGAACGGAACGGAACGGAACGGAACGGAACGGAACGGAATGGAATTGAGTGAAATGGAATGGAATCGAATGGAATCG
Source organism: Gorilla gorilla gorilla (assembly GCF_029281585.2). Classification (NCBI taxonomy): domain Eukaryota; kingdom Metazoa; phylum Chordata; class Mammalia; order Primates; family Hominidae; genus Gorilla; species Gorilla gorilla. Next base: position 47,507,037 of record NC_073239.2, on the reverse strand, counting down.
ATAGGAACCGAATGGAATGGAATGGAAGGGAATGGAATGGAATGGAATGGAATCAACCCGAGTAGAATGGAACGGATTGGAATGGAATGGAATGGAATGGAATGGAGTTCTATGGAATGGAATGGAATCGAATGGAAGGGAATGGAATCAACCCGAGTAGAACGGAATGGAATGGAATGGAATGGAATGGAATGGAATGGAATGGAATGGAATGGAATGGAATGGAATTCAATGGAATAGAATGGAATGGAATGGAATGGAATGGAATGAACCCGAGTAGAACGGAATGGAATGGAATGAAATGGAATGGAACGGAATGGAATGGAATGGAATGGAATGGAATGGAATCAACCCGAGTAGAATGGAATGGATGGGAATGGAATGGAATGGAATGGAATGGAATTCTATGGAATAGAATGAAATGAAATGGAATGGAATGGAATGGAATGGAATGGAAAGGAATGGAATGGAATGGAATGGAATGGAATGGAAAGGAATGGAATGGAATGGAATGGAATGGAATGGAATGGAATGGAAAGGAATGGAATGGAATGGAATGGAATGGAATGGAATCAACCCGAGTAGAATGGAATGGATTGGAATGGAATGGAATGGAATGGAATGGAATGGAATCAACCCGAGTAGAATGGAATGGATTGGAATGGAATGGAATGGAATGGAATGGAATGGAATGGAATGGAATGGAATGGAATGGAATGGAATCAACCCGAGTAGAATGGAATGGATTGGAATGGAATGGAATGGAATGGAATTATCCTGAGTAGAACGGAATGGAATGGAATGGAATGGAAAGGAATGGAATGGAATGGAATGGAATTTAATGGAATGGAATGGAATGGAATCGAATGGAATCGTATATAATGGAATGGAGTAGAATGGAATCAACCCGAGTATAAACGAATGGAATGGAATGGAATGGAATGGAAAGGAATGGAATGGAATGGAATGGAATGGAATGGAAAGAATTTAATCGAATGGAATGGAATGGAATGGAATGGAATGGAATGGAATGGAATGGAATGGAATGGAATGGAATGGAATGGAATGAACCCGAGTAGAATGGAATGGATTGGAATGGAATGGAATGGAATGGAATGGAATGGAATGGAATGGAATGGAATGGAATGGAATCAACCCGAGAAGAATGGAATGGATTGGAATGGAATGGAATGGAATGGAATCAACTCGAGTAGAACGGAATAGAATGGAATGCAATGGAATGGAATGGAATGGAATGGAATGGAATGGAATTAACCCGAGTAGAACGGAATGGAATGGAATGGAATGGAATGGAATGGAATGGAATGGAATGGAATGGAATGGAATGGAATGGAATGGAATGGTATCGAAAGGAATCCAATGGAATGGAATGGAATGGAATGGAATGGAATGGAATAGAATAGAATGGAATTGAGTCAACCCGTGTGGAACGGAATGGAACGGAATGGAAAGGAACGGAACGGAATGGAATGGAATCAACCCGAGTACAACGGCACGGGACGGTACGGGACGGGACGGGATGGGACGGGACGGGACGGGACGGGACGGAACGGAACGGAACTCAAGGGAGTCAACCCGAGTAGAAAGGAACGGAAAGGAATGGAATGGAATGGAATGGAATGGAATGGAATGGAATGGAATGGAATGTTATGGAATGGAATCAACCCGAGTAGAATGGAATGGATTGGAATGGATTGGAATGGAATGGAATGGAATGGAATGGAATGGAATGGAATGGAATGGAATGGAATGGAATTGAAAAGAATGGAATGGAATGGAATGGAATGAAATCAACCCGAGTAGAATGGAATGGATTGGAATGGAATGGAATGGAATGGAATGGAATGGAATGGAATGGAATGGAATCAACCCGAGTAGAATGGAATGGATTGGAATGGAATGGAATGGAATGGAATGGAATGGAATGGAATGGAATGGAATGGAATGGAATGGAATCAACCCGAGTAGAATGGAATGGATTGGAATGGAATGGAATGGAATGGAATCATCCCGAGTAGAACGGAATGGAATGGAATGGAATGGAAAGGAATGGAATGGAATGGAATGGAATGGAATTTAATGGAATGGAATGGAATGGAATCGAATGGAATCGAATGGAATCGTATATAATGGAATGGAATAGAATGGAATCAACCCGAGTATAAACGAATGGAATGGAATGGAATGGAATGGAAAGGAATGGAATGGAATGGAATGGAATGGAAAGAATTGAATCGAATGGAATAGAATGGAATGAAATGGAATGGAATGGAATGGAATGGAATGGAATGGAATGGAATGGAATGAACCCGAGTAGAATGGAATGGATTGGAATGGAATGGAATGGAATCGAATGGAATGGAAAGGAATGGAATGGAATGGAATGGAATCAACCCGAGTAGAATGGAATGGAATGGAATGGAATGGAATGGAATGGAATCAACTCGAGTAGAACGGAATAGAATGGAATGGAATGGAATGGAATGGAATGGAATGGAATGGAATGGAATCGAGTCAAATGGAATCCAATGGAATCGAATGGAATGGAATGGAATAGAATAGAATGGAATTGAATCAACCCGTGTGGAACGGAATGGAACGGAATGGAAAGGAACGGAAAGGTATGGAAAGTAATCAACCCGAGTACAACGACACGGGATGGGACGGGACGGGACGGGATGGGACGGGACGGGATGGGACGGGACGGAACGGAACGGAACTCAATGGAGTCAACCCGAGTAGAAAGGAACGGAATGGAATGGAATGGAATGGAATGGAATGGAATGGAATGGAATGGAATGGAATGGAATGGAACGGAATGGAATCAACCCGAGTAGAATGGAATGGATTGGAATGGAATGGAATGGAATGGAATGGAATGGAATGGAATGGAATAGAATTCAATGGAATGGAATGGAATCAACCCGAGTAGAATGGAATGGATTGGAATGGAATGGAATGGAATGGAATGGAATGGAATGGAATGGAATGGAATGGAATCATCCCGAGTAGAATGGAATGGATTGGAATGGACTGGAATGGAATGGAATGGAATGGAATGGAAAGGAATGGAATGGAATGGAAACAACCCGAGTAGAATTGAATGGATTGGAATGGTATGGAATGGAATGGAATGGAATGGAATGGAATGGAATGGAATGGAATCAACACGAGTAGAATGGAATGGATTGGAATGGAATGGAATCGAATTGAATCGAACGGAATGGAATGGAATGAAATGGAATGGAATGGAATGGAATGGAATCAACCCGAGTAAAATGGAATGGAATGGAATGGAATGGAATGGAATGGAATGGAATGGAATGGAATGGAATGGAATGGAATTTAATGGAATGGAATGGAATGGAATCGAATGGAATCGAATGGAATCGAATGGAATGGAATGGAATAGAATGGTATCAACCAGAGTAGAAGCGAATGGAATGGAATGGAATGGAAAGGAATGGAATGGAATGGAATGGAATGGAAAGGAATGGAATGGAATGGAATGGAATGGAATGGAATGGAATGGAATGGAATGGAATGGAATGGAATCAACCAGAGTAGAATGGAATGGATTGGAATGGAATGGAATGGAATCGAATGGAATGGAATGGAATGGAATGGAATGGAATGGAATGGAATGGAATGGAATGGAATGGAATGGAATGGAATCAACCCGAGTAGAATGGAATGGATTGGAATGGAATGGAATGGAATGGAATCAAATGGAATGGAATGGAATGGAATGGAATGGAATGGAATGGTATGGAATGGAATGGAATGGAGTGGAATGGAATGGAATGAAATCAACCCGAGTAGAACCGAATGGAATGGAATGGAATGGAATGGAATGGAATGGAATGCAATTTAATGGAATGGAATGGAATGGAATGGAATGGAATGCAATGGAATGGAATCGAATGGAATGGAATGGAATTGAATGGAATCAACCCGAGTAGAACGGAATGCAATGGAATGGAATGGAATGGAATGGAATGGAATGGAATGGAATGGAATGGAATGGAATCTAACGGAATGGAATGGAATGGAATGGAATGGAACGGAATCGAATGGAATGGAATGGAATGGAATGGAACGGAATGGAATGGAATGGAATGGAATGGAATGGAATGGAATGGAATCAACCCGAGTTTAATGGAATGGATTGGAATGGAATGGAGTTGAATGGAATGGAATGGAATGGAATCAATCCGAGTAGAATGGAATGGAATGGAATGGAATGGAATTCAATGTAATAGAATGGAATTGAATCAACCCGCGTGGAACGGGATGGAACAGAACGGAAAGGAACGGAACGGAATGGAACGGAATCAACCCGAGCAGAACGGAACGGGATGGGACGGGACAGGACGGTACGGGACGGGTCGAGGTGGGACGGAATGGAACGGAACGGAACAGCATAGAGTCAACCCGAGTGGAATGGAATGGAATGGAATGGAATGGAATGGAATGGAATGGAATGGAATATTATAGAATGGAATTAAATCAACTCGTGTGGAAGGGAAAGGAACGGAACGGAAAGGAACGGAACTGAATGGAATGGAATCAAGCCGAGTACAATGGCACGGGACGGGACGGGACGGGACGGGATGGGAAGGGACGGGACGGGACGGAAAGGAACGGAGCGGAACGCAATGGACTCAACCCGAGCAGACAGGAACGGAATGGAATGGAATGGAATAAAATCAACCCGCGTAGAATGGAATGGATTGGAATGGAATGGAATGAAATCGAATGGAATGGAACGGAACGGAATGGAATGGAATGGAATGGAATCTACCCGAGTAGAATGGAATGGATTGGAATGGAATGGAATGGAATGGAATGGAATGGAATGGAATGGAATGGAATGGAATTAACCCGAGTAGAACTGAATGCAAAGGAATGGAATGGAATGGAATGGAATGGAATGGAATGGAATAGAATAGAATGGAATTGAATCAACCCGTGTGGAACGGAATGGAACGGAATGGAAAGGAACGGAACGGAATGGAATGGAATCAACCCGAGAACAACGGCACGGGACGGTACGGGACGGGACAGGATGGGACGGGATGGGACGGGACGGAACGGAACGGAACTCAAGGGAGTCAACCCGAGTAGAAAGGAACGGAATGGAATGGAATGGAATGGAATGGAATGGAATCAACCCGAGTAGAATGGAATGGACTGGAATGGAATGGAATGGAATGGAATGGAATGCAATGGAATGGATTGGAATGGAATGGAATGGAATGGAAAAGAATGGAATGGAATGGAATGAAATCAACCCGAGTAGAATGGAATGGATTGGAATGGAAAGGAATGGAATGGAATGGAATTGATTGGAATCAACACGAGTAGAATGGAATGGATTGGAATGGAATGGAATGGAATGGAATGGAATGGAATGGAATGGAATGGAATGGATTGGAATGGAATGGAATGGAATGGAAAAGAATAGAATGGAATGGAATGAAATCAACCCGAGTAGAATGGAATGGATTGGAATGGAATGGAATGGAATGGAATGGAATGGAATGGAATGGAATGGAATGGAATGGAATCGAATGGAATGGAAAGGAATGGAATGGAATCAACCCGAGTAGAGCGGAATGGAATGGAATGGAATGAAATGGAATGGAAAGGAATGGAACGGAATGGAATGGAATGGAATGGAAAGAATGGAATGGAATGGAATGGAACGGAATGGAATGGAATGGAATGGAATGATCAACCCGAGTAGAATGGAATGGATTGGAATAGAATGGAATGGAGTGGAATGGAATGGAATCGAATGGAATCGAACGGAATCGAATGGAATTGAATCTAATGGAGTGGAATGGAATGGAATGGAATGGAATGGAATGGAATGGAATGGAATGCAATTCAATGGAATAGAATGGAATCGAATGGAATGGAATGGAATGGAATGGAACCGAATGGAATCGAATGGGATGGTATGGAATGGAATGGAAGAGAATGGAATCAACCCGAGTGGAACGGAATAGAATAGAATGGAATGGAATGGAATGGAATGGAATGGAATGGAATGGAATGGAATGGAATGGAATGCAATGGAATGGAATGGAATGGAATCAACCCGAGTAGAATGGAATGGATTGGAATGGAATGGAATGGAATGGAATGGAATCGAAAGGAATGGAATGGAATGGAAGGGAATGGAATGGAATGGAATGCAATGGAATGGAATGGAATGCAATGGAATAGAATCAACCCAAGTAGAATGGAATGGATTGCAATGGAATGGAATGGAATGGAATGGAATGGAATGGAAGGGAATGGAATGGAATCGAATGGAATCGAATGGAATGGAATGGAATGGAATGGAATGGAATGGAATCGAATGGAATGGAATGGAATCAACCCGAGAAGAACGTAATGGAATGGAATGGAATGGAATGGAATGGAATGGAATGGAATGGAATGGAATGGAATGGATTTCAATGGAATGGAATGGAATGGAATGGAATGGAATGGAATGGAATGGAATGGAATGGAATGGAATGGAATGGAATGGAATGGAATAGAATGGAATCAACCCGAGTACAACGGAATGGAATGGAATGGAATGGAAAGAAAAGGAATGGAATGGAAAGGAATGGAATGGAATGGAATGGTATGGAATGGAATGGAATGGAATGGAATGGAATGGAATGGAATGGAATGGAATCAACCCGAGTAGAATGGAATGGATTGGAATGGAATGGAATGGAATGGAATGGAATTGAAAGGAATGGAATGGAATGGAATGGAATGGAATGGATAGGAATGGAATGGAATGGAATGGAATCAACCCAAGTAGAATGGAATGGATTGCAATGGAATGGACTGGAATGGAATGCAAAGAAATCAACCCGAGTAGAATGGATTGGATTGGAATGGAATGGAATGGAATGGAATGGAATGGAATGGAATGGAATGGAATGAACCCGAGTAGAATGGAATGGAATGGAATGGAATGGAATGGAATGCAATGGAATGGAATGGAATGCAATGCAATGGAATGGAATGGAATGGAATGGAATGGAATGGAAAGGAATGGAATGGAATGGAATGGAATGGAGTGGAATGGAAAGGAATGGAATGGAAACCAACCCAAGTAGAACGGAATGGAATGGAATGGAATGGAATGGAATGGAATGGAATGGAATGGAATAGAATGAACCCGACAGGAATGGAATGGAATGGAATGGAAAGAATGGAATGGAACGGAATGGAATGGAGTGGAACGGAATGATCAACCCGAGTAAAATGGAATGGATTGAAATGGAATGGAATGGAGTGGAATGGAATGGAATCGAATGGAATCGAATTGAATCGAATGGAATGGAACCTAATGGAGTGGAATGGAATGGAATGGAATGGAATGGAAAGGAATGGAATGGAATGGAATGGAATGGAATTCAATGGAATAGAACGGACTGGAATGGAATGGAATTGAATGGAATGGAATGGAATGGAACTTAAATGAATCGAATTGGATGGTATGGATTGGAATGGAAGAGATTGGAATCAACCCGAGTGGAACGGAATGGAATGGAATGGAATGGAATGGAATGGAATGGAATGGAATGGAATGAAACGGAATGGAATGGAATGGAATCAACCCGAGTAGAATGGAATGGATTGGAATGGAATGGAATGGAATGGAATGGAATGGAATGGAATCGAAAGGAATGGAATGGAATGGAATGGAATGGAATGGAATGGAATGGAATGGAATGGAATGGAATTCAATGGAATAGAATGGAATGGAAAGGAATGGAATGGAATGGAATCGAATGGAATCGAATGGAAAGGAATGGAATGGAATGGAATGGAATGGAATGGAATGGATTGGAATGGAATGGAATGGAATGGAATGGAATTGAAAGGAATGGAATGGAATGGAATGGAATGGAATGGAATGGAATGGATAGGAATGGAATGGAATGGAATGGAATCAACCCAAGTAGAATGGAATGGATTGCAATGGAATGGAGTGGAATGGAATGCAAAGAAATCAACCCGAGTAGAATGGATTGGATTGGAATGGAATGGAATGGAATGGAATGGAATGGAATGGAATGGAATTGAATGGAATGGAATGGAATCAACACGAGAACAACGTAATGGAATGGAATGGAATGGAATGGAATGGAATGGAATTCAATGGAATGGAATGGAATGGAATGGAATGGAATGGAATGGAATGGAAGGGAATAGAATGGAATCAACCCGAGTAGAACGGAATGGAATGGAATGGAATGGAATGGAATGAAATGGAATGGAATGGTATGGAATGGAATCGAATGTAATCGAATGGAATGGAATGGAATCGAATGGAATCGAATGGAATCGAATGGAATCGAATGGAATAAACCCGAGTAGAATGGAATGGAATGGAATGGAATGGAATGGAATGGAATGGAATGGAATGGAATGGAATGGAATGGAATGGAATGGAATCAACCCGAGTAGAATGGAATGGATTGTAATGGAATGGAATGGAATGGAATTGAATGGAATGGAATGGAGTGGAATGGAATGGAATGGAATGGAATGGAATGAATGGAATGGAATCAACCCGAGTAGAATGGAATGGATTGGGTTGGGCTGGAATAGAATGGAATGGAATGGAATCAATCCGAGTAGAATGGAATGGAATGGAATGGAATTCAATGTAATAGAATGGAATTGAATCAACCAGCATGGAACGGAATGGAACAAAACTGAAAGGAAAAGAACAAAATAGAACGGAATCAACCCGAGCAGAACGGAACGGGATGGGACGGGACGGGAAGGGACTTGTCGGTTCGCGATGGGACGGAATGGAACAGAACGGAACGGCATGGAATCAACCCGAGTAGAATGGAATGGAATGGAATGGAATGGAATGGAATGGAATGGACTAGAATAGAATGGAATTGAATCAGCCCGCGCGGAACGGAATGGAACGGAACGGAAGGGAACGGAACGGAATGGAATGGAATCACCCCGAATACAACGGCACGGGACGGGGCGGGACGGGATGGGACAGGACGGGACGGGACGGAACAGAACGGAACGGAACTCAATGGAATCAACCCGAGTAGAAGGGAATGGAATGGAATGGAATGGAATGGAATGGAATGGAATGGAATGGAATGGAATGGAATCAACCCGAGTAGAATGGAATGGATTGCAATGGAATGGAATGGAATGGAATGCAATGGAATCGAAAGGAATCGAATGGAATGGAATGGAAGGAATGGAATGGAATGGAATGGAATGGAATGGAATGGAATGGAATGGAATGGAGTGGAATGGAATGGAAACCAGCCCGAGTAGAACGGAATGGAATGGAATGGAATGGAATGGAATGGAATGGAATGGAATGAACCCGACTGGAATGGAATGGAATGGAATGGAAAGAATGGAATGGAATGGAGTGGAACGGAATGGAATGGAATGGAACGGAGTGATCAACCCGAGTAAAATGGAATGGATTGGAATGGAAAGGTATGGAGTGGAATCGAATGGAATGGAATGGAATGGAATGGAATCGAATGGAATGGAATCTAATGGAGTGGAATGGAATGGAATGGAATGCAATGGAATGGAATGGAATGGAATCAACCCGAGTAGAATGGAATGGATTGGAATGGAATGGAATGGAATGGAATGGAATCGAAAGGAATGGAATGGAATGGAAGGGAATGGAATGGAATGGAATGCAATGGAATGGAATCAACCCATGTAGAATGGAATGGATTGCAATGGAATGGAATGGAATGGAATGGAATGGAATGGAAGGGAATGGAATGGAATCGAATGGAATGGAATGGAATGGAATGGAATGGAATCGAATGGAATGGAATGGAATCAACCCGAGAAGAACGTAATGGAATGGAATGGAATGGAATGGAATGGAATGGAATGGAATGGAATGGAATGGATTTCAATGGAATGGAATGGAATGGAATGGAATGGAATAGAATGGAATGGAATGGAATGGAATAGAATGGAATCAACCCGAGTACAACGGAATGGAATGGAATGGAATGGAAAGAAAAGGAATGGAATGGAAAGGAATGGAATGGAATGGAATGGTATGGAATGGAATGGAATGGAATGGAATGGAATGGAATGGAATGGAATGGAATCAACCCGAGTGGAATGGAATGGATTGGAATGGAATGGAATGGAATGGAATGGAATTGAAAGGAATGGAATGGAATGGAATGGAATGGAATGGATAGGAATGGAATGGAATGGAATGGAATCAACCCAAGTAGAATGGAATGGATTGCAATGGAATGGAGTGGAATGGAATGCAAAGAAATCAACCCGAGTAGAATGGATTGGATTGGAATGGAATGGAATGGAATGGAATGGAATGGAATGGAATGGAATGGAATGAACCCTAGTAGAATGGAATGGAATGGAATGGAATGGAATTCAATGGAATGGAATGGAATGGAATGCAATGGAATGGAATGGAATGGAATGGAAAGGAATGGAATGGAATGGAATGGAATGGAATGGAATGGAATGGAATGCAGTGGAATGGAAAGGAATGGAATGGAATCCAACCCAAGTAGAACGGAATGGAATGGAATGGAATGGAATGGAATGGAATGGAATGGAATAGAATGAACCCGACAGGAATGGAATGGAATGGAATGGAAAGAATGGAATGGAACGGAATGGAATGGAGTGGAACGGAATGATCAACCCGAGTAAAATGGAATGGATTGAAATGGAATGGAATGGAGTGGAATGGAATGGAATCGAATGGAATCGAATTGAATCGAATGGAATGGAACCTAATGGAGTGGAATGGAATGGAATGGAATGGAATGGAAAGGAATGGAATGGAATGGAATGGAATGGAATTCAATGGAATAGAACGGACTGGAATGGAATGGAATGGAATGGAATGGAATGGAATGCAACCTAAAGGAATCGAATTGGATGGTATGGATTGGAATGGAAGAGAATGGAATCAACCCGAGTGGAACGGAATGGAATGGAATGGAATGGAATGGAATGGAATGGAATGGAATGGAATGGAATGGAATGGAATGGAATGGAACGGAATGGAATGGAATGGAATCAACCCGAGTAGAATGGAATGGATTGGAATGGAATGGAATGGAATGGAATGGAATGGAATGGAATGGAATGGAATGGAATGGAATGGAATTCAATGGAATAGAATGGAATGGAAAGGAATGGAATGGAATGGAATCGAATGGAATGGAATGGAATGGAATGGAATGGAATGGAATGGAAAAGGAATGGAATGGATTGGAATGGAATGGAATGGAATGGAAAAGAATAGAATGGAATGGAATGAAATCAACCCGAGTAGAATGGAATGGATTGGAATGGAATGGAATGGAATGTAATGGAATGGAATCGAATGGAATGGAAAGGAATGGAATGGAATCAACCCGAGTAGAACGGAATGGAATGGAATGGAATGGAATGGAATTGAAAGGAATGGAATGGAATGGAATGGAATGGAATGGATAGGAATGGAATGGAAAGAATGGAATCAACCCAAGTAGAATGGAATGGATTGCAATGGAATTGAGTGGAATGGAATGCAAAGAAATCAACCCGAGTAGAATGGATTGGATTGGAATGGAATGGAATGGAATGGAATGGAATGGAATGGAATGGAATCGAATGGAATGGAATGGAATCAACCCGAGAAGAATGTAATGGAATGGAATGGAATGGAATGGAATGGAATGGAATGGATTTCAATGGAATGGAATGGAATGGAATGGAATGGAATGGAATGGCATGGAATGGAATGGAATAGAATGGAATCAACCCGAGTACAACGGAATGGAATGGAATGGAATGGAAAGAAAAGGAATGGAATGGAAAGGAATGGAATGGAATGGAATGGTATGGAATGGAATGGAATGGAATGGAATGGAATGGAATCAACCCGAGTAGAATGGAATGGATTGGAATGGAATGGAATGGAATGGAATGGAATGGAATTGAAAGGAATGGAATGGAATGGAATGGAATGGAATGGATAGGAATGGAATGGAATGGAATGGAATCAACCCAAGTAGAATGGAATGGATTGCAATGGAATGGACTGGAATGGAATGGAAAGAAATCAACCCGAGTAGAATGGATTGGATTGGAATGGAATGGAATGGAATGGAATGGAATGGAATGGAATGGAATGGAATGGAATGGAATGAACCCGAGTAGAATGGAATGGAATGGAATGGAATGGAATGCAATGTAATGGAATGGAATGCAATGCAATGGAATGGAATGGAATGGAATGGAATGGAATGGAATGGAATGGAATGGAATGGAGTGGAATGGAAAGGAATGGAATGGAAACCAACCCAAGTAGAACGGAATGGAATGGAATGGAATGGATTGGAATGGAATGGAATGGAATGGAATGGAATGGAATAGAATGAACCCGACAGGAATGGAATGGAATGGAATGGAAAGAATGGAATGGAACGGAATGGAATGGAGTGGAACGGAATGATCAACCCGAGTAAAATGGAATGGATTGAAATGGAATGGAATGGAGTGGAATGGAATGGAATCGAATGGAATCGAATTGAATCGAATGGAATGGAACCTAATGGAGTGGAATGGAATGGAATGGAATGGAATGGAAAGGAATGGAATGGAATGGAATGGAATGGAATTCAATGGAATAGAACGGACTGGAATGGAATGGAATAGAATGGAATGGAATGGAATGGAACTTAAAGGAATCGAATTGGATGGTATGGATTGGAATGGAAGAGAATGGAATCAACCCAAGTGGAACGGAATGGAATGGAATGGAATGGAATGGAATGGAATGGAATGGAATGGAACGGAATGGAATGGAATGGAATCAACCCGAGTAGAATGGAATGGATTGGAATGGAATGGAATGGAATGGAATGGAATGGAATCGAAAGGAATGGAATGGAATGGAATGGAATGGAATGGAATGGAATGGAATGGAATTCAATGGAATAGAATGGAATGGAAAGGAATGGAATGGAATGGAATCGAATGGAACGGAATGGAATGGAATGGAATGGAATGGAATGGAATGGATTGGAATGGAATGGAATGGAATGGAATGGAATTGAAAGGAATGGAATGGAATGGAATGGAATGGAATGGAATGGAATGGAATGGAATGGAATGGATAGGAATGGAATGGAATGGAATGGAATCAACCCAAGTAGAATGGAATGGATTGCAATGGAATGGGGTGGAATGGAATGCAAAGAAATCAACCCGAGTAGAATGGATTGGATTGGAATGGAATGGAATGGAATGGAATGGAATGGAATGGAATGGAATGGAATCGAATGGAATGGAATGGAATCAACCCGAGAACAACGTAATGGAATGGAATGGAATGGAATGGAATGGAATGGAATGGAATTCAATGGAATGGAATGGAATGGAATGGAATGGAATGGAATGGAAGGGAAGGGAATAGAATGGAATCAACCCGAGTAGAACGGAATGGAATGGAATGGAATGGAATGGAATGAAATGGAATGGAATGGTATGGAATGGAATCGAATGGAATCGAATGGAATGGAATGGAATCGAATGGAATCGAATGGAATCGAATGGAATGGAATGGAATAAACCCGAGTAGAATGGAATGGAATGGAATGGAATGGAATGGAATGGAATGGAATGGAATGGAATGGAATGGAATGGAATGGAATGGAATGGAATCAACCCGAGTAGAATGGAATGGATTGTAATGGAATGGAATGGAATGGAATTGAATGGAATGGAATGGAGTGGAATGGAATGGAATGGAATGGAATGAATGGAATGGAATCAACCCGAGTAGAATGGAATGGATTGGGTTGGGCTGGAATAGAATGGAATGGAATGGAATCAATCCGAGTAGAATGGAATGGAATGGAATGGAATGGAATTCAATGTAATAGAATGGAATTGAATCAACCCGCATGGAACGGAATGGAACAAAACTGAAAGGAAAAGAACAAAATAGAACGGAATCAACCCGAGCAGAACGGAACGGGATGGGACGGGACGGGAAGGGACTTGTCGGTTCGCGATGGGACGGAAAGGAACAGAACGGAACGGCATGGAATCAACCCGAGTAGAATGGAATGGAATGGAATGGAATGGAATGGAATGGAATGGAATGGAATGGAATGGAATGGAATGGACTAGAATAGAATGGAATTGAATAAGCCCGCGTGGAACGGAATGGAACGGAACGGAAGGGAACGGAACGGAATGGAATGGAATCACCCCGAATACAACGGCACGGGACAGGGCGGGACGGGATGGGACAGGACGGGACGGGACGGAACGGAACGGAACGGAACTCAATGGAATCAACCCGAGTAGAAGGGAATGGAATGGAATGGAATGGAATGGAATGGAATGGAATGGAATGGAATGGAATGGAATGGAATCAACCCGAGTAGAAAGGAATGGAATGGAATAGAATGGAATGGAATGGAATGGAATGGAATGGAATGGAATGGAATGGAATGGAATGGAATCGAAAGGAATCGAATGGAATGGAATGGAAGGAATGGAATGGAATGGAATGGAATGGAATGGAATGGAATGGAATGGAGTGGAATGGAAAGGAATGGAATGGAAACCAACCCGAGTAGAACGGAATGGAATGGAATGGAATGGAATGGAATGGAATGGAATGAACCCGACTGGAATGGAATGGAATGGAATGGAAAGAATGGAATGGAATGGAGTGGAACGGAATGGAATGGAATGGAACGGAGTGATCAACCCGAGTAAAATGGAATGGATTGGAATGGAATGGTATGGAGTGGAATCGAATGGAATCGAATGGAATAGAATGGAATCGAATGGAATGGAATCTAATGGAGTGGAATGGAATGGAATGGAATGGAATGGAATGGAATGGAATGGAATGGAATGGAATTCAATGGAATAGAACGGAATGTAATGTAATGGAATGGAATGGAATGGAATGGAACCTAATGGAATCGAATTGGATGGTATGGATTGGAATGGAACTGAATGGAATCAACCCGAGCGGAACGGAATGGAATGGAATGGAATGGAATGGAATGGAATGGAATGGAATGGAATGGAATGGAATGGATTGGAATGGAATTAACCCGAGAAGAATGGAATGAATTGGAATGGAATGGAATCGAATGGAATGGAATCGAAAGGAATGGAATGGAATGGAATGGAATGGAATGGAATTGAATGGAATGGAATGGAATGGAATCAACCCAAGTAGAATGGAATGGATTGGAATGGTATGGAGTGGAATGGAATGGAAAGAAATCAACCCGAGTAGAATGGATTGGATTGGAATGGAATGGAATGGAATGGAATGGAATGGAATGGAATGGAATGGAATCAACCCGAGAACAACGTAATGGAATGGAATGGAATGGAATGGAATGGAATGGAATGGAATGGAATGGAATGGAATGGAATGGAATGGAGTAGAATGGAATCAACCAGAGTAGAACGGAATGGAATGGAATGGAATGGAATGGAATGGAATGGAATGGAATGGAATGGAATGGAATGCAATCGAATGGAATGGAATGGAAAGGAATGGAATGGAATGGAATGGAATGGAAAGGAATGGAATAAAACCGAGTAGAATGGAATGGAATGGAATGGAATGGATTGGAATGGAATGGAATGGAATGGAATGGAATGGAATTCAATGGAATAGAATGGAATGGAAAGGAACGGAATGGAATGGAATGGAATGGAATGGAATGGAATGGAATGGAATGGAATGGAATGGAATGGAATCAACCCGAGTAGAATGGAATGGATTTGAATGGAATGGAATGGAATGGAATGAAATGGAATGGAATGGAATGGAATGGAATGGAATCAACCCGAGTAGAATGGAATGGATTTGAATGGAATGGAATGGAATGGAATGGAATGGAATGGAATGGAATGGAATGGAATGGAATGGAATGGAATGGAATCAACCCGAGTAGAATGGAATGGATTGGAATGGAATGGAATGGAATGGAATGGAATCGAAAGGATTGGAGTGGAATGGAATGGAATGGAATGGAATGGAATGGAATGGAATGGAATTGAATGGAATGGAATGGAATGGAATCAACCCAAGTAGAATTGAATGGATTGGAATGGAATGGAGTGGAATGGAATGGAAAGAAATCAACCCGAGTAGAATGGATTGGATTGGAATGGAATGGAATGGAATGGAATGGAATGGAATGGAATGGAATGGAATGGAATGGAATCAACCCGAAAACAACGTAATGGAATGGAATGGATTGGAATGGAATGGAATGCTATGGAATGGAATTCAATGGAATGGAATGGAATGGAATGGAATGGAATGGAATGGAATGGAATGGAATCGAATGGAATGGAATGGAATGGAATGGAATGGAATGGAATGGAATGGAATGGAATGGAATGGAATGGAATGGAATAAACCCGAGTAGAATGGAATGGAATGGAATGGAATGGAATGGAATGAAATGGAATGGAATGGAATGGAATGGAATGGAATGGAATGGTATTCAATGGAATAGAATGGAATGGAAAGGAATGGAATGGAATGGAATCGAAAGGGATCGAATGGAATGGAATGGAATGGAATGGAATGGAATCAACCCGAGTAGAATGGAATGGATTGTAATGGAATGTAATGGAATGGAATCGAATGGAATGGAATGGAATGGAATGGAATGGAATGGAATGGAATCAAATGGAATCGAATGGAATAAAAACGAGTAGAACGGAATGGAATGGAATGGAATGGAATGGAATGGAATGGAATGGAATGGAATGGAATCGAATGGAATAGAATGGAATGGAATGGAATGGAGTGGAATGGAATGGAATCAACCTGAGTAGAATGGAATGGATTGGAATGGAATGGAATGGAATGGAATGGAATGGAATGTAGTGGAATGGAATGGAATGGAATGGAATGAATGGAATGGAACCAACCCGAGTAGAATGGAATGGATTGGGTTGGGCTGGAATAGAATGGAATGGAATGGAATCAATCCGAGTAGAATGGAATGGAATGGAATGGAATGGAATTCAATGTAATAGAATGGAATTGAATCATCCCGCATGGAACGGAATGGAACGGAACGGAAAGGAAAAGAACGGAATGGAAGGGAATCAACCCGAGCAGAACAGAACGGGATGGGACGGGACGGGACGGGACTTGACGGTTCGCGATGGGACGGAATGGGACAGAACGGAACGGCATGGAATCAACCCGAGTAGAATGGAATGGAATGGAATGGAATGGAATGGAATGGAATAGAATAGAATAGAATGGAATTGAATCAACCCGCGTGGAACGGAATGGAACGGAACGGAAGGGAATGGAACGGAATGGAATGGAATCAACCCGAATACAACGGCACGGGACGGGACGGGACGGGACGGGACAGGACGGGACGGGACGGGTCGAGGTGGGACGGAATGGAACGGAACGGAACAGCATAGAGTCAACCCGAGTGGAATGGAATGGAATGGAATGGAATGGAATGGAATGGAATGGAATGGAATGGAATGGAATATTATAGAATGGAATTAAATCAACTCGTGTGGAAGGGAAAGGAACGGAACGGAAAGGAACGGAACTGAATGGAATGGAATCAAGCCGAGTACAATGGCACGGGACGGGACGGGACGGGACGGGATGGGAAGGGACGGGACGGGACGGAAAGGAACGGAGCGGAACGCAATGGACTCAACCCGAGCAGACAGGAACGGAATGGAATGGAATGGAATAAAATCAACCCGCGTAGAATGGAATGGATTGGAATGGAATGGAATGAAATCGAATGGAATGGAACGGAACGGAATGGAATGGAATGGAATGGAATCTACCCGAGTAGAATGGAATGGATTGGAATGGAATGGAATGGAATGGAATGGAATGGAATGGAATGGAATGGAATGGAATTAACCCGAGTAGAACTGAATGCAAAGGAATGGAATGGAATGGAATGGAATGGAATGGAATGGAATAGAATAGAATGGAATTGAATCAACCCGTGTGGAACGGAATGGAACGGAATGGAAAGGAACGGAACGGAATGGAATGGAATCAACCCGAGAACAACGGCACGGGACGGTACGGGACGGGACAGGATGGGACGGGATGGGACGGGACGGAACGGAACGGAACTCAAGGGAGTCAACCCGAGTAGAAAGGAACGGAATGGAATGGAATGGAATGGAATGGAATGGAATCAACCCGAGTAGAATGGAATGGACTGGAATGGAATGGAATGGAATGGAATGGAATGCAATGGAATGGATTGGAATGGAATGGAATGGAATGGAAAAGAATGGAATGGAATGGAATGAAATCAACCCGAGTAGAATGGAATGGATTGGAATGGAAAGGAATGGAATGGAATGGAATTGATTGGAATCAACACGAGTAGAATGGAATGGATTGGAATGGAATGGAATGGAATGGAATGGAATGGAATGGAATGGAATGGAATGGAATGGATTGGAATGGAATGGAATGGAATGGAAAAGAATAGAATGGAATGGAATGAAATCAACCCGAGTAGAATGGAATGGATTGGAATGGAATGGAATGGAATGGAATGGAATGGAATGGAATGGAATGGAATCGAATGGAATGGAAAGGAATGGAATGGAATCAACCCGAGTAGAGCGGAATGGAATGGAATGGAATGAAATGGAATGGAAAGGAATGGAACGGAATGGAATGGAATGGAATAGAATGGAATGGAAAGAATGGAATGGAATGGAATGGAACGGAATGGAATGGAATGGAATGGAATGATCAACCCGAGTAGAATGGAATGGATTGGAATAGAATGGAATGGAGTGGAATGGAATGGAATCGAATGGAATCGAACGGAATCGAATGGAATTGAATCTAATGGAGTGGAATGGAATGGAATGGAATGGAATGGAATGGAATGGAATGCAATTCAATGGAATAGAATGGAATCGAATGGAATGGAATGGAATGGAATGGAACCGAATGGAATCGAATGGGATGGTATGGAATGGAATGGAAGAGAATGGAATCAACCCGAGTGGAACGGAATAGAATAGAATGGAATGGAATGGAATGGAATGGAATGGAATGGAATGGAATGGAATGGAATGGAATGCAATGGAATGGAATGGAATGGAATCAACCCGAGTAGAATGGAATTCATTGGAATGGAATGGAATGGAATGGAATGGAATCGAAAGGAATGGAATGGAATGGAAGGGAATGGAATGGAATGGAATGCAATGGAATGGAATGGAATGCAATGGAATAGAATCAACCCAAGTAGAATGGAATGGATTGCAATGGAATGGAATGGAATGGAATGGAATGGAATGGAAGGGAATGGAATGGAATCGAATGGAATCGAATGCAATGGAATGGAATGGAATGGAATGGAATGGAATGGAATGGAATCAACCCGAGAAGAACGTAATGGAATGGAATGGAATGGAATGGAATGGATTTCAATGGAATGGAATGGAATGGAATGGAATGGAATGGAATGGAATAGAATGGAATCAACCCGAGTACAACGGAATGGAATGGAATGGAATGGAAAGAAAAGGAATGGAATGGAAAGGAATGGAATGGAATGGAATGGTATGGAATGGAATCGAATGGAATGGAATGGGATGGAATGGAATGGAATGGAATGGAATCAACCCGAGTAGAATGGAATGGATTGGAATGGAATGGAATGGAATGGAATGGAATTGAAAGGAATGGAATGGAATGGAATGGAATGGAATGGAATGGATAGGAATGGAATGGAATGGAATGGAATCAACCCAAGTAGAATGGAATGGATTGCAATGGAATGGAGTGGAATGGAATGCAAAGAAATCAACCCGAGTAGAATGGATTGGATTGGAATGGAATGGAATGGAATGGAATGGAATGGAATGGAATCGAATGGAATGGAATGGAATCAACCCGAGAAGAACGTAATGGAATGGAATGGAATGGAATGGAATGGAATGGAATGGAATGGAATGGAATGGAATGGAATGGATTTCAATGGAATGGAATGGAATGGAATGGAATGGAATGGAATGGAATGGAATGGAATGGAATGGAATGGAATGGAATAGAATGGAATCAACCCGAGTACAACGGAATGGAATGGAATGGAATGGAAAGAAAAGGAATGGAATGGAAAGGAATGGAATGGAATGGAATGGTATGGAATGGAATGGAATGGAATGGAATGGAATGGAATGGAATGGAATGGAATGGAATCAACCCGAGTAGAATGGAATGGATTGGAATGGAATGGAATGGAATGGAATGGAATTGAAAGGAATGGAATGGAATGGAATGGAATGGAATGGATAGGAATGGAATGGAATGGAATGGAATCAACCCAAGTAGAATGGAATGGATTGCAATGGAATGGACTGGAATGGAATGCAAAGAAATCAACCCGAGTAGAATGGATTGGATTGGAATGGAATGGAATGGAATGGAATGGAATGGAATGGAATGGAATGGAATGGAATGAACCCGAGTAGAATGGAATGGAATGGAATGGAATGGAATGGAATGCAATGGAATGGAATGGAATGCAATGCAATGGAATGGAATGGAATGGAATGGAATGGAATGGAAAGGAATGGAATGGAATGGAATGGAATGGAGTGGAATGGAAAGGAATGGAATGGAAACCAACCCAAGTAGAACGGAATGGAATGGAATGGAATGGAATGGAATGGAATGGAATAGAATGAACCCGACAGGAATGGAATGGAATGGAATGGAAAGAATGGAATGGAACGGAATGGAATGGAGTGGAACGGAATGATCAACCCGAGTAAAATGGAATGGATTGAAATGGAATGGAATGGAGTGGAATGGAATGGAATCGAATGGAATCGAATTGAATCGAATGGAATGGAACCTAATGGAGTGGAATGGAATGGAATGGAATGGAATGGAAAGGAATGGAATGGAATGGAATGGAATGGAATTCAATGGAATAGAACGGACTGGAATGGAATGGAATTGAATGGAATGGAATGGAATGGAACTTAAATGAATCGAATTGGATGGTATGGATTGGAATGGAAGAGATTGGAATCAACCCGAGTGGAACGGAATGGAATGGAACGGAATGGAATGGAATGGAATGGAATGGAATGGAATGAAACGGAATGGAATGGAATGGAATCAACCCGAGTAGAATGGAATGGATTGGAATGGAATGGAATGGAATGGAATGGAATGGAATGGAATCGAAAGGAATGGAATGGAATGGAATGGAATGGAATGGAATGGAATGGAATGGAATGGAATGGAATGGAATTCAATGGAATAGAATGGAATGGAAAGGAATGGAATGGAATGGAATCGAATGGAATCGAATGGAAAGGAATGGAATGGAATGGAATGGAATGGAATGGAATGGAATGGATTGGAATGGAATGGAATGGAATGGAATGGAATTGAAAGGAATGGAATGGAATGGAATGGAATGGAATGGAATGGAATGGATAGGAATGGAATGGAATGGAATGGAATCAACCCAAGTAGAATGGAATGGATTGCAATGGAATGGAGTGGAATGGAATGCAAAGAAATCAACCCGAGTAGAATGGATTGGATTGGAATGGAATGGAATGGAATGGAATGGAATGGAATGGAATGGAATTGAATGGAATGGAATGGAATCAACACGAGAACAACGTAATGGAATGGAATGGAATGGAATGGAATGGAATGGAATTCAATGGAATGGAATGGAATGGAATGGAATGGAATGGAATGGAATGGAAGGGAATAGAATGGAATCAACCCGAGTAGAACGGAATGGAATGGAATGGAATGGAATGGAATGAAATGGAATGGAATGGTATGGAATGGAATCGAATGTAATTGAATGGAATGGAATGGAATCGAATGGAATCGAATGGAATCGAATGGAATCGAATGGAATAAACCCGAGTAGAATGGAATGGAATGGAATGGAATGGAATGGAATGGAATGGAATGGAATGGAATGGAATGGAATGGAATGGAATGGAATCAACCCGAGTAGAATGGAATGGATTGTAATGGAATGGAATGGAATGGAATTGAATGGAATGGAATGGAGTGGAATGGAATGGAATGGAATGGAATGAATGGAATGGAATCAACCCGAGTAGAATGGAATGGATTGGGTTGGGCTGGAATAGAATGGAATGGAATGGAATCAATCCGAGTAGAATGGAATGGAATGGAATGGAATTCAATGTAATAGAATGGAATTGAATCAACCAGCATGGAACGGAATGGAACAAAACTGAAAGGAAAAGAACAAAATAGAACGGAATCAACCCGAGCAGAACGGAACGGGATGGGACGGGACGGGAAGGGACTTGTCGGTTCGCGATGGGACGGAATGGAACAGAACGGAACGGCATGGAATCAACCCGAGTAGAATGGAATGGAATGGAATGGAATGGAATGGAATGGAATGGACTAGAATAGAATGGAATTGAATCAGCCCGCGCGGAACGGAATGGAACGGAACGGAAGGGAACGGAACGGAATGGAATGGAATCACCCCGAATACAACGGCACGGGACGGGGCGGGACGGGATGGGACAGGACGGGACGGGACGGAACAGAACGGAACGGAACTCAATGGAATCAACCCGAGTAGAAGGGAATGGAATGGAATGGAATGGAATGGAATGGAATGGAATGGAATGGAATCAACCCGAGTAGAATGGAATGGATTGCAATGGAATGGAATGGAATGGAATGCAATGGAATCGAAAGGAATCGAATGGAATGGAATGGAAGGAATGGAATGGAATGGAATGGAATGGAATGGAATGGAATGGAATGGAATGGAGTGGAATGGAATGGAAACCAGCCCGAGTAGAACGGAATGGAATGGAATGGAATGGAATGGAATGGAATGGAATGAACCCGACTGGAATGGAATGGAATGGAATGGAAAGAATGGAATGGAATGGAGTGGAACGGAATGGAATGGAATGGAACGGAGTGATCAACCCGAGTAAAATGGAATGGATTGGAATGGAAAGGTATGGAGTGGAATCGAATGGAATGGAATGGAATGGAATGGAATCGAATGGAATGGAATCTAATGGAGTGGAATGGAATGGAATGGAATGCAATGGAATGGAATGGAATGGAATCAACCCGAGTAGAATGGAATGGATTGGAATGGAATGGAATGGAATGGAATGGAATCGAAAGGAATGGAATGGAATGGAAGGGAATGGAATGGAATGGAATGCAATGGAATGGAATCAACCCATGTAGAATGGAATGGATTGCAATGGAATGGAATGGAATGGAATGGAATGGAATGGAAGGGAATGGAATGGAATCGAATGGAATGGAATGGAATGGAATGGAATGGAATCGAATGGAATGGAATGGAATCAACCCGAGAAGAACGTAATGGAATGGAATGGAATGGAATGGAATGGAATGGAATGGAATGGAATGGAATGGAATGGATTTCAATGGAATGGAATGGAATGGAATGGAATGGAATGGAATGGAATGGAATGGAATGGAATGGAATAGAATGGAATCAACCCGAGTACAACGGAATGGAATGGAATTGAATGGAAAGAAAAGGAATGGAATGGAAAGGAATGGAATGGAATGGAATGGTATGGAATGGAATGGAATGGAATGGAATGGAATGGAATGGAATGGAATGGAATGGAATCAACCCGAGTAGAATGGAATGGATTGGAATGGAATGGAATGGAATGGAATGGAATTGAAAGGAATGGAATGGAATGGAATGGAATGGAATGGATAGGAATGGAATGGAATGGAATGGAATCAACCCAAGTAGAATGGAATGGATTGCAATGGAATGGAGTGGAATGGAATGCAAAGAAATCAACCCGAGTAGAATGGATTGGATTGGAATGGAATGGAATGGAATGGAATGGAATGGAATGGAATGGAATGGAATGAACCCGAGTAGAATGGAATGGAATGGAATGGAATGGAATTCAATGGAATGGAATGGAATGGAATGCAATGGAATGGAATGGAATGGAATGGAATGGAATGGAATGGAATGGAATGGAATGGAATGGAATGGAATGGAATGGAGTGGAATGGAAAGGAATGGAATGGAATCCAACCCAAGTAGAACGGAATGGAATGGAATGGAATGGAATGGAATGGAATGGAATGGAATAGAATGAACCCGACAGGAATGGAATGGAATGGAATGGAAAGAATGGAATGCAACGGAATGGAATGGAGTGGAACGGAATGATCAACCCGAGTAAAATGGAATGGATTGAAATGGAATGGAATGGAGTGGAATGGAATGGAATCGAATGGAATCGAATTGAATCGAATGGAATGGAACCTAATGGAGTGGAATGGAATGGAATGGAATGGAATGGAAAGGAATGGAATGGAATGGAATGGAATGGAATTCAATGGAATAGAACGGACTGGAATGGAATGGAATGGAATGGAATGGAATGGAATGCAACCTAAAGGAATCGAATTGGATGGTATGGATTGGAATGGAAGAGAATGGATTCAACCCGAGTGGAACGGAATGGAATGGAATGGAATGGAATGGAATGGAATGGAATGGAATGGAATGGAATGGAATGGAACGGAATGGAATGGAATGGAATCAACCCGAGTAGAATGGAATGGATTGGAATGGAATGGAATGGAATGGAATGGAATGGAATGGAATCGAAAGGAATGGAATGGAATGGAATGGAATGGAATGGAATGGAATGGAATGGAATGGAATGGAATGGAATGGAATTCAATGGAATAGAATGGAATGGAAAGGAATGGAATGGAATGGAATCGAATGGAATGGAATGGAATGGAATGGAATGGAAAAGGAATGGAATGGATTGGAATGGAATGGAATGGAATGGAAAAGAATAGAATGGAATGGAATGAAATCAACCCGAGTAGAATGGAATGGATTGGAATGGAATGGAATGGAATGTAATGGAATGGAATCGAATGGAATGGAAAGGAATGGAATGGAATCAACCCGAGTAGAACGGAATGGAATGGAATGGAATGGAATGGAATGGAATTGAAAGGAATGGAATGGAATGGAATGGAATGGAATGGATAGGAATGGAATGGAAAGGAATGGAATCAACCCAAGTAGAATGGAATGGATTGCAATGGAATTGAGTGGAATGGAATGCAAAGAAATCAACCCGAGTAGAATGGATTGGATTGGAATGGAATGGAATGGAATGGAATGGAATGGAATGGAATCGAATGGAATGGAATGGAATCAACCCGAGAAGAATGTAATGGAATGGAATGGAATGGAATGGAATGGAATGGAATGGATTTCAATGGAATGGAATGGAATGGAATGGAATGGAATGGAATGGCATGGAATGGAATGGAATAGAATGGAATCAACCCGAGTACAACGGAATGGAATGGAATGGAATGGAAAGAAAAGGAATGGAATGGAAAGGAATGGAATGGAATGGAATGGTATGGAATGGAATGGAATGGAATGGAATGGAATGGAATGGAATGGAATCAACCCGAGTAGAATGGAATGGATTGGAATGGAATGGAATGGAATGGAATGGAATGGAATTGAAAGGAATGGAATGGAATGGAATGGAATGGAATGGATAGGAATGGAATGGAATGGAATGGAATCAACCCAAGTAGAATGGAATGGATTGCAATGGAATGGACTGGAATGGAATGGAAAGAAATCAACCCGAGTAGAATGGATTGGATTGGAATGGAATGGAATGGAATGGAATGGAATGGAATGGAATGGAATGGAATGGAATGGAATGGAATGAACCCGAGTAGAATGGAATGGAATGGAATGGAATGGAATGCAATGTAATGGAATGGAATGCAATGCAATGGAATGGAATGGAATGGAATGGAATGGAATGGAATGGAATGGAATGGAATGGAATGGAATGGAATGGAATGGAATGGAATGGAGTGGAATGGAAAGGAATGGAATGGAAACCAACCCAAGTAGAACGGAATGGAATGGAATGGAATGGAATGGAATGGAATGGAATGGAATGGAATGGAATGGAATAGAATGAACCCGACAGGAATGGAATGGAATGGAATGGAAAGAATGGAATGGAACGGAATGGAATGGAGTGGAACAGAATGATCAACCCGAGTAAAATGGAATGGATTGAAATGGAATGGAATGGAGTGGAATGGAATGGAATCGAATGGAATCGAATTGAATCGAATGGAATGGAACCTAATGGAGTGGAGTGGAATGGAATGGAATGGAATGGAAAGGAATGGAATGGAATGGAATGGAATGGAATGGAATTCAATGGAATAGAACGGACTGGAATGGAATGGAATAGAATGGAATGGAATGGAATGGAACTTAAAGGAATCGAATTGGATGGTATGGATTGGAATGGAAGAGAATGGAATCAACCCGAGTGGAACGGAATGGAATGGAATGGAATGGAATGGAATGGAATGGAATGGAATGGAATGGAACGGAATGGAATGGAATGGAATCAACCCGAGTAGAATGGAATGGATTGGAATGGAATGGAATGGAATGGAATGGAATGGAATCGAAAGGAATGGAATGGAATGGAATGGAATGGAATGGAATGGAATGGAATGGAATGGAATTCAATGGAATAGAATGGAATGGAAAGGAATGGAATGGAATGGAATCGAATGGAATGGAATGGAATGGAATGGAATGGAATGGAATGGAATGGATTGGAATGGAATGGAATGGAATGGAATGGAATTGAAAGGAATGGAATGGAATGGAATGGAATGGAATGGAATGGAATGGAATGGAATGGAATGGAATGGAATGGACAGGAATGGAATGGAATGGAATGGAATCAACCCAAGTAGAATGGAATGGATTGCAATGGAATGGAGTGGAATGGAATGCAAAGAAATCAACCCGAGTAGAATGGATTGGATTGGAATGGAATGGAATGGAATGGAATGGAATGGAATGGAATGGAATTGAATGGAATGGAATGGAATCAACCCGAGAACAACGTAATGGAATGGAATGGAATGGAATGGAATGGAATGGAATGGAATGGAATGGAATGGAATGGAATGGAATGGAATGGAATGGAAGGGAAGGGAATAGAATGGAATCAACCCGAGTAGAACGGAATGGAATGGAATGGAATGAAATGGAATGGAATGGTATGGAATGGAATCGAATGGAATCGAATGGAATGGAATGGAATCGAATGGAATCGAATGGAATCGAATGGAATGGAATGGAATAAACCCGAGTAGAATGGAATGGAATGGAATGGAATGGAATGGAATGGAATGGAATGGAATGGAATGGAATGGAATGGAATGGAATGGAATGGAATCAACCCGAGTAGAATGGAATGGATTGTAATGGAATGGAATGGAATGGAATTGAATGGAATGGAATGGAGTGGAATGGAATGGAATGGAATGGAATGAATGGAATGGAATCAACCCGAGTAGAATGGAATGGATTGGGTTGGGCTGGAATAGAATGGAATGGAATGGAATCAATCCGAGTAGAATGGAATGGAATGGAATGGAATGGAATTCAATGTAATAGAATGGAATTGAATCAACCCGCATGGAACGGAATGGAACAAAACTGAAAGGAAAAGAACAAAATAGAACGGAATCAACCCGAGCAGAACGGAACGGGATGGGACGGGACGGGAAGGGACTTGTCGGTTCGCGATGGGACGGAAAGGAACAGAACGGAACGGCATGGAATCAACCCGAGTAGAATGGAATGGAATGGAATGGAATGGAATGGAATGGAATGGAATGGAATGAAATGGACTAGAATAGAATGGAATTGAATCAGCCCGCGTGGAACGGAATGGAACGGAACGGAAGGGAACGGAACGGAATGGAATGGAATCACCCCGAATACAACGGCACGGGACGGGGCGGGACGGGATGGGACAGGACGGGACGGGACGGAACGGAACGGAACGGAACTCAATGGAATCAACCCGAGTAGAAGGGAATGGAATGGAATGGAATGGAATGGAATGGAATGGAATGGAATGGAATGGAATGGAATGGAATGGAATCAACCCGAGTAGAAAGGAATGGAATGGAATAGAATGGAATGGAATGGAATGGAATGGAATGGAATGGAATGGAATGGAATGGAATGGAATGGAATCGAAAGGAATCGAATGGAATGGAATGGAAGGAATGGAATGGAATGGAATGGAATGGAATGGAATGGAATGGAATGGAATGGAGTGGAATGGAAAGGAATGGAATGGAAACCAACCCGAGTAGAACGGAATGGAATGGAATGGAATGGAATGGAATGGAATGGAATGAACCCGACTGGAATGGAATGGAATGGAATGGAAAGAATGGAATGGAATGGAGTGGAACGGAATGGAATGGAATGGAACGGAGTGATCAACCCGAGTAAAATGGAATGGATTGGAATGGAATGGTATGGAGTGGAATCGAATGGAATCGAATGGAATCAAATGGAATCGAATGGAATGGAATCTAATGGAGTGGAATGGAATGGAATGGAATGGAATGGAATGGAATGGAATGGAATGGAATTCAATGGAATAGAACGGAATGGAATGGAATGGAATGGAATGGAATGGAATGGAACCTAATGGAATCGAATTGGATGGTATGGATTGGAATGGAACTGAATGGAATCAACCCGAGCGGAACGGAATGGAATGGAATGGAATGGAATGGAATGGAATGGAATGGAATGGAATGGAATGGAATGGATTGGAATGGAATTAACCCGAGAAGAATGGAATGAATTGGAATGGAATGGAATCGAATGGAATGGAATCAAAAGGAATGGAATGGAATGGAATGGAATGGAATGGAATTGAATGGAATGGAATGGAATGGAATCAACCCAAGTAGAATGGAATGGATTGGAATGGTATGGAGTGGAATGGAATGGAAAAAAATCAACCCGAGTAGAATGGATTGGATTGGAATGGAATGGAATGGAATGGAATGGAATGGAATGGAATGGAATGGAATCAACCCGAGAACAACGTAATGGAATGGAATGGAATGGAATGGAATGGAATGGAATGGAATGGAATGGAATGGAATGGAATGGAGTAGAATGGAATCAACCAGAGTAGAACGGAATGGAATGGAATGGAATGGAATGGAATGGAATGGAATGGAATGGAATGGAATGGAATGGAATGCAATCGAATGGAATGGAATGGAAAGGAATGGAATGGAATGGAATGGAATGGAAAGGAATGGAATAAAACCGAGTAGAATGGAATGGAATGGAATGGAATGGATTGGAATGGAATGGAATGGAATGGAATGGAATGGAATGGAATGGAATTCAATGGAATAGAATGGAATGGAAAGGAACGGAATGGAATGGAATGGAATGGAATGGAATGGAATGGAATGGAATGGAATGGAATGGAATGGAATGGAATCAACCCGAGTAGAATGGAATGGATTTGAATGGAATGGAATGGAATGGAATGAAATGGAATGGAATGGAATGGAATGGAATGGAATGGAATCAACCCGAGTAGAATGGAATGGATTTGAATGGAATGGAATGGAATGGAATGGAATGGAATGGAATGGAATGGAATGGAATGGAATGGAATGGAATGGAATGGAATGGAATGGAATCAACCCGAGTAGAATGGAATGGATTGGAATGGAATGGAATGGAATGGAATGGAATCGAAAGGATTGGAATGGAATGGAATGGAATGGAATGGAATGGAATGGAATGGAATTGAATGGAATGGAATGGAATGGAATCAACCCAAGTAGAATGGAATGGATTGGAATGGAATGGAGTGGAATGGAATGGAAAGAAATCAACCCGAGTAGAATGGATTGGATTGGAATGGAATGGAATGGAATGGAATGGAATGGAATGGAATGGAATGGAATGGAATGGAATCAACCCGAAAACAACGTAATGGAATGGAATGGATTGGAATGGAATGGAATGCTATGGAATGGAATTCAATGGAATGGAATGGAATGGAATGGAATGGAATGGAATGGAATGGAATGGAATGGAATGGAATCAACCCGAAAACAACGTAATGGAATGGAATGGATTGGAATGGAATGGAATGCTATGGAATGGAATTCAATGGAATGGAATGGAATGGAATGGAATGGAATGGAATGGAATCGAATGGAATCGAATGGAATGGAATGGAATGGAATGGAATGGAATGGAATGGAATGGAATGGAATGGAATAAACCCGAGTAGAATGGAATGGAATGGAATGGAATGGAATGGAATGAAATGGAATGGAATGGAATGGAATGGAATGGAATGGAATGGTATTCAATGGAATAGAATGGAATGGAAAGGAATGGAATGGAATGGAATCGAAAGGGATCGAATGGAATGGAATGGAATGGAATGGAATGGAATCAACCCGAGTAGAATGGAATGGATTGTAATGGAATGTAATGGAATGGAATCGAATGGAATGGAATGGAATGGAATGGAATGGAATGGAATGGAATCAAATGGAATCGAATGGAATAAAAACGAGTAGAACGGAATGGAATGGAATGGAATGGAATGGAATGGAATGGAATGGAATGGAATCGAATGGAATAGAATGGAATGGAATGGAATGGAGTGGAATGGAATGGAATCAACCTGAGTAGAATGGAATGGATTGGAATGGAATGGAATGGAATGGAATGGAATGGAATGTAGTGGAATGGAATGGAATGGAATGGAATGAATGGAATGGAACCAACCCGAGTAGAATGGAATGGATTGGGTTGGGCTGGAATAGAATGGAATGGAATGGAATCAATCCGAGTAGAATGGAATGGAATGGAATGGAATGGAATTCAATGTAATAGAATGGAATTGAATCATCCCGCATGGAACGGAATGGAACGGAACGGAAAGGAAAAGAACGGAATGGAAGGGAATCAACCCGAGCAGAACAGAACGGGATGGGACGGGACGGGACGGGACTTGACGGTTCGCGATGGGACGGAATGGGACAGAACGGAACGGCATGGAATCAACCCGAGTAGAATGGAAAGGAATGGAATGGAATGGAATGGAATGGAATAGAATAGAATAGAATGGAATTGAATCAACCCGCGTGGAACGGAATGGAACGGAACGGAAGGGAATGGAACGGAATGGAATGGAATCAACCCGAATACAACGGCACGGGACGGGACGGGACGGGACGGGACAGGACGGGACGGGACAGAACGGAACGGAACGGAAATCAATGGAATCAACACGAGTAGAAGGGAATGGAATGGAATGGAATGGAATGGAATGGAATGGAATGGAGTGGAATGGAAGGGAATGGAATGGAAACCAACCCGAGTAGAACGGAATGGAATGGAATGGAACAGAGTGGAATGGAATGGAATGGAATGGAATGGAATGGAATGGAATGGAATGAACCCGACTGGAATGGAATGGAATGGAATGGAAAGAATGGAATGGAATGGAATGGAACGGAATGGAATGGAATGATCAACCCGAGTAGAATGGAATGGATTGGAATGCAATGGAATTGAGTGGAATGGAATGCAATCGAATGGAATCGAATGGAATCGAATGGAATGGAATCTAATGGAGTGGAATGGAATGGAATTGAATGGAATCGAATGGAATGGAATGGAATAGAAAGGAATAGAATGGAATGGAATGGAATCAACCCGAGAACAAAGTAATGGAATGGAATGGAATGGAATGGAATGGAATGGAATGGAATGGAATGGAATGGAATCAACCCGAGTAGAATGGAATGGATTGGAAAGGAATGGAATGGAATAGAATGGAATCCACCCGAGTAGAACGGAATGGAATGGAATGGAATGGAATGGAATGGAATGGAATGGAATGGAATGGAATGGAATGGAATGGAATGGAATCGAATGGAGTGGAATGGAAAGGAATGGAATGGAAACCAACCCGAGTAGAATGGAATGGAATGGAATGGAACGGAATGGAATGGAATGGAATGGAATGGAATGGAATGGAATGGAATGAACCCGACTGGAATGGAAAGGAATGGAATGGAAAGAATGGAATGGAATGGAATGGAACGGAATGGAATGGAATGATCAACCCGAGTAGAATGGAATGGATTGGAATGGAATGGAATTGAGTGGAATGGAATGCAATCGAATGGAATCGAATGGAATCGAATGGAATGGAATCTAATGGAGTGGAATGGAATGGAAATGAATGGACTGGAATGGAATGGAATGGAATGGAATTCAATGGAATAGAACGGAATGGAATGGAATTCAATGGAATGGAATGGAATGGAATGGAATGGAACCGAAAGGATTCGAATGGGATGGTATGGAATGGAATGGAAGAGAATGGAATCAACCCGAGTGGAACGGAATGGAATGGAATGGAATGGAAATGAATGGAATGGAATGGAATGGAATGGAATGGAATGGAATGGAATGGAATGGAATGGAATGGAATCAACCCGAGTAGAATGGAATGGATTGGAATGGAATGGATTGGAATGGAATGGAATCGAAAGGAATGGAATGGAATGGAATGGAATGGAATGGAATGGAATGGAATTGAATGGAATGTAATGGAATGGAATCAACCCAAGTAGAATGGAATGGATTGGAATGGAATGGAATGGAATGGAATGGAAAGAAATCAACCGGAGTAGAATGGATTGGATTGGAATGGAATGGAATGGAATGGAATAGAAAGGAATGGAATGGAATGGAATCAACCCGAGAACAACGTATTGGAATGGAATGCAATGGAATGGAATGGAATGGAATGGAATGGAATGGAATAGAATGGAATCAACCCGAGTAGAACGGAATGGAATGGAATGGAATGGAATGGAATAGAATGGAATCCACCCGAGTAGAACGGAATGGAATGGAATGGAATGGAATGGAATCGAATAGAATGGAATGGAATGGAGTGGAGTGGAATGAAATGGAATGGAAATCAACCCGAGTAGAACGGAATGGAAAGGAATGGAATGGAATGGAATGGAATGGAAAGGAATGGAGTGGAATGGAATTGAACGGAATGGAATGGAATGGAATGGAATACAATGGAATAGAATGGAATCGAATGGAATGGAATGGAATGGAATGGAATGGAATGGATTGGAATGGAATGGAATCTACCCGAGTAGAATGGAATGGATTGGATTGGGCTGGAACAGAACGGAACGGCATGGAATAAACCCGAGTAGAATGGAATGGAATGGAATGGAATGGAATGGGATTCAATGGAATGGAATGGAATAGAATAGAATAGAATGGAATTGAATCAACCCGCGTGGAACGGAATGGAACGGAACGGAAGGGAACGGAACGGAATGGAATGGAATCAACCCGAATACAACGGCACGGGACGGGACGGGACGGGACGGGAAAGGGCGGGACGGGACAGAACGGAACGGAAAGCAACACAATGGAATCAACACGAGTAGAAGGGAATAGAATGGAATGGAATGGAATGGAATGGAATGGAATGGAATGGAATGGAATAGAATAGAATGGAATTGAATCCACCCGCGAGGAACGGAATGGAACGGAATGGAAAGGAACAGAACGGAATGGAATGGAATCAACCCGAGTACAACGGTACGGGACTGGACGGGGCGGGACGGGAAGGGACGGAACGGAACGGAACGGAACTCAATGGAATCAACCCGAGTAGAACGGAATGGAATAGAATGGAATGGAATGGAATGGAATGGAATGGAATGGAATGGAATGGAAAGGAATGGAATGGAATGGCATGGAATGGAAACCAACCCGAGTAGAACGGAATGGAATGGAATGGAATGGAATGGAATGGAATGAACCCGAGTGGAATGGAATGGAATGGAATGGAAAGAATGGAATGGAATGGAATGGAACGGAATGGAATGGAATGGAATGGAATGATCAACCCGAGTACAATGGAATGGATTGGAATGGAATGGAATGGAGTGGAATGGAATGAACCCGAGTAGAATGGAATGGAATCGAATGGAATGGAATCTAATGGAGTGGAATGGAATGGAATATAATGGAATGGAATGGAATGCAATTCAATGGAATAGAATGGAATGGAATGGAATGGAATGGAATGGAATGGAATGGAATGGAATGGAATGGAACCAAATGGAATCGAATGGGATGGTAAGGAATGGAATGGAAGAGAATGGAATCAACAAGAGTGGAACGGAATGGAATGGAATGGAATGGAATGGAATGGAATGGAATGGAATGGAATCAACCCGAGTAGAATGGAATGGATTGGAATGGTATGGAATGGAATGGATTCGAACGGAATGGAATGGAATGAAATGGAATGGAATGGAATGGAATGGAATGGAATGGAATGGAATGGAATTGAATGGAATGGAATGGAATGGAATCAACACGAGTAGAATGGAATGGATTGGAATGGAATGGAATAGAATGGAATCGAACGGAATGGAATGGAATGAAATGGAATGGAATGGAATGGAATGGAATCAACCCGAGTAAAACGGAATGGAATGGAATGGAATGGAATGGAATGGAATGGAATGCAATGGAATGGAATGGAATGGAATGGAATGGAATGGAATTTAATGGAATGGAATGGTATGGAATCGAATGGAATTGAATGGAATCGAGTGGAGTGGAATGGAATAGAATGGTATCAACCAGAGTAGAAGCGAATGGAATGGAATGGAATGGAAAGGAATGGAACGGAATGGAATGGAATGGAATGGAATGGAATGGAATGGAATGGAATGGAATCAACCAGAGTAGAATGGAATGGATTGGAATGGAATGGAATGGAATGGAATGGAATGGAATGGAATGGAATGGAATGGAATGGAATGGAATGGAATGGAGTGGAATGGAATGGAATGAAATCAACCCGAGTAGAACCGAATGGAATGGAATGGAATGGAATGGAATGGAATGCAATTTAATGGAATTGAATGGAATGGAATGGAATGGAATGGAATGGAATGGAATGGAATGGAATGGAATGGAATGGAATCGAATGGAATGGAATGGAATTGAATCAACCTGCGTGGAACGGAATGGAACGGAACGGAAAGGAACGGAGCGGAATGGAACGGAATCAACCCGAGCAGAACGGAACGGGATGGGACGGGACGGGACTGGACGGGACGGGACGGGTCGGAAAGGGACGAAATGGAACGGAAGGGAACGGCATGGAATCAACCCGAGTAGAATGGAATGGAATGGAATGGAATGGAATGGAATGGAATGGAATGGAATCAACCCGAGTAGAATGGAATGGTTCGGAATGGAATGGAATGGAATGTAATGTAATGGAATGGAATGGAATGGAATGGAATGGAATGGAATGGAATCAACCCTAGTAGAATGGAATGGATAGGAATGGAATGGAATGGAATGGAATGGAATGGAATGGAATGGAAAGGAATGGAATGGAATGGAATCAAATGGAATCGAATGGAATGGAATGGAATGGAATGGAATGGAATAGAATGGAATCAATCCGAGTAGAATGGAATGGAATGGAATGGAATGAAATGGAATGGAAATGAATGGAATGGAATGGAATGGAATTGAATCGAATGGAATGGAATGGAATGGAATGGAATGGAATGGAATGGAATGGAATGGAATGGAATGGAATGGAATGGAATGGAATGGAATGGAATGGAAAGGAATGGAATGGAATCAACCCAAGTAGAATGGAATGGATTGGAATGGACTGGAATGGATTGGAATGGAATGGAATCAATCCGAGTAGAATGGAATTGAATGGAATTGAATGGAATTCATTGTAATAGAATGGAATTGAATCAACCAGCGTGGAACGGAATGAAACGGAACGGAAAGGAACGGAGCGGAATGGAACGGAATCAACCCGAGCAGAACGGAACGGGATGGGACGGGACGGGACGGGACGGGACGGGACGGGTCGGAATGGGACGAAATGGAACGGAACGGAACGGCATGGAATCAACCAAAGTAGAATGGAATGGAATGGAATGGAATGGAATGGAATGGAATGGAATGGAATGGAATGGAATGGAATGGAATAGAATAGAATGGAATTGAATCAACCCGCGAGGAACGGAATGGAACGCAATGGAAAGGAACAGAACGGAATGGAATGGAATCAACCCGAGTACAACGGCACGGGACGGGACGGGACGGGACGGGAAGGGACGGAACGGAACGGAACGGAACTCAATGGAATCAACCCGAGTAGAACGGAATGGAATAGAATGGAATGGAATGGAATGGAATGGAATGGAATGGAATGGAATGGAATGGCATGGAATGGAAACCAACCCGAGTAGAACGGAATGGAATGGAATGGAATGGAATGGAATGGAATGGAATGGAATGGAATGAACCCGAGTGGAATGGAATGGAATGGAATGGAAAGAATGGAATGGAATGGAATGGAACGGAATGGAATGGAATGGAATGGAATGATCAACCCGAGTAGAATGGAATGGATTGGAATGGAATGGAATGGAGTGGAATGGAATGGAATCGAATGGAATCGAATGGAATCGAATGGAATGGAATCTAATGGAGTGGAAAGGAATGGAATATAATGGAATGGAATGGAATGCAATTCAA
Organism: Gorilla gorilla gorilla; assembly: GCF_029281585.2. NCBI lineage: Eukaryota > Metazoa > Chordata > Mammalia > Primates > Hominidae > Gorilla > Gorilla gorilla. The sequence goes on along the minus strand of NC_073239.2, from coordinate 47,470,339 downwards.
TGGAATAGAATGGAATGGAATGGAATGGAATGGAATGGAATGGAATGGAATGGAATGGAACCGAATGGAATCGAATGGGATTGTAAGGAATGGAATGGAAGAGAATGGAATCAACCCGAGTGGAACGGAATGGAATGGAATGGAATGGAATGGAATGGAATGGAATGGAATGGAATGGTATGGAATGCAATGGAATGGAATGGAATGGAATCAACCCGAGTGGAATGGAATGGATTGGAATGGAATGGAATGGAATGGAATGGAATGGAATGGAATGGAATCGAAAGGAATGGAATGGAAAGGAAGGGAATGGAATGGAATGGAAGGGAATGGAATGAAATCGAATGGAATGGAATGGAATGGAATGGAATGGAATGGAATGGAATGGAATGGAATGGAATGGGTTGGAATGGAATCAAACCGAGAAGAACGTAATGGAATGGAATTTAATGGAATGGAATGGAATGGAATGGAATGGAATGGAATGGATTTCAATGGAATGGAATGGAATGGAATGGAATCGAATAGAATGGAATCAACCCGAGTAGAACGGAATGGAATGGAATCGAATGGAAAGGAGTGGAATGGAAAGGAATGGAATGGAATTGAATGGTATGGAATGGAATCGAATGGAATCGAATGGAATCGAATGGAATGGAATGGAATGGAATGGAATGGAATGGAATGAACCCGAGTAGAATGGAATGGAATGGAATGGAATGGAATGCAATGGAATGGAATGGAATGGAATGGAATGGAATGGAATGGAATTAATTGGAATAGAATGGAATCAAAGGAATGGAATGGAATGGAATGGAATGGAATGGAATGGAATGGAATGGAATCGAATGGAATGGAATCAACCCGAGTAGAATGGAATGGATTTGAATGGAATGGAATGGAATGGAATGGAATGGAATGGAATGGAATGGAATGGAATGGAATCAACCCGAATAGAATGGAATGGATTGGAATGGACTGGAATGGAATGGAATGGAATGGAATGGAATGGAATGGAATGGAATGGAATGGAATGGAAAGGAAGGGAATGGAATGGAATCGAATGCAATGGAATGGAATCAACCCAAGTAGAATGGAATGGATTGGAATGGAATGGAATGGAATGGAATGGAATGGAATGGAATGGAAGGGAAGGGAATGGAATGGAATGGAATGGAATGGAATGGAATGGAAACCAACCCGAGTAGAACGGAATGGAATGGAATGGAATGAACCCGAGTGGAATGGAATGGAATGGAATGGAGAGAATGGAATGGAATGGAATGGAACGGAATGGAATGGAATGGAATGATCAACCCGAGTAGAATGGAATGGATTGGAATGGAATGGAATGGAGTGGAATGGAATGGAATGTAATGGAATGGAATGGAACGCAATTCAGTGGAATAGAATGGAATGGAATGGAGTGGAATGGAATGGAATTGAACCGAATGGAATCGAATGGGATGGTAAGGAATGGAATGGAAGAGAATGGAATCAACCCGAGTGGAACGGAATGGAATGGAATGGAATGGAATGGAATGGAATGGTATGGAATGCAATGGAATGGAATGGAATGGAATCAACCCGAGTAGAATGGAATGGATTGGAATGGAACGGATTGGAATGGAATGGAATGGAATGGAATGGAATGGAATGGAATCGAAAGGAATGGAACGGAAAGGAATGGAATGCAATGTAATGGAATCAACCCAAGTAGAATGGAATGGATTGGAATGGAATGGAATGGAATGGAATGGAATGGAATGGAATGGAATGGAATGGAATGGAAGGGAAGGGAATTGAATGGCATGGAATGGAATGGAATGGAATGGAATGGAATGGAATGGAATGGAATGGAAGGGAATGGAATGGAATGGAATCAACCCGAGAAGAACGTAATGGAATTGAATGGAATGGAATGGAATGGAATGGAATGGAATGGAATGGAATGGATTTCAATGGAATGGAATGGAATGGAATGGAATGGAATGGAATGGAATAGAATGGAATCAACCCGAGTAGAACGGAATGGAATGGAATGGAATGGAAAGGAATGGAATGGAATCAACCCGAGTAGAATGGAATGGTTTGGAATGGAATGGAATGGAATGGAATGGAATGGAATGGAATGGAATGGAATGGAATGGAATCAACCCGAGTAGAATGGATTGGATAGGAATGGAATGGAATGGAATGGAATGGAATGGAATGGAATGGAATGGAATGGAATGGAATGGAATGGAATAGAATGGAATCAACCCGAGTAGAACGGAATGGAATGGAATGGAATGGAAAGGAATGGAATGGAATCAACCCGAGTAGAATGGAATGGTTTGGAATGGAATGGAATGGAATGGAATGGAATGGAATGGAATGGAATGGAATGGAATGGAATGGAATGGAATGGAATCAACCCGAGTAGAATGGAATGGATAGGAATGGAATGGAATGGAATGGAATGAAATGGAATGGAATGGAATGGAATCGAATGGAATGGAAAGGAATGGAGTGGAATCAATCCGAGTAGAACGGAATGGAATGGAATGGAATGAAATGGAATGGAAAGGAATGGAATGGAATGGAATGGAATGGAATGGAATGGAATGGAATGGAATGGAATGGAAAGAATGGAATGGAATGGAATGGAACGGAATGGAATGGAATGGAATGGAATGATCAACCCGAGTAGAATGGAATGGATTGGAATGGAATGGAATGGAGTGGAATGGAATGGAATCGAATGGAATCGAACGGAATCGAATGGAATGGAATCTAATGGAGTGGAATGGAATGGAATGGAGTGGAATGGAATGGAATGGAATGCAATTCAATGGAATAGAATGGAATGGAAAGGAATGGAATGGAATAGAATGGAATGGAAAGGAATGGAATGGAATGGAATGGAATGGAAACGAATGGAATCGAATGGGATGTTATGGAATGGATGGAACAGAATGGAATCAACCCGAGTGGAACGGAATGGAATGGAATGGAATGGAATGGAATGGAATGGAATGGAATGGAATGGAATGGAATGGAATGCAATGGAATGGAATGGAATGGAATGGAATGGAATGGAATGGAATCAACCCGAGTAGAATGGAATGGATTGGAATGGAATGGAATGGAATGGAATGGAATCGAAAGGAATGGAATGGAATGGAAGGGAATGGAATGGAATGGAATGCAATGGAATGGAATCAACCCAAGTAGAATGGAATGGATTGCAATGGATGGAATGGAATGGAATGGAATGGGAGGGAATGGAATGGAATGGAATGGAATGGAATGGAATCAAATTGAATGGAATGGAATCAACCCGAGAAGAACGTAATGGAATGGAATGGAATGGAATGGAATGGAATGGAATGGAATGGAATGAACCCGAGTAGAATGGAATGGAATGGAATGGAATGGAATGCAATGGAATGGAATGGAATGGAATGGAATTGAATGGAATAGAATGAACCCGACAGGAATGGAATGGAATGGAATGGAATGGAAAGAATGGAATGGAATGGAATGGAACGGAATGGAATGGAATGGAACGGAATTATCAACCCGAGTAAAATGGAATGGATTGAAATGGAATGGAATGGAGTGGAATGGAATGGAATCGAATGGAATCGAATTGAATCGAATGGAATGGAACCTAATGGAGTGGAATGGAATGGAATGGAATGGAATGGAAAGGAATGGAATGGAATGGAATGGAAAGAATTGGTATTCAATGGAATAGAACGGAATGGAATGGAATGGAATGGAATGGAATGGAATGGAATGGAATGGAATGGAATCTAAAGGAATCGATTTGGATCGTATGGATTGGAATGGAAGAGAATGGAATCAACCCGAGTGGAACGGAATGGAATGGAATGGAATGGAATGGAATGGAATGGAATGGAATGGAATGGAATGGAATGGAATGGAATGGAATGGAATGGAATGGAACGGAATGGAATGGAATGGAATCAACCTGAGTAGAGTGGAATGGATTGGAATGGAATGGAATGGAATGGAATGGAATGGAATGGAATGGAATGCAATGGAATTCAATGGAATAGAATGGAATGGAAAGGAATGGAATGGAATGGAATCGAATGGAATGGAATGGAATGGAATGGAATGGAATGGAATGGAATGGAATGGAATGGAATGGAATGGAATGGAATCAACCCGAGTAGAATGGAATGGATTGGAATGGAATGGAATGGAATGGAATGGAATTGAAAGGAATGGAATGGAATGGAATGGAATGGAATGGAATGAATAGGAATGGAATGGAATGGAATGGAATCAACCCAAGTAGAATGGAATGGATTGCAATGGAATGGAGTGGAATGGAATGCAAAGAAATCAACCCGAGTAGAATGGATTGGATTGGAATGGAATGGAATGGAATGGAATGGAATGGAATGGAATGGAATGGAATGGAATCAACCCGAGAACAACGTAATGGAATGGAATGGAATGGAATGGAATGGAATGGAATTCAATGGAATGGAATGGAATGGAATGGAATGGAATGGAATGGAATGGAATGGAATAGAATGGAATCAACCCGAGAAGAACGGAATGGAATGGAATGGAATGGAATGGAATGGAATTGAATGAAATGGAATGGAATGGTATGGAATGGAATCGAATGGAATCGAATGGAATGGAATGGAATCGAATGGAATCGAATGGAATCGAATGGAATGGAATGTAATAAACCCGAGTAGAATGGAATGGAATGGAATGGAATGGAATGGAATGGAATGGAATGGAATGGAATGGAATGGAATGGAATGGAATCAACCCGAGTAGAATGGAATGGATTGTAATGGAATGGAATGGAATGGAATTGAATGGAATGGAATGGAGTGGAATGGAATGGAATGGAATGGAATGAATGGAATGGAATCAACCCGAGTAGAATGGAATGGATTGGGTTGGGCTGGAATAGAATGGAATGGAATGGAATCAATCCGAGTAGAATGGAATGGAATGGAATGGAATGGAATTCAATGTAATAGAATGGAATTGAATCAACCCGCATGGAACGGGATGGAACGGAACTGAAAGGGAAAGAACAAAATGGAACGGAATCAACCCGAGCAGAACGGAACGGGATGGGACGGGACGGGAAGGGACTTGTCGGTTCGCGATGGGACGGAATGGAACAGAACGGAACGGCATGGAATCAACCCGAGTAGAATGGAATGGAATGGAATGGAATGGAATGGAATGGAATGGAATGGAATGGACTAGAATAGAATGGAATTGAATCAACCCGCGTGGAACGGAATGGAACGGAACGGAAGGGAACGGAACGGAATGGAATGGAATCACCCCGAATACAACGGCACGGGACGGGAAGGGACGGGATGGGACAGGACGGGACGGGACGGAACGGAACGGAACGGAACTCAATGGAATCAACCCGAGTAGAAAGGAATGGATTGGAATGGAATGGAATGGAATGGAATGGAATGCAATGGAATGGAATGGAATGGAATGGAATCAACCCGAGAAGAATGGAATGGATTGCAATGGAATGGAATGGAATGGAATGCAATGGAATCGAAAGGAATCGAATGGAATGGAATGGAAGGAATGGAATGGAATGGAATGGAATGGAATGGAGTGGAATGGAAAGGAATGGAATGGAAACCAACCCGAGTAGAACGGAATGGAATGGAATGGAATGGAATGGAATGGAATGGAATGGAATGGAATGAACCCGACTGGAATGGAATGGAATGGAATGGAAAGAATGGAATGGAATGGAGTGGAACGGAATGGAATGGAATGAAACGGAGTGATCAACGCGAGTAAAATGGAATGGATTGGAATGGAATGGAATGGAGTGGAATCGAATGGAATCGAATGGAATCGAATGGAATCGAATGGAATGGAATCTAATGGAGTGGAATGGAATGGAATGGAATGGAATGGAATGGAATGGAAAGGAATGGAATGGAATGGAATGGAATGGAATGGAATGGAATGGAATTCAGTGGAATAGAACGGAATGGAATGGAATGGAATGGAATGGAACCTAATGGAATCGAATTGGATGGTATGGATTGGAATGGAAGAGAATGGAATCAACCCGAGCGGAACGGAATGGAATGGAATGGAATGGAATGGAATGGAATGGAAAGAATGGAATGGAGTGGAATTAACCCGAGAAGAATGGAATGAATTGGAATGGAATGGAATCGAATGGAATGGAATCGAAAGGAATGGAATGGAATGGAATGGAATGGAATGGAATGGAATGGAATTGAATGGAATGGAATGGAATGGAATCAACCCAAGTAGAATGGAATGGAGTGGAATGGAATGGAGTGGAATGGAATGGAAAGAAATCAACCCGAGTAGAATGGATTGGATTGGAATGGAATGGAATGGAATGGAATGGAATGGAATGGAATGGAATGGAATGGAATGGAATCAACCCGAGAACAACGTAATGGAATGGAATGGAATGGAATGGAATGGAATGGAATGGAATGGAATGGAATGGAATGGAGTAGAATGGAATCAACCCGAGTAGAACGGAATGGAATGGAATGGAATGGAATGGAATTGAATGGAATGGAATGGAATGGAATCAACCCAAGTAGAATGGAATGGATTGGAATGGAATGGAGTGGAATGGAATGGAAAGAAATCAACCGAGTAGAATGGATTGGATTGGAATGGAATGGAATGGAATGGTATGGAATGAAATGGAATGGAATGGAATCAACCCGAGAACAACGTAATGGAATGGAATGGATTGGAATGGAATGGAATGGAATGGAATGGAATCAACCCGAGTAGAATGGAATGGATTGTAATGGAATGGAATGGAATGGAATCGAATGGAATGGAATGGAAAGGAATGGAATGGAATCGAATGGAATCGAATGGAATCGAATGGAATAAAAACGAGTAGAACGGAATGGAATGGAATGGAATGGAATGGAATGGAATGGAATGGAATGGAATGGAATGGAATGGAATGGAATCGAATGGAATCGAATGGAATAAAAACGAGTAGAACGGAATGGAATGGAATGGAATGGAATGGAATGGAATGGAATGGAATGGAATGGAATGGAATCGAGTGGATTAGAATGGAATGGAATGGAATGGAGTGGAATGGAATGGAATCAACCCGAGTAGAATGGAATGGATTGGAATGGAATGGAATGGAATGGAATGGAATGGAATGGAGTTTAATGGAATGTAGTGGATTGGAATGGAATGGAATGGAATGAATGGAATGGAATCTACCCGAGTAAAATGGAATGGATTGGATTGGGCTGGAATAGAATGGAATGGAATGGAATAAATCCGAGTAGAATGGAATGGAATGGAATGGAATGGGATTCAATGTAATAGAATGGAATTGAATCATCCCGCATGGAACGGAATGGAACGGAACGGAAAGGAAAAGAACGGAATGGAACGGAATAAACCTGAGCAGAAAGGAACGGGATGGGACGGGACAGGACGGGACTTGACGGTTCGCGATTGGACGGAATGGAACAGAACGGAACGGCATGGAATAAACCCGAGTAGAATGGAATGGAATGGAATGGAATGGAATGGAATGGAATGGAATGGAATAGAATAGAATAGAATGGAATTGAATCAACCCGCGTGGAACGGAATGGAACGGAACGGAAGGGAACGGAACGGAATGGAATGGAATCAACCCGAATACAACGGCACGGGACGGGACGGGACGGGACGGGAAAGGGCGGGACGGGACAGAACGGAACGGAAAGCAACACAATGGAATCAACACGAGTAGAAGGGAATGGAATGGAATGGAATGGAATGGAATGGAATGGAATGGAATGGAATGGAATGGAATGGAATGGAATGGAATGGAGTGGAATGGAAAGGAATGGAATGGAAACCAACCCGAGTAGAACGGAATGGAATGGAATGGAACGGAATGGAATGGAATGGAATGGAATGGAATGGAATGGAATGGAATGGAATGAACCCGACTGGAATGGAATGGAATGGAATGGAAAGAATGGAATGGAATGGAATGGAACGGAATGGAATGGAATGATCAACCCGAGCAGAATGGAATGGATTGGAATGGAATGGAATTGAGTGGAATGGAATGCAATCGAATGGAATCGAATGGAATTGAATGGAATGGAATCTAATGGAGTGGAATGGAATGGAATGGAATGGAATGGAATGGAATGGAATGGAATGGAATAGAAAGGAATGGAATGGAATGGAATCAACCCGAGAACAAAGTAATGGAATGGAATGGAATGGAATGGAATGGAATGGAATGGAATGGAATGGAATGGAATCAACCCGAGTAGAATGGAATGGATTGGAAACGAATGGAATGGAATAGAATGGAATCCACCCGAGTAGAACTTAATGGAATGGAATGGAATGGAATGGAATGGAAGGGAATGGAATGGAATGGAATGGAATGGAATGGAATGGAATGGAATGGAATGGAATCGAATGGAGTGGAATGGAAAGGAAAGGAATGGAAACCAACCCGAGTAGAATGGAATGGAATGGAATGGAATGGAATGGAATGGAATGGAATGGAATGGAATGGAATGGAATGAACCCGACTGGAATGGAAAGGAATGGAATGGAAAGAATGGAATGGAATGGAATGGAACGGAATGGAATGGAATGATCAACCCGAGTAGAATGGAATGGATTGGAATGGAATGGAATTGAGTGGAATGGAATGCAATCGAATGGAATCGAATGGAATCGAATGGAATGAAATCTAATGGAGTAGAATGGAATGGAATTGAATGGACTGGAATGGAATGGAATGGAAAGGAATTCAATGGAATAGAACGGAATGGAATGGAATGGAATGGAATGGAATCAACCCGAACAGAACGGAATGGAATGGAATGGAATGGAATGGAATAGAATGGAATCCACCCGAGTAGAACGGAATGGAATGGAATGGAATGGAATGGAATGGAATTGAATGTAATGGAATGGAATGGAGTGGAATGGAATGAAATGGAATGGAAATCAACCCGAGTAGAACGGAATGGAATGGAATGGAATGGAATGGAATGGAGTGGAATGTAATTGAACGGAATGGAATGGAATGGAATGGAATGGAATTGAACTGAATGGAATCGAATGGAATGGAATGGAATGGAATGGAATGGAATGGAATGGAATGGAATGGAATGGAATGGAATGGAATCAACCTGAGTAGAACGGAATGGAATGGAATGGAATGGAATGGAATGGAATGGAACGGAATGGAATGGAATGGAATGGAATCGGAAGGAATGGAATGGAATGGAATGGAATGGAATGGAATGGAATGGAATTGAATGGAATGGAATCAACCCGAGTAGAAAGGAATGGATTGGAATGGAATGGAATGGAATGGAATCGATTGGAATGGAATGGAATGGAATGGAATGGAATGGAATGGAATGGAATGGAATGGAATGGATTGGAATGGAATCAACCCGAGAAGAATGAAATGGATTGGAATGGAATGGAATCGAATGGAATTTAATGGAATGGAATCAACCCGAGTAGAACGGAATGGAATGGAGTGGAATGGAATGGAATGGAATGGAATGGAATGGAATGGAATGGAGTTCAATGGAATGGAATGGAATGGAATGAAATGGAATGAAATGGAATGGAATCGAATGGAATGGAATGGAATGGAATGGAATAGAATGGAATCAACCCGAGTAGAACGGAGTGGAATGGAATGGAATGGAATGGAAGGGAATGGAATGGAATGGAATGCAATGGAATGGAATCAACCCAAGTAGAATGGAATGGATTGGAATGGAATGGAATGGAATGGAATGGAATGGAAGGGAATGGAATGGAATGGAGTGGAATGGAATGGAATGGAATGGAATGGAATGGAATGGAATGGAATCGATTTCAATGGAATGGAATTGAATGGAATGGAATGGAATGGAATGGAACGGAATGGAATGGAATGGAATGGAATGGAATAGAATGGAATCAACCCGAGTAGAAAGGAATGGAATGGAAAGGAATGGAAAGGAATGGAATGGAAAGGAATGGAATGGAATGGAAAGGTATGGAATGGAATCGAATGGAATCGAAAGGAATGGAATGGAATGGAATGGAATGGAATGGAATGGAATGGAATGGAATCAAACCGAGTAGAATGGAATGGATTGGAATGGAATGGATTGGAATGGAATGGAATCGAAAGGAATGGAATGGAATGGAATGCAATGGAATGGAACGGAATGGAATGGAATGAAATGGAATGGAATGGAATGGAATCAACCCAAGTAGAATGGAATGGATTGGAATGGAATGGAATGGAATGGAATGGAGGGAAATCAACCGGAGTAGAATGGATTGGATTGGAATGGAATGGAATGGAATGGAATAGAAAGGAGTGGAATGGAATGGAATGGAATGGAATGGAATGGAATGGAATGGAATGGAATGGAATGGAATGGAATAGAATGGAATCAACCCGAGTAGAACGGAATGGAATGGAATGGAATGGAATGGAATAGAATGGAATCCACCCGAGTAGAACGGAATGGAATGGAATGGAATGGAATGGAATGGAATGGAATGGAATGGAATCGAATGGAATGGAATGGAATGGAGTGGAATGGAATGAAATGGAATGGAAATCAACCCGAGTAGAACGGAATGGAATGGAATGGAATGGAATGGAATGGAATGGAATGGAATGGAATGGAATGGAGTGGAATGGAATTGAACGGAATGGAATGGAATGGAATGGAATGGAATTGAACTGAATGGAATCGAATGGAATGGAATGGAAGGGAATGGAAAGGAATCAACCCGAGTAGAACGGAATGGAATGGAATGGAATTTAATGGAATGGAATGGAATGGAATGGAATGGAATGGAATGGAATGGAATCGGAAGGAATGGAATGGAATGGAATGGAATGGAATGGAATGGAATGGAATGGAATGGAATGGAATGGAATGGAATCAACCCGAGTAGAATGGAATGGATTGGAATGGAATGGAATGGAATGGAATCGATTGGAATGGAATGGAATGGAATGGAATGGAATTGAATGGAATGGATTGGAACGGAATCAACCCGAGTAGAATGAAATGGATTGGAATGGAATGGAATGGAATGGAATGGAATCGAATGGAATGGAATGGAATGGAATCAACCCGAGTAGAACGGAATGGAATGGAATGGAATGGAATGGAATGGAATGGAATGGAATGGAATGGAAGGGAATGGAATGGAATGGAATGCAATGGAATGGAATCAACCCAAGTAGAATGGAATGGATTGGAATGTTATGGAATGGAATGGAATGGAATGGAAGGGAATGGAATGGAATCGAATGGAATGGAATGGAATGGAATGGATTTCAATGGAATGGAATGGAATGGAATGGAATGGAATGGAATGAACCCGAGTAGAATGGAATGGAATGGAATGGAATGGAATGCAATGGAATGGAATGGAATGGAATGGATTGGAATGGAATTCAATGGAATAGAATGGAATCGAAGGAATGGAATGGAATGGAATGGAATGGAATCGAATGGAATGGAATGGAATGGAATGGAATCAACCCGGGTAGAATCAAATGGATTTGAATGGAATGGAATCGAATGGAATGGAATGGATTTGAATGGAATGGAATCGAATGGAATGGAATGGAATGGAATGGAATGGAATGGAATGGAATGGAATGGAATGGAATGGAATGGAATCAAACCAAGAAGAATGGAATGGATTGTAATGGAATGGAATCGAATGGAATCGAATGGAATGGAATGGAATAGAATGGAATGGAATGGAATGGAATTAACCCGAGTAGAATGGAATGGATTAGAATGGAATGGAATGGAATGGAATGGAATGGAATGGAATGGAATGGAATGGAATGAACCCGAGTGGAATGGAGTGGAATGCAATGGAATGGAATGGAATGGAATGGATTTGAATGGAAAGGAATGGAATGGAATGGAATGATCAACCCGAGTAGAATGGAATGGATTGGAATGGAATGGAATGGAATGGAATGGAATGGAATGGAATTCAAAGGAATAGAATGGAATGGAATGGAATGGAATGGAATGAAATGGAATGGAATTCAATGGAATAGAATGGAATGGAATGGAATGGAATGGAATTGAATGGAATGGAATGGAATGGAATGGAATGGAATGGAATGGAATCAACCCGAGTAGAATGGAATGGATTGGAATGCACTGGAATGGAATGGAATGGAATGGAATCAATCCGAGTAGAATGGAATGGAATGGAATTGAATGGAATTCAATGTAATAGTATGGAATTGAATCAACCCGCGTGGAACGGAATGGAACGGAACGGAAAGGAACGGAGCGGAATGGAACGGAATCAACCCGAGCAGAACGGAACGGGATGGGACGGGACGGGACGGGACGGGAAGGGACGGGTCCGGATGGGACGACATGGAACGGAACAGAATGGCATGGAATCAACCCGAGTAGAATGGAATGGAATGGAATAGAATGGAATGGAATGGAATGGAATGGAATAGAATAGAATGGAATTGAATCAACTCGCAAGGAATGGAATGGAACGGAATGGAAAGGAATGGAATGGAATGGAATGGAACCAACCGAGCACAACGGCACGGGACGGGATAGGACGGGACGGGACGGGACGGAACGGAACTGAACGGAACTCAATGGAAACAACCCGAGTAGAACGGAATGGAATAGAATGGAATGGAATGGAATGGAATGGAATGGAATGGAATGGAATGGAATGGAATGGAATGGAATGGAATGGAGTGGAATGGAAAGGAATGGAATGGAAACCAACCCGACTAGAACGGAATGGAATGGAATGGAATGGAATGGAATGGAATGGAATAGAATGAACCCGACAGGAATGGAATGGAATGGAATGGAATGGAAAGAATGGAATGGAATGGAATGGAACGGAATGGAATGGAATGGAACGGAATGATCAACCCGAGTAAAATGGAATGGATTGAAATGGAATGGAATGGAGTGGAATGGAATGGAATCGAATGGAATCGAATGGAATCGAATGAAATGGAACCTAATGGAGTGGAATGGAATGGAATGGAATGGAATGGAAAGGAATGGAATTCAATGGAATAGAACGGAATGGAATGGAATGGAATGGAATGGAATGGAATGGAATGGAACCTAAAGGAATCGAATAGGATGGTATGGATTTTAATGGAAGAGAATGGAATCAACCCGAGTGGAACGGAATGGAATGGAATGGAATGGAATGGAATGGAATGGAATGGAATGGAATGGAATGGAACGGAATGGAATGGAATGGAATCAACTCGAGTAGAATGGAATGGATTGGAATGGAATGGAATGGAATGGAATCGAAAGGAATGGAATGGAATGGAATGGAATGGAATGGAATGGAATGGAATGGAATGAAATGGAATTCAATGGAATAGAATGGAATGGAAAGGAATGGAATGGAATGGAATCGAATGGAATCGAATGGAATCGAATGGAATGGAATGGAATGGAATGGAACGGAATGGAATCAACCCGAGTACAATGGAATGGATTGGAATGGAATGGAATGGAATGGAATGGAATTGAAAGGAATGTAATGGAATGGAATGGAATGGAATGGATAGGAATGGAATGGAATGGAATGGAATCAACACAAGTAGAATGGAATGGATTGCAATGGAATGGAGTGGAATGGAATGCAAAGAAATCAACCCGAGTAGAATGGATTGGATTGGAATGGAATGGAATGGAATGGAATGGAATGGAATGGAATGGAATGGAATGGAATCAACCCGAGAACAACGTAATGGAATGGAATGGAATGGAATGGAATGGAATGGAATGGAATTCAATGGAATGGAATTAAATGGAATGGAATGGAATGGAATGGAATGGAATAGAATGGATTCAACCCGAGTAGAATGGAATGGATTGGAATGGAATGGAATGGAATGGAATGGAATGGAATGGAATGGAATGGAATGGTATGGAATGGAATCGAATGGAATGGAATGGAATGGAATGGAATGGAATCAACCCGAGTAGAATGGAATGGATTGTAATGGAATGGAATGGAATGGAATCGAATGGAATCGAATGGAATGGAATGGAATGGAATGGAATGGAATGGAATGGAATCAAAACGAGTAGAACGGAATGGAATGGAATGGAATCGAATGGAATGGAATCAACCCGAGTAGAATGGAATGGATTGGGTTGGGCTGGAATAGAATGGAATGGAATGGAATCAATCCGAGTAGAATGGAATGGAATGGAATGGAATGGAATTCAATGTAATAGAATGGAATTGAATCAACCCGCATGGAACGGAATGGAACGGAACTGAAAGGAAAAGAACAAAATGGAACGGAATCAACCCGAGCAGAACGGAACGGGATGGGTCGGGACGGGACGGGACGGGACGGTTCGCGATGGGACGTAATGGAACAGAACGGAACGGCATGGAATCCACCCGAGAAGAATGGAATGGAATGGAATGGAATGGAATGGAAAGGAATGGAATAGAATAGTATGGAATTGAAACAACCCGCGTGGAACGGAATGGAACGGAACGGAAAGGAACGGAACGGAATGGAAAGGAATCAACCCGAGTACAACGGCACGGGACGGGACGGGACGGAACGGAATGGAACGGAACTCAATGGAATCAACCGGAGTAGAAGGGAATGAAATGGAATGTAATGGAATGGAATGGAATGGAATGGAATGGAATCAACCCGAGTAGAACGGAATGGAATGGAATGGAATGGAATGGAATGGAATGGAATGGAATGGAATGGAATGGAATGGAATCAACCCGAGTAGAATGGAATGGAATGGAATGGAATGGAATAGAATGGAATGGAATGGAATGGAATGGAATGGAATCGAATGGAATGGAATGGATTGGAATGGAATGGAATGGAATGGAATGGAATGGAACGGAATGGAATGGAATCGAATGGAGTCGAATGGAATCGAATGGAATGGACAGGAATAGAATGGAATCAACTCGAGTAGAACGGAATGGAATGGAATGGAATGGAATGGAATGGAATGGAGTGGAATGGAATGGAATGGAATGGAATGGAATGGAATGGAATGGAATGGAATGGAATGGAATGGAATGGAATTGAACTGAATGCAATCGAATGGAATGGAAGGGAATGGAATGGAATGGAATGGAATGGAATGGAATGGAATGGAATCAACCCGACTAGAACGGAATGGAATGGAATGGAATGGAATGAAATGGAATGGAATGGAATGGAATCGGATGGAATCGAATGGAATCGAATGGAATGGAATGGAATGGAATGGAATCTAATGGAATGGAATGGAATGGAATCAACCCGAGTAGAATGGAATTGACTGGACTGGAATGGAATGGAATGGAATCGAATGGAATGGAATGGAATGGAATGGAATGGAATGGAATGGAATGGAATCGAATGGAATGGAATGGAATCAACCCGAGTAGAATGAAATGGGTTGGAATGGAATGGAATGGAATGGAATGAACCCGAGTGGAATGGAATAGAATGGAATGGAAAGAATGGAATGGAACGGAATGGAATGGAATGGAATGGAATGATGAACCCGAGTAGAATGGAATGGATTGGAATGGAATGGAATGCAGTGGAATGGAATGGAATCGAATGGAATCGAATGGAATCAAATGGAATAGAATCTATTGGAGTGGAATGGAATGGAATGGAATGGAATGGAATGGAATTCAATGGAATAGAATGGAATGGAATGGAATGGAATGGAATGGAATGGAACCGAATGGAATCGAATGGGATGGTATGGAATGGAATGGAAGAGAATGGAATCAACCCGAGTGGAACGGAATGGAATGGAATGGAATAGAATGGAATGGAATGGAATGGAATGCAATGGAATGGAATGGAATGGAATCAACCCGAGTAGAATGGAATGGATTCGAAAGGAATGGAATGGAATGGAATGGAAAGGAATCGAAAGGAATGGAATTGAATGGAAGGGAATGGAATGGAATGGAATGCAATGGAATGGAATCAACCCAAGTAGAATGGAATGGATTGGAATGGAATGGAATGGAATGGAATGGAATGGAATCAATCCGAGTAGAATGGATTGGATTGGAATGGAATGGAATGGAATGGAATGGAATGGAATGGAATGGAATGGTATGGAATGGAATGGAATGGAATGGAATGGAATGGAATGGAATGGAATCAACCCGAGTAGAATGGAATGGATTGTAATGGAATGGAATGGAATGGAATCGAATGGAATCGAATGGAATGGAATGGAATGGAATGGAATGGAATGGAATGGAATGGAATCAAAACGAGTAGAACGGAATGGAATGGAATGGAATCGAATGGAATGGAATCAACCCGAGTAGAATGGAATGGATTGGGTTGGGCTGGAATAGAATGGAATGGAATGGAATCAATCCGAGTAGAATGGAATGGAATGGAATGGAATGGAATTCAATGTAATAGAATGGAATTGAATCAACCCGCATGGAACGGAATGGAACGGAACTGAAAGGAAAAGAACAAAATGGAACGGAATCAACCCGAGCAGAACGGAACGGGATGGGTCGGGACGGGACGGGACGGGACGGTTCGCGATGGGACGTAATGGAACAGAACGGAACGGCATGGAATCAACCCGAGAAGAATGGAATGGAATGGAATGGAATGGAATGGAAAGGAATGGAATAGAATAGTATGGAATTGAAACAAACCGCGTGGAACGGAATGGAACGGAACGGAAAGGAACGGAACGGAATGGAAAGGAATCAACCCGAGTACAACGGCACGGGACGGGACGGGACGGAACGGAACGGAACGGAACTCAATGGAATCAACCCGAGTAGAAGGGAATGGAATGGAATGGAATGGAATGGAATGGAATGGAATGGAATGGAATGGAATGGAATGGAATCAACCCGAGTAGAACGGAATGGAATGGAATGGAATGGAATGGAATGGAATGGAATGGAATGGAATGGAATGGAATGGAATGGAATCAACCCGAGAAGAATGGAATGGAATGGAATGGAATGGAATAGAATGGAATGGAATGGAATGGAATGGAATGCAATGGAATGGAATGGAATGGAATGGAATGGATTGGAATGGAATGGAATGGAATGGAATGGAATGGAACGGAATGGAATGGAATCGAATGGAGTCGAATGGAATCGAATGGAATGGACAGGAACAGAATGGAATCAACTCGAGTAGAACGGAATGGAATGGAATGGAATGGAATGGAGTGGAATGGAATGGAATGGAATGGAATGGAATGGAATGGAGTGGAATGGAATGGAATGGAATGGAATGGAATGGAATGGAATGGAATGGAATGGAATGGAATGGAATGGAATTGAACAGAATGCAATCGAATGGAATGGAAGGGAATGGAATGGAAGGGAATGGAATGGAATGGAATGGAATGGAATGGAATGGAATGGAATGGAATCAACCCGAGTAGAACGGAATGGAATGGAATGGAATGGAATGGAATGGAATGGAATGGAATCGGATGGAATCGAATGGAATCGAATGGAATGGAATGGAATGGAATGGAATCTAATGGAATGGAATGGAATGGAATCAACCCGAGTAGAATGGAATGGATTGGAATGGAATGGAATGGAATGGAATGGAATGGAATGGAATGGAATGGAATGGAATGGAATGGAATCGAATGGAATGGAATGGAATCAACCCGAGTAGAATGAAATGGGTTGGAATGGAATGGAATGGAATGGAATGGAATGGAATGGAATGGAATGGAATGAACCCGAGTGGAATGGAATAGAATGGAATGGAAAGAATGGAATGGAACGGAATGGAATGGAATGGAATGGAATGATGAACCCGAGTAGAATGGAATGGATTGGAATGGAATGGAATGCAGTGGAATGGAATGGAATCGAATGGAATCGAATGGAATCAAATGGAATGGAATCTATTGGAGTGGAATGGAATGGAATGGAATGGAATGGAATGGAATGGAATGGAATGGAATTCAATGGAATAGAATGGAATTGAATGGAATGGAATGGAATGGAATGGAACCGAATGGAATCGAATGGGATGGTATGGAATGGAATGGAAGAGAATGGAATCAACCCGAGTGGAACGGAATGGAATGGAATGGAATAGAATGGAATGGAATGGAATGGAATGCATTGGAATGGAATGGAATGGAATCAACCCGAGTAGAATGGAATGGATTCGAATGGAATGGAATGGAATGGAATGGAAAGGAATCGAAAGGAATGGAATGGAATGGAAGGGAATGGAATGGAATGGAATGCAATGGAATGGAATCAACCCAAGTAGAATGGAATGGATTGGAATGGAATGGAATGGAATGGAATGGAATGGAATGGAATGGAATCAATCCGAGTAGAATGGATTGGATTGGAATGGAATGGAATGGAATGGAATGGAATGGAATGGAATGGAATGGAATGGCATGGAATGGAATGGAATCGAATGGAATGGAATGGAATGGAATGGAATGGAATGGAATGGAATGGAATGGAATGGAATGGAATGGAATCAACCCGAGAAGAACGTAATGGAATGGAACGGAATGGAATGGAATGGAATGGAATGGAATGGAATGGAATTCAATGGAATGGAATGGAATGGAATGGAATGGAATGGAATGGAATGGAATGGAATGGAATGGAATGGAATGGAATGGAATGGAATGGAATGGAATGGAATGGATTGGAATGGAATCAACCCGAGTAGAATGGAATGGAATGGAATGGAATGGAATGGAATGGAATGGAATGGAATGGAATGGAATGGAATGGAATGGAATGGAATGGAATGGAATCGAATGGAATGGAATGGAATGGAGTGGAATGGAATGAAATGGAATGGAAATCAACCCGAGTAGAACGGAATGGAATGGAATGGAATGGAATGGAATGGAATGGAATGGAGTGGAATGGAATTGAACGGAATGGAATGGAATGGAATGGAATGGAATGGAATGGAATTGAACTGAATGGAATGGAATGGAATGGAATGGAATGGAATGGAATGGAATGGAATCAACCCGAGTAGAACGGAATGGAATGGAATGGAATTTAATGGAAAGGAATGGAATGGAATGGAATGGAATGGAATGGAATCGGAAGGAATCGAATGGAATGGAATGGAATGGAATGGAATGGAATGGAATGGAATGGAATGGAATCAACCCGAGTAGAATGGAATGGATTGGAATGGAATGGAATGGAATGGAATGGAATGGAATGGAATGGATTGGAATGGAATCAACCCGAGTAGAATGAAATGGATTGGAATGGAATGGAATGGAATGGAATGGAATCGAATGGAATGGAATGGAATGGAATCAACCCGAGTAGAACGGAATGGAATGGAATGGAATGGAATGGAATGGAATGGAATGGAATGGAATGGAATGGAGTTCAATGGAATGGAATGGAACGGAATGAAATAGAATGGAATGGAATGGAATGGAATGGAATGGAATGGAATGGAATAGAATGGAATCAACCCGAGTGGAACGGAATGGAATGGAATGGAATGGAATGGAATGGAATGGAATGGAATGGAAGGGAATGGAATGGAATGGAAGGGAATGGAATGGAATGGAATGCAATGGAATGGAATCAACCCAAGTAGAATGGAATGGATTGGAATGGAATGGAATGGAATGGAATGGAATGGAATGGAAGGGAATGGAATGGAATCGAATGGAATGGAATGGAATGGAATGGAATGGAATGGAATGGATTTCAATGGAATGGAATGGAATGGAATGGAATGGAATGGAATGGAAAGGAATGGAATGGAATGGAATGGAATGGAATGGAATGGAATGGAATAGAATGGAATCAACCCGAGTAGAACGGAATGGAATGGAAGGGAATGGAAAGGAATGGAATGGAAAGGAATGGAATAGAATGGAATGGTATGGAATGGAATCGAATGGAATCGAAAGGAATGGAATGGAATGGAATGGAATGGAATGGAATGGAATGAACCCGAGTAGAATGGAATGGAATGGAATGGAATGGAATGCAATGGAATGGAATGGATTGGAATGGAATTCAATGGAATAGAATGGAATCGAAGGAATGGAATGGAATGGAATGGAATGGAATCGAATGGAATGGAATGGAATGGAATGGAATGGAATGGAATGAAATGGAATGGAATGGAATGGAATGGAATCAACCCGGGTAGAATCGAATGGATTTGAACGGAATGGAATCGAATGGAATGGAATGGATTTGAATGGAATGGAATGGAATGGAATGGAATGGAATGGAATGGAATGGAATGGAATGGAATCAAACCAAGAAGAATGGAATGGATTTTAATGGAATGGAATCGAATGGAATCGAATGGAATGGAATGGAATAGAATGGAATGGAATGGAATGGAATCAACCCGAGTAGAATGGAGTGGATTGGAATGGAATGGAATGGAATGGAATGGAATAGAATGGAATGGAATGAACCCGAGTGGAATGGTGTGGAATGCAATGGAATGTAATGGAATGGAATGGATTGGAATGGAAAGGAATGGAATGGAATGGAATGATCAACCCGAGTAGAATGGAATGGATTGGAATGGAATGGAATGGAATGGAATGGAATGGAATGGAATTCAAAGGAATAGAATGGAATGGAATGGAATGGAATGGAATGAACCCGAGTGGAATGGTGTGGAATGCAATGGAATGTAATGGAATGGAATGGATTGGAATGGAAAGGAATGGAATGCAATAGAATGATCAACCCGAGTAGAATGGAATGGATTGGAATGGAATGGAATGGAATGGAATGGAATGGAATGGAATTCAAAGGAATAGAATGGAATGGAATGGAATGGAATGGAATGAAATGGAATGGAATTCAATGGAATAGAATGGAATGGAATGGAATGGAATGGAATTGAATGGAATGGAATGGAATGGAATGGAATGGAATGGAATGGAATGGAATGGAATGGAATCAACCCGTGTCGAATGGAATGGAATGGAATTGAATGGAATTCAATGTAATAGAATGGAATTGAATCAACCCGCGTGGAACGGAATGGAACGGAACAGAAAGGAACGGAGCGGAAAGGAACGGAATCAACCCGAGCAGAACGGAAAGGGATGGGACGGGACGGGACGGGACGGGAAGGGACGGGTCCGGATGGGACGAAATGGAACGGAACGGAATGGCATGGAATCAACCCGAGTAGAATGGAATGGAATGGAATAGAATGGAATGGAATGGAATGGAATGGAATAGAATAGAATGGAATTGAATCAACTCGCAAGGAATGGAATGGAACGGAATGGAAAGGAATGGAATGGAATGGAATGGAACCAACAGAGCACAACGGCACGGGACGGGATAAGACGGGACGGGACGGGACGGAACGGAACTGAACGGAACTCAATGGAAACAACCCGAGTAGAAAGGAATGGAATAGAATGGAATAGAATGGAATGGAATGGAATGCAATGGAATGGAATGGAATGGAATGGAATGGAATGGAACGGAGTGGAATGGAAAGGAATGGAATGGAAACCAACCCGAGTAGAACGGAATGGAATGGAATGGAATGGAATGGAATGGAATGGAATGGAATAGAATGAACCCGACAGGAATTGAATGGAATGGAATGGAAAGAATGGAATGGAATGGAATGGAACGGAATGGAATGGAATGGAACGGAATGATCAACCCGAGTAAAATGGAATGGATTGAAATGGAATGGAATGGAGTGGAATGGAATGGAATCGAATGGAATCGAATGGAATCGAATGGAATGGAACCTAATGGAGTGGAATGGAATGGAATGGAATGGAACGGAAAGGAATGGAATGGAATGGAATGGAATGGAATTCAATGGAATAGAACGGAATGGAATGGAATGGAATGGAATGGAATGGAATGGAATGGAATGGAACCTAAAGGAATCGAATAGGATGGTATGGATTGGAATGGAAGAGAATGGAATCAACCCGAGTGGAACGGAATGGAATGGAATGGAATGGAATGGAATGGAATGGAATGGAATGGAATGGAATGGAATGGAATGGAATGGAATCAACCCGAGTAGAACGGAATGGAATGGAATGGAATGGAATGGAATGGAATGGAATGGAATGGAATGGAATGGAATGGAATGGAATGGAATGGAATCAACCCGAGTAGAATGGAATGGAATGGAATGGAATGGAATAGAATGGAATGGAATGGAATGGAATGGAATGGAATGGAATGGAATGGAATGGAATGGAATGGAATGGATTGGAATGGAATGGAATGGAATGGAATGGAATGGAATGGAACGGAATGGAATGGAATCAAATGGAGTCGAATGGAATCGAATGGAATGGACAGGAAGAGAATGGAATCAACTCGAGTAGAACGGAATGGAATGGAATGGAATGGAATGGAGTGGAATGGAATGGAATGGAATGGAATGATGAACCCG
Organism: Gorilla gorilla gorilla; assembly: GCF_029281585.2. Classification (NCBI taxonomy): domain Eukaryota; kingdom Metazoa; phylum Chordata; class Mammalia; order Primates; family Hominidae; genus Gorilla; species Gorilla gorilla. Next base: position 47,447,817 of record NC_073239.2, on the reverse strand, counting down.
AGTAGAATGGAATGGATTGGAAAGGAATGGAATGCAGTGGAATGGAATGGAATCGAATGGAATCGAATGGAATCAAATGGAATGGAATCTATTGGAGTGGAATGGAATGGAATGGAATGGAATGGAATGGAATGGAATGGAATGGAATTCAATGGAATAGAATGGAATGGAATGGAATGGAATGGAATGGAATGGAATGGAACCGAATGGAATCGAATGGGATGGTATGGAATGGAATGGAAGAGAATGGAATCAACCCGAGTGGAACGGAATGGAATGGAATGGAATAGAATGGAATGGAATGGAATGGAATGGAGTGCAATGGAATGGAATGGAATGGAATCAACCCGAGTAGAATGGAATGGATTCGAATGGAATGGAATGGAATGGAATGGAAAGGAATCGAAAGGAATGGAATGGAATGGAAGGGAATGGAATGGAATGGAATGCAATGGAATGGAATCAACCCAAGTAGAATGGAATGGATTGGAATGGAATGGAATGGAATGGAATGGAATGGAATGGAATCAATCCGAGTAGAATGGATTGGATTGGAATGGAATGGAATGGAATGGAATGGAATGGAATGGAATGGAATGGAATGGCATGGAAAGGAATGGAATCGAATGGAATGGAATGGAATGGAATGGAATGGAATGGAATGGAATGGAATGGAATGGAATGGAATGGAATCAACCCGAGAAGAACGTATTGGAATGGAACGGAATGGAATGGAATGGAATGGAATGGAATGGAATGGAATGGAATTCAATGGAATGGAATGGAATGGAATGGAATGGAATGGAATGGAATGGAATGGAATGGAATGGAATGGACTGGATTGGAATGGAATCAACCCGAGTCGAATGGAATGGAATGGAATGGAATCGAATGGAATGGAATCAACCCGAGTAGAATGGAATGGATTGGGTTGGGCTGGAATAGAATGGAATGGAATGGAATCAATCCGAGTAGAATGGAATGGAATGGAATGGAATGGAATTCAATGTAATAGAATGGAATTGAATCAACCCGCATGGAACGGAATGGAACGGAACTGAAAGGAAAAGAACAAAATGGAACGGAATCAACCCGAGCAGAACGGAACGGGATGCGTCGGGACGGGACGGGACGGGACGGTTCGCGATGGGACGGAATGGAACAGAACGGAACGGCATGGAATCAACCCGAGAAGAATGGAATGGAATGGAATGGAATGGAATGGAAAGGAATGGAATAGAATAGTATGGAATTGAAACAACCCGCGTGGAACGGAATGGAACGGAACGGAAAGGAACGGAACGGAATGGAAAGGAATCAACCCGAGTACAACAGCACGGGACGGGACGGGACGGAACGGAACGGAACGGAACTCAATGGAATCAACCCGAGTAGAAGGGAATGGAATGGAATGGAATGGAATGGAATGGAATGGAATGGAATGGAATGGAATGGAATGGAATGGAATCAACCCGAGTAGAACGGAATGGAATGGAATGGAATGGAATGGAATGGAATGGAATGGAATGGAATGGAATCAACCCGAGTAGAATGGAATGGAATGGAATGGAATGGAATAGAATGGAATGGAATGGAATGGAATGGAATGGAATGGAATGGAATGGAATGGAATGGATTGGAATGGAATGGAATGGAATGGAGTGGAATGGAATGGAATGGAATGCAATGGAATGGAATAGAATGGAATTGAACTGAATGCAATCGAATGGAATGGAAGGGAATGGAATGGAATGGAATGGAATGGAATGGAATGGAATGGAATGGAATGGAATCAACCCGAGTAGAACGGAATGGAATGGAATGGAATGGAATGGAATGGAATGGAATGGAATGGAATGGAATCGGATGGAATCGAATGGAATCGAATGGAATGGAATGGAATGGAATGGAATCTAATGGAATGGAATGGAATGGAATCAACCCGAGTAGAATGGAATGGATTGGAATGGAATGGAATGGAATGGAATGGAATGGAATGGAATGGAATGGAATGGAATGGAATCGAATCGAATGGAATGGATTCAACCCGAGTAGAATGAAATGGGTTGGAATGGAATGGAATGGAATGGAATGGAATGGAATGGAATGGAATGGAATGAACCCGAGTGGAATGGAATAGAATGGAATGGAAAGAATGGAATGGAACGGAATGGAATGGAATGGAATGGAATGATGAACCCGAGTAGAATGGAATGGATTGGAATGGAATGGAATGCAGTGGAATGGAATGGAATCGAATGGAATCGAATGGAATCAAATGGAATGGAATCTATTGGAGTGGAATGGAATGGAATGGAATGGAATGGAATGGAATGGAATTCAATGGAATAGAATGGAATGGAATGGAATGGAATGGAATGGAACCGAATGGAATCGAATGGGATGGTATGGAATGGAATGGAAGAGAATGGAATCAACCCGAGTGGAACGGAATGGAATGGAATGGAATAGAATGGAATGGAATGGAATGGAATGCAATGGAATGGAATGGAATGGAATCAACCCGAGTAGAATGGAATGGATTCGAATGGAATGGAATGGAATGGAAATGGAAAGGAATCGAAAGGAACGGAATTGAATGGAAGGGAATGGAATGGAATGGAATGCAATGGAATGGAATCAACCCAAGAAGAATGGAATGGATTGGAATGGAATGGAATGGAATGGAATGGAATGGAATGGAATGGCATGGAATGGAATGGAATTCAATGGGATGGAATGGAATGGAATGGAATGGAATGGAATGGAATGGAATGGAATGGAATGGAATAAACCCGAGAAGAACGTAATGGAATGGAACGGAATGGAACGGAATGGAATGGAATGGAATGGAATGGAATTCAATGGGATGGAATTGAATGGAATGGAATGGAATGGAATGGAATGGAATGGAATGGAATGGAATGGAATGGAATGGAATGGAATCAACCCGAGTCGAATGGAATGGAATGGAATGGAATGGAATTCAATGTAATAGAATGGAATTGAATCAACCCGCATGGAACGGAATGGAACGGAACTGAAAGGAAAAGAACAAAATGGAATGGAATCAACCCGAGCAGAACGGAACGGGATGGGTCGGGACGGGACGGGACGGGACGGTTCGCGATGGGACGGAATGGAACAGAACGGAACGGCATGGAATCAACCCGAGAAGAATGGAATGGAATGGAATGGAATGGAATGGAAAGGAATGGAATAGAATAGTATGGAATTGAAACAACCCGCGTGGAACGGAATGGAACGGAACGGAAAGGAACGGAACGGAATGGAAAGGAATCAACCCGAGTACAACGGCACGGGACGGGACGGGACGGAACGGAACGGAACGGAACTCAATGGAATCAACCCGAGTAGAAGGGAATGGAATGGAATGGAATGGAATGGAATGGAATGGAATGGAATGCAATGGAATGGAATGGAATCAAAACGAGTAGAAAGGAATGGAATGGAATAGAATGGAATGGAATGGAATGGAATGGAATGGAATGGAATGGAATGGAATGGAATGGAATGGAATGGAATGGAATCAACCCGAGTAGAATGGAATGGAATGGAATGGAATGGAATAGAATGGAATGGAATGGAATGGAATGGAATGGAATGGAATGGAATGGATTGGAATGGAATGGAATGGAATGGAATGGAATGGAATGGAACGGAATGGAATGGAATCGAATGGAGTCGAATGGAATCGAATGGAATGGACAGGAAGAGAATGGAATCAACTCGAGTAGAACGGAATGGAATGGAATGGAATGGAATGGAATGGAATGGAATGGAGTGGAATGGAATGGAATGGAATGGAATGGAATGGAATCAACCCGAGTAGAACAGAATGGAATGGAATGGAATGGAATGAAATGGAATGGAATGGAATCGGATGGAATCGAATGGAATCGAATGGAATGGAATGGAATGGAATGGAATCTAACAGAATGGAATGGAATGGAATCAACCCGAGTAGAATGGAATGGATTGGAATGGAATGGAATGGAATGGAATCGAATGGAATGGAATGGAATGGAATGGAATGGCATGGAATGGAATGGAATGGAATGGAATGGAATCGAATGGAATGGAATGGATTCAACACGAGTAGAATGAAATGGGTTGGAATGGAATGGAATGGAATGGAATGGAATGGAATGGAATGGAATGGAATGAACCCGAGTGGAATGGAATAGAATGGAATGGAAAGAATGGAATGGAACGGAATGGAATGGAATGGAATGGAATGATGAACCCGAGTAGAATGGAATGGATTGGAATGGAATGGAATGCAGTGGAATGGAATGGAATCGAATGGAATCGAATGGAATCAAATGGAATGGAATCTATTGGAGTGGAATGGAATGGAATGGAATGGAATGGAATGGAATGGAATGGAATGGAATGGAATTCAATGGAATAGAATGGAATGGAATGGAATGGAATGGAATGGAATGGAACCGAATGGAATCGAATGGGATGGTATGGAATGGAATGGAAGAGAATGGAATCAACCCGAGTGGAACGGAATGGAATGGAGTGGAATAGAATGGAATGGAATGGAATGGAATGCAATGGAATGGAATGGAATGGAATCAACCCGAGTAGAATTGAACGGATTCGAATGGAATGGAATGGAATGGAAAGGAAAGGAATCGAAAGGAATGGAATGGAATGGAAGGGAATGGAATGGAATGGAATGCAATGGAATGGAATCAACCCAAGTAGAAAGGAATGGATTGGAATGGAATGGAATGGAATGGAATGGAATGGAATGGAATCAATCCGAGTAGAATGGATTGGATTGGAATGGAATGGAATGGAATGGAATGGAATGGAATGGAATGGAATGGAATGGCATGGCATGGAATGGAATGGAATGGAATGGAATGGAATGGAATGGAATGGAATGGAATGGAATGGAATGCAATCAACCCGAGAAGAACGTAATGGAATGGAACGGAATGGAATGGAATGGAATGGAATGGAATGGAAAGGAATTCAATGGAATAGAATGGAATGGAATGGAATGGAATGGAATGGAATGGAATGGAATGGAACCGAATGGAATCGAATGGGATGGTATGGAATGGAATGGAAGAGAATGGAATCAACCCGAGTGGAACGGAATGGAATGGAATGGAATAGAATGGAATGGAATGGAATGGAATGGAGTGCAATGGAATGGAATGGAATGGAATCAACCCGAGTAGAATGGAATGGATTCGAATGGAATGGAATGGAATGGAATGGAAAGGAATCGAAAGGAATGGAATGGAATGGAAGGGAATGGAATGGAATGGAATGCAATGGAATGGAATCAACCCAAGTAGAATGGAATGGATTGGAATGGAATGGAATGGAATGGAATGGAATGGAATGGAATCAATCCGAGTAGAATGGATTGGATTGGAATGGAATGGAATGGAATGGAATGGAATGGAATGGAATGGCATGGAATGGAATGGAATCGAATGGAATGGAATGGAATGGAATGGAATGGAATGGAATGGAATGGAATGCAATCAACCCGAGAAGAACGTAATGGAATGGAATGGAATGGAATGGAATGGAATGGAATGGAATGGAATGGAATGGAATGGAATGGTATGGAATGGAATCGAATGGAATGGAATGGAATGGAATGGAATGGAATCAACCCGAGTAGAATGGAATGGATTGTAATGGAATGGAATGGAATGGAATCGAATGGAATCGAATGGAATGGAATGGAATGGAATGGAATGGAATGGAATCAAAACGAGTAGAACGGAATGGAATGGAATGGAATAGAATGGAATGGAATCAACCCGAGTAGAATGGAATGGATTGGGTTGGGCTGGAATAGAATGGAATGGAATGGAATCAATCCGAGTAGAATGGAATGGAATGGAATGGAATGGAATTCAATGTAATAGAATGGAATTGAATCAACCCGCATGGAACGGAATGGAACGGAACTGAAAGGAAAAGAACAAAATGGAACGGAATCAACCCGAGCAGAACGGAACGGGATGGGTCGGGACGGGACGGGACGGGACGGTTCGCGATGGGACGTAATGGAACAGAACGGAACGGCATGGAATCAACCCGAGAAGAATGGAATGGAATGGAATGGAATGGAATGGAAAGGAATGGAATAGAATAGTATGGAATTGAAACAACCCGCGTGGAACGGAATGGAACGGAACGGAAAGGAACGGAACGGAATGGAAAGGAATCAACCCGAGTACAACGGCACGGGACGGGACGGGACGGAACGGAACGGAACGGAACTCAATGGAATCAACCCGAGTAGAAGGGAATGGAATGGAATGTAATGGAATGGAATGGAATGGAATGGAATGGAATGGAATCAACCCGAGTAGAACGGAATGGAATGGAATGGAATGGAATGGAATGGAATGGAATGGAATGGAATGGAAGGGAATCAACCCGAGTAGAATGGAATGGAATGGAATGGAATGGAATAGAATGGAATGGAATGGAATGGAATGGAATGGAATCGAATGGAATGGAATGGATTGGAATGGAATGGAATGGAATGGAATGGAATGGAACGGAATGGAATGGAATCGAATGGAGTCGAATGGAATCGAATGGAATGGACAGGAATAGAATGGAATCAACTCGAGTAGAACGGAATGGAATGGAATGGAATGGAATGGAATGGAGTGGAATGGAATGGAATGGAATGGAATGGAATGGAATGGAATGGAATGGAATGGAATGGAATTGAACTGAATGCAATCGAATGGAATGGAAGGGAATGGAATGGAATGGAATGGAATGGAATGGAATGGAATGGAATGGAATGGAATCGGATGGAATCGAATGGAATCGAATGGAATGGAATGGAATGGAATGGAATCTAATGGAATGGAATGGAATGGAATCAACCCGAGTAGAATGGAATTGACTGGACTGGAATGGAATGGAATGGAATCGAATGGAATGGAATGGAATGGAATGGAATGGAATGGAATGGAATCGAATGGAATGGAATGGAATCAACCCGAGTAGAATGAAATGAGTTGGAATGGAATGGAATGGAATGGAATGGAATGGAATGGAATGAACCCGAGTGGAATGGAATAGAATGGAATGGAAAGAATGGAATGGAACGGAATGGAATGGAATGGAATGGAATGATGAACCCGAGTAGAATGGAATGGATTGGAATGGAATGGAATGCAGTGGAATGGAATGGAATCGAATGGAATCGAATGGAATCAAATGGAATAGAATCTATTGGAGTGGAATGGAATGGAATGGAATGGAATGGAATGGAATGGAATTCAATGGAATAGAATGGAATGGAATGGAATGGAATGGAATGGAATGGAATGGAACCGAATGGAATCGAATGGGATGGTATGGAATGGAATGGAAGAGAATGGAATCAACCCGAGTGGAACGGAATGGAATGGAATGGAATAGAATGGAATGGAATGGAATGGAATGCAATGGAATGGAATGGAATGGAATCAACCCGAGTAGAATGGAATGGATTCGAAAGGAATTGAATGGAATGGAATGGAAAGGAATCGAAAGGAATGGAATTGAATGGAAGGGAATGGAATGGAATGGAATGCAATGGAATGGAATCAACCCAAGTAGAATGGAATGGATTGGAATGGAATGGAATGGAATGGAATGGAATGGAATGGAATCAATCCGAGTAGAATGGATTGGATTGGAATGGAATGGAATGGAATGGAATGGAATGGAATGGAATGGAATGGAATGGTATGGAATGGAATGGAATGGAATGGAATGGAATGGAATGGAATGGAATCAACCCGAGTAGAATGGAATGGATTGTAATGGAATGGAATGGAATGGAATCGAATGGAATCGAATGGAATGGAATGGAATGGAATGGAATGGAATGGAATGGAATGGAATCAAAACGAGTAGAACGGAATGGAATGGAATGGAATCGAATGGAATGGAATCAACCCGAGTAGAATGGAATGGATTGGGTTGGGCTGGAATAGAATGGAATGGAATGGAATCAATCCGAGTAGAATGGAATGGAATGGAATGGAATGGAATTCAATGTAATAGAATGGAATTGAATCAACCCGCATGCAACGGAATGGAACGGAACTGAAAGGAAAAGAACAAAATGGAACGGAATCAACCCGAGCAGAACGGAACGGGATGGGTCGGGACGGGACGGGACGGGACGGTTCGCGATGGGACGTAATGGAACAGAACGGAACGGCATGGAATCAACCCGAGAAGAATGGAATGGAATGGAATGGAATGGAATGGAAAGGAATGGAATAGAATAGTATGGAATTGAAACAACCCGCGTGGAACGGAATGGAACGGAACGGAAAGGAACGGAACGGAATGGAAAGGAATCAACCCGAGTACAACGGCACGGGACGGGACGGGACGGAACGGAACGGAACGGAACTCAATGGAATCAACCCGAGTAGAAGGGAATGGAATGGAATGGAATGGAATGGAATGGAATGGAATGGAATGGAATGGAATGGAATGGAATCAACCCGAGTAGAAAGGAATGGAATGGAATAGAATGGAATGGAATGGAATGGAATGGAATGGAATGGAATGGAATGGAATGGAATCAACCCGAGTAGAATGGAATGGAATGGAATGGAATGGAATAGAATGGAATGGAATGGAATGGAATGGAATGGAATGGAATGGAATGGAATGGAATGGAATGGAATGGAATGGAATGGAATGTATTGGAATGGAATGGAATGGAATGGAATGGAATGGAATGGAATGGAATGGAATGGAATGGAATGGAATGGAATGGAATCAAACCAAGAAGAATGGAATGGATTTTAATGGAATGGAATCGAATGGAATCGAATGGAATGGAATGGAATAGAATGGAATGGAATGGAATGGAATCAACCCGAGTAGAATGGAGTGGATTGGAATGGAATGGAATGGAATGGAATGGAATGGAATGGAATGGAATGGAATGGAATGAACCCGAGTGGAATGGTGTGGAATGCAATGGAATGTAATGGAATGGAGTGGATTGGAATGGAAAGGAATGGAATGGAATGGAATGATCAACCCGAGTAGAATGGAATGGATTGGAATGGAATGGAATGGAATGGAATGGAATGGAATGGAATTCAAAGGAATAGAATGGAATGGAATGGAATGGAATGGAATGAACCCGAGTGGAATGGTGTGGAATGCAATGGAATGTAATGGAATGGAAAGGATTGGAATGGAAAGGAATGGAATGGAATGGAATGATCAACCCGAGTAGAATGGAATGGATTGGAATGGAATGGAATGGAATGGAATGGAATGGAATGGAATTCAAAGGAATAGAATGGAATGGAATGGAATGGAATGGAATGAAATGGAATGGAATTCAATGGAATAGAATGGAATGGAATGGAATGGAATGGAATTGAATGGAATGGAATGGAATGGAATGGAATGGAATGGAATGGAATGGAATGGAATGGAATGGAATCAACCCGAGTCGAATGGAATGGAATGGAATTGAATGGAATTCAATGTAATAGAATGGAATTGAATCAACCCGCGTGGAACGGAATGGAACGGAACAGAAAGGAACGGAGCGGAATGGAACGGAATCAACCCGAGCAGAACGGAAAGGGATGGGACGGGACGGGACGGGACGGGAAGGGACGGGTCCGGATGGGACGAAATGGAACGGAACGGAATGGCATGGAATCAACCCGAGTAGAATGGAATGGAATGGAATAGAATGGAATGGAATGGAATGGAATGGAATAGAATAGAATGGAATTGAATCAACTCGCAAGGAATGGAATGGAACGGAATGGAAAGGAATGGAATGGAATGGAATGGAACCAACAGAGCACAACGGCACGGGACGGGATAAGACGGGACGGGACGGGACGGAACGGAACTGAACGGAACTCAATGGAAACAACCCGAGTAGAAAGGAATGGAATAGAATGGAATAGAATGGAATGGAATGGAATGCAATGGAATGGAATGGAATGGAATGGAATGGAATGGAACGGAGTGGAATGGAAAGGAATGGAATGGAAACCAACCCGAGTAGAACGGAATGGAATGGAATGGAATGGAATGGAATGGAATGGAATGGAATGGAATAGAATGAACCCGACAGGAATTGAATGGAATGGAATGGAAAGAATGGAATGGAATGGAATGGAACGGAATGGAATGGAATGGAACGGAATGATCAACCCGAGTAAAATGGAATGGATTGAAATGGAATGGAATGGAGTGGAATGGAATGGAATCGAATGGAATCGAATGGAATCGAATGGAATGGAACCTAATGGAGTGGAATGGAATGGAATGGAATGGAACGGAAAGGAATGGAATGGAATGGAATGGAATGGAATTCAATGGAATAGAACGGAATGGAATGGAATGGAATGGAATGGAATGGAATGGAATGGAATGGAATGGAATGGAATGGAATGGAATGGAATCAACCCGAGTAGAACGGAATGGAATGGAATGGAATGGAATGGAATGGAATGGAATGGAATGGAATGGAATGGAATGGAATGGAATGGAATGGAATGGAATCAACCCGAGTAGAATGGAATGGAATGGAATGGAATGGAATAGAATGGAATGGAATGGAATGGAATGGAATGGAATGGAATGGAATGGAATGGATTGGAATGGAATGGAATGGAATGGAATGGAACGGAATGGAACGGAATGGAATGGAATCAAATGGAGTCGAATGGAATCGAATGGAATGGACAGGAAGAGAATGGAATCAACTCGAGTAGAACGGAATGGAATGGAATGGAATGGAATGGAGTGGAATGGAATGGAATGGAATGGAATGATGAACCCGAGTAGAATGGAATGGATTGGAAAGGAATGGAATGCAGTGGAATGGAATGGAATCGAATGGAATCGAATGGAATCAAATGGAATGGAATCTATTGGAGTGGAATGGAATGGAATGGAATGGAATGGAATGGAATGGAATGGAATGGAATTCAATGGAATAGAATGGAATGGAATGGAATGGAATGGAATGGAATGGAATGGAATGGAACCGAATGGAATCGAATGGGATGGTATGGAATGGAATGGAAGAGAATGGAATCAACCCGAGTGGAACGGAATGGAATGGAATGGAATAGAATGGAATGGAATGGAATGGAATGGAGTGCAATGGAATGGAATGGAATGGAATCAACCCGAGTAGAATGGAATGGATTCGAATGGAATGGAATGGAATGGAATGGAAAGGAATCGAAAGGAATGGAATGGAATGGAAGGGAATGGAATGGAATGGAATGCAATGGAATGGAATCAACCCAAGTAGAATGGAATGGATTGGAATGGAATGGAATGGAATGGAATGGAATGGAATGGAATCAATCCGAGTAGAATGGATTGGATTGGAATGGAATGGAATGGAATGGAATGGAATGGAATGGAATGGAATGGCATGGAAAGGAATGGAATCGAATGGAATGGAATGGAATGGAATGGAATGGAATGGAATGGAATGGAATGGAATGGAATGGAATCAACCCGAGAAGAACGTATTGGAATGGAACGGAATGGAATGGAATGGAATGGAATGGAATGGAATGGAATGGAATTCAATGGAATGGAATGGAATGGAATGGAATGGAATGGAATGGAATGGAATGGAATGGAATGGAATGGACTGGATTGGAATGGAATCAACCCGAGTCGAATGGAATGGAATGGAATGGAATCGAATGGAATGGAATCAACCCGAGTAGAATGGAATGGATTGGGTTGGGCTGGAATAGAATGGAATGGAATGGAATCAATCCGAGTAGAATGGAATGGAATGGAATGGAATGGAATTCAATGTAATGGAATGGAATTGAATCAACCCGTATGGAACGGAATGGAACGGAACTGAAAGGAAAAGAACAAAATGGAACGGAATCAACCCGAGCAGAACGGAACGGGATGCGTCGGGACGGGACGGGACGGGACGGTTCGCGATGGGACGGAATGGAACAGAACGGAACGGCATGGAATCAACCCGAGAAGAATGGAATGGAATGGAATGGAATGGAATGGAAAGGAATGGAATAGAATAGTATGGAATTGAAACAACCCGCGTGGAACGGAATGGAACGGAACGGAAAGGAACGGAACGGAATGGAAAGGAATCAACCCGAGTACAACAGCACGGGACGGGACGGGACGGAACGGAACGGAACGGAACTCAATGGAATCAACCCGAGTAGAAGGGAATGGAATGGAATGGAATGGAATGGAATGGAATGGAATGGAATGGAATGGAATGGAATGGAATCAACCCGAGTAGAACGGAATGGAATGGAATGGAATGGAATGGAATGGAATGGAATGGAATGGAATCAACCCGAGTAGAATGGAATGGAATGGAATGGAATGGAATAGAATGGAATGGAATGGAATGGAATGGAATGGAATGGAATGGAATGGAATGGAAAGGAATGGAATGGATTGGAATGGAATGGAATGGAATGGAGTGGAATGGAATGGAATGGAATGCAATGGAATGGAATAGAATGGAATTGAACTGAATGCAATCGAATGGAATGGAAGGGAATGGAATGGAATGGAATGGAATGGAATGGAATGGAATGGAATGGAATGGAATGGAATGGAATCAACCCGAGTAGAACGGAATGGAATGGAATGGAATGGAATGGAATGGAATGGAATGGAATGGAATGGAATCGGATGGAATCGAATGGAATCGAATGGAATGGAATGGAATGGAATGGAATCTAATGGAATGGAATGGAATGGAATCAACCCGAGTAGAATGGAATGGATTGGAATGGAATGGAATGGAATGAAATGGAATGGAATGGAATGGAATGGAATGGAATGGAATGGAATCGAATCGAATGGAATGGAATCAACCCGAGTAGAATGAAATGGGTTGGAATGGAATGGAATGGAATGGAATGGAATGGAATGGAATGGAATGAACCCGAGTGGAATGGAATAGAATGGAATGCAAAGAATGGAATGGAACGGAATGGAATGGAATGGAATGGAATGATGAACCCGAGTAGAATGGAATGGATTGGAATGGAATGGAATGCAGTGGAATGGAATGGAATCGAATGGAATCGAATGGAATCAAATGGAATGGAATCTATTGGAGTGGAATGGAATGGAATGGAATGGAATGGAATGGAATGGAATGGAATTCAATGGAATAGAATGGAATGGAATGGAATGGAATGGAATGGAATGGAATGGAATGGAATTCAATGGAATAGAATGGAATGGAATGGAATGGAATGGAATGGAACCGAATGGAATCGAATGGGATGGTATGGAATGGAATGGAAGAGAATGGAATCAACCCGAGTGGAACGGAATGGAATGGAATGGAATTGAATGGAATGGAATGGAATGGAATGCAATGGAATGGAATGGAATGGAATCAACCCGAGTAGAATGGAATGGATTCGAATGGAATGGAATGGAATGGAAATGGAAAGGAATCGAAAGGAACGGAATTGAATGGAAGGGAATGGAATGGAATGGAATGCAATGGAATGGAATCAACCCAAGTAGAATGGAATGGATTGGAATGGAATGGAATGGAATGGAATGGAATGGAATGGAATGGCATGGAATGGAATGGAATTCAATGGGATGGAATGGAATGGAATGGAATGGAATGGAATGGAATGGAATGGAATGGAATGGAATGGAATGGAATGGAATGGAATGGAATGGAATAAACCCGAGAAGAACGTAATGGAATGGAACGGAATGGAACGGAATGGAATGGAATGGAATGGAATGGAATTCAATGGGATGGAATTGAATGGAATGGAATGGAATGGAATGGAATGGAATGGAATGGAATGGAATGGAATGGAATGGAATGGAATCAACCCGAGTCGAATGGAATGGAATGGAATGGAATGGAATTCAATGTAATAGAATGGAATTGAATCAACCCGCATGGAACGGAATGGAACGGAACTGAAAGGAAAAGAACAAAATGGAACGGAATCAACCCGAGCAGAACGGAACGGGATGGGTCGGGACGGGACGGGACGGGACGGTTCGCGATGGGACGGAATGGAACAGAACGGAACGGCATGGAATCAACCCGAGAAGAATGGAATGGAATGGAATGGAATGGAATGGAAAGGAATGGAATAGAATAGTATGGAATTGAAACAACCCGCGTGGAACGGAATGGAACGGAACGGAAAGGAACGGAACGGAATGGAAAGGAATCAACCCGAGTACAACGGCACGGGACGGGACGGGACGGAACGGAACGGAACGGAACTCAATGGAATCAACCCGAGTAGAAGGGAATGGAATGGAATGGAATGGAATGGAATGGAATGGAATGGAATGGAATGGAATGGAATCAACCCGAGTAGAAAGGAATGGAATGGAATAGAATGGAATGGAATGGAATGGAATGGAATGGAATGGAATGGAATGGAATGGAATCAACCCGAGTAGAATGGAATGGAATGGAATGGAATGGAATAGAATGGAATGGAATGGAATGGAATGGAATGGAATGGAATGGAATGGAATGGAATGGAATGGAATGGAATGGATTGGAATGGAATGGAATGGAATGGAATGGAATGGAATGGAACGGAATGGAATGGAATCGAATGGAGTCGAATGGAATCGAATGGAATGGACAGGAAGAGAATGGAATCAACTCGAGTAGAACGGAATGGAATGGAATGGAATGGAATGGAATGGAATGGAATGGAGTGGAATGGAATGGAATGGAATGGAATGGAATGGAATGGAATCAACCCGAGTAGAACAGAATGCAATGGAATGGAATGGAATGAAATGGAATGGAATGGAATCGGATGGAATCGAATGGAATCGAATGGAATGGAATGGAATGGAATGGAATCTAACGGAATGGAATGGAATGGAATCAACCCGAGTAGAATGGAATGGATTGGAATGGAATGGAATGGAATGGAATCGAATGGAATGGAATGGAATGGAATGGAATGGCATGGAATGGAATGGAATGGAATGGAATGGAATCGAATGGAATGGAATGGATTCAACACGAGTAGAATGAAATGGGTTGGAATGGAATGGAATGGAATGGAATGGAATGGAATGGAATGAACCCGAGTGGAATGGAATAGAATGGAATGGAAAGAATGGAATGGAACGGAATGGAATGGAATGGAATGGAATGATGAACCCGAGTAGAATGGAATGGATTGGAATGGAATGGAATGCAGTGGAATGGAATGGAATCGAATGGAATCGAATGGAATCAAATGGAATGGAATCTATTGGAGTGGAATGGAATGGAATGGAATGGAATGGAATGGAATGGAATGGAATGGAATTCAATGGAATAGAATGGAATGGAATGGAATGGAATGGAACGGAATGGAACCGAATGGAATCGAATGGGATGGTATGGAATGGAATGGAAGAGAATGGAATCAACCCGAGTGGAACGGAATGGAATGGAGTGGAATAGAATGGAATGGAATGGAATGGAATGCAATGGAATGGAATGGAATGGAATCAACCCGAGTAGAATTGAACGGATTCGAATGGAATGGAATGGAATGGAAAGGAAAGGAATCGAAAGGAATGGAATGGAATGGAAGGGAATGGAATGGAATGGAATGCAATGGAATGGAATCAACCCAAGTAGAATGGAATGGATTGGAATGGAATGGAATGGAATGGAATGGAATGGAATGGAATGGAATCAATCCGAGTAGAATGGATTGGATTGGAATGGAATGGAATGGAATGGAATGGAATGGAATGGAATGGAATGGAATGGCATGGCATGGAATGGAATGGAATGGAATGGAATGGAATGGAATGGAATGGAATGGAATGGAATGGAATGGAATGGAATGGAATGGAATGGAATGGAATGGAATGGAATGGAATGGAATGGAATGGAATGGAATGGAGTGCAATGGAATGGAATGGAATGCAATCAACCCGAGAAGAACGTAATGGAATGGAACGGAATGGAATGGAATGGAATGGAATGGAATGGAAAGGAATTCAATGGAATAGAATGGAATGGAATGGAATGGAATGGAATGGAATGGAATGGAATGGAACCGAATGGAATCGAATGGGATGGTATGGAATGGAATGGAAGAGAATGGAATCAACCCGAGTGGAACGGAATGGAATGGAATGGAATAGAATGGAATGGAATGGAATGGAATGGAGTGCAATGGAATGGAATGGAATGGAATCAACCCGAGTAGAATGGAATGGATTCGAATGGAATGGAATGGAATGGAATGGAAAGGAATCGAAAGGAATGGAATGGAATGGAAGGGAATGGAATGGAATGGAATGCAATGGAATGGAATCAACCCAAGTAGAATGGAATGGATTGGAATGGAATGGAATGGAATGGAATGGAATGGAATGGAATCAATCCGAGTAGAATGGATTGGATTGGAATGGAATGGAATGGAATGGAATGGAATGGAATGGAATGGAATGGCATGGAAAGGAATGGAATCGAATGGAATGGAATGGAATGGAATGGAATGGAATGGAATGGAATGGAATGGAATGGAATGGAATGGAATGGAATCAACCCGAGAAGAACGTATTGGAATGGAACGGAATGGAATGGAATGGAATGGAATGGAATGGAATGGAATGGAATGGAATTCAATGGAATGGAATGGAATGGAATGGAATGGAATGGAATGGAATGGAATTCAATGGAATGGAATGGAATGGAATGGAATGGAATGGAATGGAATGGAATGGAATCGAATGGAATTGAACAGAATCGAATGGAAAGGAATGGAATGCAATCAACCCGAGAAGAACGTAATGGAATGGAATGGAATGGAATGGAATGGAATGGAATGGAATGGAATGGAATGGAATGGTATGGAATGGAATCGAATGGAATGGAATGGAATGGAATGGAATGGAATCAACCCGAGTAGAATGGAATGGATTGTAATGGAATGGAATGGAATGGAATCGAATGGAATGGAATGGAATGGAATGGAATGGAATGGAATGGAATGGAATGGAATCAAAACGAGTAGAACGGAATGGAATGGAATGGAATCGAATGGAATGGAATCAACCCGAGTAGAATGGAATGGATTGGGTTGGGCTGGAATAGAATGGAATGGAATGGAATCAATCCGAGTAGAATGGAATGGAATGGAATGGAATGGAATTCAATGTAATAGAATGGAATTGAATCAACCCGCATGGAACGGAATGGAACGGAACTGAAAGGAAAAGAACAAAATGGAACGGAATCAACCCGAGCAGAACGGAACGGGATGGGTCGGGACGGGACGGGACGGGACGGTTCGCGATGGGACGTAATGGAACAGAACGGAACGGCATGGAATCAACCCGAGAAGAATGGAATGGAATGGAATGGAATGGAATGGAAAGGAATGGAATAGAATAGTATGGAATTGAAACAACCCGCGTGGAACGGAATGGAACGGAACGGAAAGGAACGGAACGGAATGGAAAGGAATCAACCCGAGTACAACGGCACGGGACGGGACGGGACGGAACGGAATGGAACGGAACTCAATGGAATCAACCCGAGTAGAAGGGAATGGAATGGAATGTAATGTAATGGAATGGAATGGAATGGAATGGAATGGAATCAACCCGAGTAGAACGGAATGGAATGGAATGGAATGGAATGGAATGGAATGGAATGGAATGGAATGGAATGGAATGGAATGGAATGGAATGGAATCAACCCGAGTAGAATGGAATGGAATGGAATGGAATGGAATAGAATGGAATGGAATGGAATGGAATGGAATGGAATCGAATGGAATGGAATGGATTGGAATGGAATGGAATGGAATGGAATGGAATGGAACGGAATGGAATGGAATCGAATGGAGTCGAATGGAATCGAATGGAATGGACAGGAATAGAATGGAATCAACTCGAGTAGAACGGAATGGAATGGAATGGAATGGAATGGAATGGAGTGGAATGGAATGGAATGGAATGGAATGGAATGGAATGGAATTGAACTGAATGCAATCGAATGGAATGGAAGGGAATGGAATGGAATGGAATGGAATGGAATGGAATGGAATGGAATGGAATGGAATCAACCCGACTAGAACGGAATGGAATGGAATGGAATGGAATGAAATGGTATGGAATGGAATCGGATGGAATCGAATGGAATCGAATGGAATGGAATGGAATGGAATGGAATCTAATGGAATGGAATGGAATGGAATCAACCCGAGTAGAATGGAATTGACTGGACTGGAATGGAATGGAATGGAATCGAATGGAATGGAATGGAATGGAATGGAATGGAATGGAATGGAATGGAATCGAATGGAATGGAATGGAATCAACCCGAGTAGAATGAAATGGGTTGGAATGGAATGGAATGGAATGGAATGGAATGGAATGGAATGAACCCGAGTGGAATGGAATAGAATGGAATGGAAAGAATGGAATGGAACGGAATGGAATGGAATGGAATGGAATGATGAACCCGAGTAGAATGGAATGGATTGGAATGGAATGGAATGCAGTGGAATGGAATGGAATCGAATGGAATCGAATGGAATCAAATAGAATAGAATCTATTGGAGTGGAATGGAATGGAATGGAATGGAATGGAATGGAATGGAATTCAATGGAATAGAATGGAATGGAATGGAATGGAATGGAATGGAATGGAACCGAATGGAATCGAATGGGATGGTATGGAATGGAATGGAAGAGAATGGAACCAACCCGAGTGGAACGGAATGGAATGGAATGGAATAGAATGGAATGGAATGGAATGGAATGCAATGGAATGGAATGGAATGGAATCAACCTGAGTAGAATGGAATGGATTCGAAAGGAATGGAATGGAATGGAATGGAAAGGAATCGAAAGGAATGGAATTGAATGGAAGGGAATGGAATGGAATGGAATGCAATGGAATGGAATCAACCCAAGTAGAATGGAATGGATTGGAATGGAATGGAATGGAATGGAATGGAATGGAATGGAATCAATCCGAGTAGAATGGATTGGATTGGAATGGAATGGAATGGAATGGAATGGAATGGAATGGAATGGAATGGAATGGTATGGAATGGAATGGAATGGAATGGAATGGAATGGAATGGAATGGAATCAACCCGAGTAGAATGGAATGGATTGTAATGGAATGGAATGGAATGGAATCGAATGGAATGGAATGGAATGGAATGGAATGGAATGGAATGGAATGGAATGGAATGGAATCAAAACGAGTAGAACGGAATGGAATGGAATGGAATCGAATGGAATGGAATCAACCCGAGTAGAATGGAATGGATTGGGTTGGGCTGGAATAGAATGGAATGGAATGGAATCAATCCGAGTAGAATGGAATGGAATGGAATGGAATGGAATTCAATGTAATAGAATGGAATTGAATCAACCCGCATGGAACGGAATGGAACGGAACTGAAAGGAAAAGAACAAAATGGAACGGAATCAACCCGAGCAGAACGGAACGGGATGGGTCGGGACGGGACGGGACGGGACGGTTCGCGATGGGACGTAATGGAACAGAACGGAACGGCATGGAATCAACCCGAGAAGAATGGAATGGAATGGAATGGAATGGAATGGAAAGGAATGGAATAGAATAGTATGGAATTGAAACAACCCGCGTGGAACGGAATGGAACGGAACGGAAAGGAACGGAACGGAATGGAAAGGAATCAACCCGAGTACAACGGCACGGGACGGGACGGGACGGAACGGAACGGAACGGAACTCAATGGAATCAACCCGAGTAGAAGGGAATGGAATGGAATGGAATGGAATGGAATGGAATGGAATGGAATGGAATGGAATGGAATGGAATGGAATGGAATCAACCCGAGTAGAACGGAATGGAATGGAATGGAATGGAATGGAATGGAATGGAATGGAATGGAATGGAATGGAATGGAATGGAATGGAATGGAATGGAATGGAATGGAATGGAATGGAATCAACCCGAGAAGAATGGAATGGAATGGAATGGAATGGAATAGAATGGAATGGAATGGAATGGAATGGAATGGAATGGAATGGAATGGAATGGAATGGAATGGAATGGATTGGAATGGAATGGAATGGAATGGAATGGAATGGAACGGAATGGAATGGAATCGAATGGAGTCGAATGGAATCGAATGGAATGGACAGGAAGAGAATGGAATCAACTCGAGTAGAACGGAATGGAATGGAATGGAATGGAATGGAGTGGAATGGAATGGAATGGAATGGAATGGAATGGAATGGAGTGGAATGGAATGGAATGCAATGGAATGGAATGGAATGGAATGGAATGGAATTGAACTGAATGCAATCGAATGGAATGGAAGGGAATGGAATGGAAGGGAATGGAATGGAATGGAATGGAATGGAATGGAATGGAATGGAATGGAATGGAATCAACCCGAGTAGAAAGGAATGGAATGGAATGGAATGGAATGGAATGGAATGGAATGGAATGGAATCGGATGGAATCGAATGGAATCGAATGGAATGGAATGGAATGGAATGGAATCTAATGGAATGGAATGGAATGGAATCAACCCGAGTAGAATGGAATGGATTGGAATGGAATGGAATGGAATGGAATGGAATGGAATGGAATGGAATGGAATGGAATGGAATGGAATGGAATGGAATGGAATGGAATCGAATGGAATGGAATGGAATCAACCCGAGTAGAATGAAATGGGTTGGAATGGAATGGAATGGAATGGAATGGAATGGAATGGAATGAACCCGAGTGGAATGGAATAGAATGGAATGGAAAGAATGGAATGGAACGGAATGGAATAGAATGGAATGGAAAGAATGGAATGGAACGGAATGGAATGGAATGGAATGGAATGATGAACCCGAGTAGAATGGAATGGATTGGAATGGAATGGAATGCAGTGGAATGGAATGGAATCGAATGGAATCGAATGGAATCAAATGGAATGGAATCTATTGGAGTGGAATGGAATGGAATGGAATGGAATGGAATGGAATGGAATGGAATTCAATGGAATAGAATGGAATTGAATGGAATGGAATGGAATGGAATGGAACCGAATGGAATCGAATGGGATGGTATGGAATGGAATGGAAGAGAATGGAATCAACCCGAGTGGAACGGAATGGAATGGAATGGAATAGAATGGAATGGAATGGAATGGAATGCATTGGAATGGAATGGAATGGAATCAACCCGAGTAGAATGGAATGGATTCGAATGGAATGGAATGGAATGGAATGGAAAGGAATCGAAAGGAATGGAATGGAATGGAAGGGAATGGAATGGAATGGAATGCAATGGAATGGAATCAACCCAAGTAGAATGGAATGGATTGGAATGGAATGGAATGGAATGGAATGGAATGGACAGGAATCAATCCGAGTAGAATGGATTGGATTGGAATGGAATGGAATGGAATGGAATGGAATGGAATGGCATGGAATGGAATGGAATCGAATGGAATGGAATGGAATGGAATGGAATGGAATGGAATGGAATGGAATGGAATGGAATGGAATCAACCCGAGAAGAACGTAATGGAATGGAACGGAATGGAATGGAATGGAATGGAATGGAATGGAATGGAATTCAATTGAATGGAATGGAATGGAATGGAATGGAATGGAATGGAATGGAATGGAATGGAATGGAATGGAATGGAATGGATTGGAATGGAATCAACCCGAGTAGAATGGAATGGAATGGAATGGAATGGAATGGAGTGGAATGGAATGGAATGGAATGGAATGGAATGGAATCAACCCGAGAAGAACGTAATGGAATGGAACGGAATGGAATGGAATGGAATGGAATGGAATGGAATGGAATTCAATTGAATGGAATGGAATGGAATGGAATGGAATGGAATGGAATGGAATGGAATGGAATGGAATGGAATGGAATGGATTGGAATGGAATCAACCCGAGTAGAATGGAATGGAATGGAATGGAATGGAATGGAGTGGAATGGAATGGAATGGAATGGAATGGAATGGAATGGAATGGAATCGAATGGAATGGAATGGAATGGAGTGGAATGGAATGAAATGGAATGGAAATCAACCCGAGTAGAACGGAATGGAATGGAATGGAATGGAATGGAATGGAATGGAGTGGAATGGAATTGAACGGAATGGAATGGAATGGAATGGAATGGAATGGAATGGAATGGAATTGAACTGAATGGAATGGAATGGAATGGAATGGAATGGAATGGAATGGAATCAACCCGAGTAGAACGGAATGGAATGGAATGGAATTTAATGGAAAGGAATGGAATGGAATGGAATGGAATGGAATGGAATCGGAAGGAATCGAATGGAATGGAATGGAATGGAATGGAATGGAATGGAATGGAATGGAATGGAATGGAATGGAATCAACCCGAGTAGAATGGAATGGATTGGAATGGAATGGAATGGAATGGAATCGATTGGAATGGAATGGAATGGAATGGAATGGAATGGAATGGAATGGATTGGAGTGGAATCAACCCGAGTAGAATGAAATGGATTGGAATGGAATGGAATGGAATGGAATGGAATCGAATGGAATGGAATGGAATGGAATCAACCCGAGTAGAACGGAATGGAATGGAATGGAATGGAATGGAATGGAATGGAATGGAATGGAATGGAATGGAATGGAATGGAATGGAATGGAATGGAGTTCAATGGAATGGAATGGAACGGAATGAAATGGAATGGAATGGAATGGAATGGAATGGAATGGAATGGAATAGAATGGAATCAACCCGAGTAGAACGGAATGGAATGGAATGGAATGGAATGGAATGGAAGGGAATGGAATGGAATGGAAGGGAATGGAATGGAATGGAATGCAATGGAATGGAATCAACCCAAGTAGAATGGAATGGATTGGAATGGAATGGAATGGAATGGAATGGAATGGAAGGGAATGGAATGGAATCGAATGGAATGGAATGGAATGGAATGGAATGGAATGGAATGGAATGGATTTCAATGGAATGGAATGGAATGGAATGGAATGGAATGGAAAGGAATGGAATGGAATGGAATGGAATGGAATGGAATGGAATGGAATGGAATAGAATGGAATCAACCCGAGTTGAACGGAATGGAATGGAAGGGAATGGAAAGGAATGGAATGGAAAGGAATGGAATAGAATGGAATGGTATGGAATGGAATCGAATGGAATCGAAAGGAATGGAATGGAATGGAATGGAATGGAATGGAATGGAATGGAATGGAATGGAATGGAATGGAATGAACCCGAGTAGAATGGAATGGAATGGAATGGAATGGAATGCAATGGAATGGAAAGGATTGGAATGGAATTCAATGGAATAGAATGGAATCGAAGGAATGGAATGGAATGGAATGGAATGGAATCGAATGGAATGGAATGGAATGGAATGGAATGGAATGAAATGGAATGGAATGGAATGGAATGGAATCAACCCGGGTAGAATCGAATGGATTTGAATGGAATGGAATCGAATGGAATGGAATGGATTTGAATGGAATGGAATCGAATGGAATGGAATGGAATGGAATGGAATGGAATGGAATGGAATGGAATGGAATGGAATGGAATGGAATGGAATCAAACCAAGAAGAATGGAATGGATTTTAATGGAAAGGAATCGAATGGAATCGAATGGAATGGAATGGAATAGAATGGAATGGAATGGAATGGAATCAACCCGAGTAGAATGGAGTGGATTGGAATGGAATGGAATGGAATCGAATGGAATGGAATCAACCCGAGTAGAATGGAATGGATTGGGTTGGGCTGGAATAGAATGGAATGGAATGGAATCAATCCGAGTAGAATGGAATGGAATGGAATGGAATGGAATTCAATGTAATAGAATGGAATTGAATCAACCCGCATGGAACGGAATGGAACGGAACTGAAAGGAAAAGAACAAAATGGAACGGAATCAACCCGAGCAGAACGGAACGGGATGGGTCGGGACGGGACGGGACGGGACGGTTCGCGATGGGACGTAATGGAACAGAACGGAACGGCATGGAATCAACCCGAGAAGAATGGAATGGAATGGAATGGAATGGAATGGAAAGGAATGGAATAGAATAGTATGGAATTGAAACAACCCGCGTGGAACGGAATGGAACGGAACGGAAAGGAACGGAACGGAATGGAAAGGAATCAACCCGAGTACAACGGCACGGGACGGGACGGGACGGAACGGAACGGAACGGAACTCAATGGAATCAACCCGAGTAGAAGGGAATGGAATGGAATGGAATGGAATGGAATGGAATGGAATGGAATGGAATGGAATGGAATGGAATCAACCCGAGTAGAACGGAATGGAATGGAATGGAATGGAATGGAATGGAATGGAATGGAATGGAATGGAATGGAATGGAATGGAATGGAATGGAATGGAATCAACCCGAGAAGAATGGAATGGAATGGAATGGAATGGAATAGAATGGAATGGAATGGAATGGAATGGAATGGAATGGAATGGAATGGAATGGAATGGAATGGAATGGATTGGAATGGAATGGAATGGAATGGAATGGAATGGAACGGAATGGAATGGAATCGAATGGAGTCGAATGGAATCGAATGGAATGGACAGGAAGAGAATGGAATCAACTCGAGTAGAACGGAATGGAATGGAATGGAATGGAATGGAGTGGAATGGAATGGAATGGAATGGAATGGAATGGAATGGAGTGGAATGGAATGGAATGGAATGGAATGGAATGGAATGGAATGGAATGGAATTGAACTGAATGCAATCGAATGGAATGGAAGGGAATGGAATGGAAGGGAATGGAATGGAATGGAATGGAATGGAATGGAATGGAATGGAATGGAATGGAATCAACCCGAGTAGAAAGGAATGGAATGGAATGGAATGGAATGGAATGGAATGGAATGGAATGGAATCGGATGGAATCGAATGGAATCGAATGGAATGGAATGGAATGGAATGGAATCTAATGGAATGGAATGGAATGGAATCAACCCGAGTAGAATGGAATGGATTGGAATGGAATGGAATGGAATGGAATGGAATGGAATGGAATGGAATGGAATGGAATGGAATGGAATGGAATGGAATGGAATGGAATCGAATGGAATGGAATGGAATCAACCCGAGTAGAATGAAATGGGTTGGAATGGAATGGAATGGAATGGAATGGAATGGAATGGAATGAACCCGAGTGGAATGGAATAGAATGGAATGGAAAGAATGGAATGGAACGGAATGGAATAGAATGGAATGGAAAGAATGGAATGGAACGGAATGGAATGGAATGGAATGGAATGATGAACCCGAGTAGAATGGAATGGATTGGAATGGAATGGAATGCAGTGGAATGGAATGGAATCGAATGGAATCGAATGGAATCAAATGGAATGGAATCTATTGGAGTGGAATGGAATGGAATGGAATGGAATGGAATGGAATGGAATGGAATTCAATGGAATAGAATGGAATTGAATGGAATGGAATGGAATGGAATGGAACCGAATGGAATCGAATGGGATGGTATGGAATGGAATGGAAGAGAATGGAATCAACCCGAGTGGAACGGAATGGAATGGAATGGAATAGAATGGAATGGAATGGAATGGAATGCATTGGAATGGAATGGAATGGAATCAACCCGAGTAGAATGGAATGGATTCGAATGGAATGGAATGGAATGGAATGGAAAGGAATCGAAAGGAATGGAATGGAATGGAAGGGAATGGAATGGAATGGAATGCAATGGAATGGAATCAACCCAAGTAGAATGGAATGGATTGGAATGGAATGGAATGGAATGGAATGGAATGGACAGGAATCAATCCGAGTAGAATGGATTGGATTGGAATGGAATGGAATGGAATGGAATGGAATGGAATGGCATGGAATGGAATGGAATCGAATGGAATGGAATGGAATGGAATGGAATGGAATGGAATGGAATGGAATGGAATGGAATGGAATCAACCCGAGAAGAACGTAATGGAATGGAACGGAATGGAATGGAATGGAATGGAATGGAATGGAATGGAATTCAATTGAATGGAATGGAATGGAATGGAATGGAATGGAATGGAATGGAATGGAATGGAATGGAATGGAATGGAATGGATTGGAATGGAATCAACCCGAGTAGAATGGAATGGAATGGAATGGAATGGAATGGAGTGGAATGGAATGGAATGGAATGGAATGGAATGGAATCAACCCGAGAAGAACGTAATGGAATGGAACGGAATGGAATGGAATGGAATGGAATGGAATGGAATGGAATTCAATTGAATGGAATGGAATGGAATGGAATGGAATGGAATGGAATGGAATGGAATGGAATGGAATGGAATGGAATGGATTGGAATGGAATCAACCCGAGTAGAATGGAATGGAATGGAATGGAATGGAATGGAGTGGAATGGAATGGAATGGAATGGAATGGAATGGAATGGAATGGAATCGAATGGAATGGAATGGAATGGAGTGGAATGGAATGAAATGGAATGGAAATCAACCCGAGTAGAACGGAATGGAATGGAATGGAATGGAATGGAATGGAATGGAGTGGAATGGAATTGAACGGAATGGAATGGAATGGAATGGAATGGAATGGAATGGAATGGAATGGAATTGAACTGAATGGAATGGAATGGAATGGAATGGAATGGAATGGAATGGAATCAACCCGAGTAGAACGGAATGGAATGGAATGGAATTTAATGGAAAGGAATGGAATGGAATGGAATGGAATGGAATGGAATCGGAAGGAATCGAATGGAATGGAATGGAATGGAATGGAATGGAATGGAATGGAATGGAATGGAATGGAATGGAATCAACCCGAGTAGAATGGAATGGATTGGAATGGAATGGAATGGAATGGAATCGATTGGAATGGAATGGAATGGAATGGAATGGAATGGAATGGAATGGATTGGAGTGGAATCAACCCGAGTAGAATGAAATGGATTGGAATGGAATGGAATGGAATGGAATGGAATCGAATGGAATGGAATGGAATGGAATCAACCCGAGTAGAACGGAATGGAATGGAATGGAATGGAATGGAATGGAATGGAATGGAATGGAATGGAATGGAATGGAATGGAATGGAATGGAATGGAATGGAATGGAATGGAATGGAGTTCAATGGAATGGAATGGAACGGAATGAAATGGAATGGAATGGAATGGAATGGAATGGAATGGAATGGAATAGAATGGAATCAACCCGAGTAGAACGGAATGGAATGGAATGGAATGGAATGGAATGGAAGGGAATGGAATGGAATGGAAGGGAATGGAATGGAATGGAATGCAATGGAATGGAATCAACCCAAGTAGAATGGAATGGATTGGAATGGAATGGAATGGAATGGAATGGAATGGAAGGGAATGGAATGGAATCGAATGGAATGGAATGGAATGGAATGGAATGGAATGGAATGGAATGGATTTCAATGGAATGGAATGGAATGGAATGGAATGGAATGGAAAGGAATGGAATGGAATGGAATGGAATGGAATGGAATGGAATGGAATGGAATAGAATGGAATCAACCCGAGTTGAACGGAATGGAATGGAAGGGAATGGAAAGGAATGGAATGGAAAGGAATGGAATAGAATGGAATGGTATGGAATGGAATCGAATGGAATCGAAAGGAATGGAATGGAATGGAATGGAATGGAATGGAATGGAATGGAATGGAATGGAATGGAATGAACCCGAGTAGAATGGAATGGAATGGAATGGAATGGAATGCAATGGAATGGAAAGGATTGGAATGGAATTCAATGGAATAGAATGGAATCGAAGGAATGGAATGGAATGGAATGGAATGGAATCGAATGGAATGGAATGGAATGGAATGGAATGGAATGAAATGGAATGGAATGGAATGGAATGGAATCAACCCGGGTAGAATCGAATGGATTTGAATGGAATGGAATCGAATGGAATGGAATGGATTTGAATGGAATGGAATCGAATGGAATGGAATGGAATGGAATGGAATGGAATGGAATGGAATGGAATGGAATGGAATGGAATCAAACCAAGAAGAATGGAATGGATTTTAATGGAAAGGAATCGAATGGAATCGAATGGAATGGAATGGAATAGAATGGAATGGAATGGAATGGAATCAACCCGAGTAGAATGGAGTGGATTGGAATGGAATGGAATGGAATCGAATGGAATGGAATCAACCCGAGTAGAATGGAATGGATTGGGTTGGGCTGGAATAGAATGGAATGGAATGGAATCAATCCGAGTAGAATGGAATGGAATGGAATGGAATGGAATTCAATGTAATAGAATGGAATTGAATCAACCCGCATGGAACGGAATGGAACGGAACTGAAAGGAAAAGAACAAAATGGAACGGAATCAACCCGAGCAGAACGGAACGGGATGGGTCGGGACGGGACGGGACGGGACGGTTCGCGATGGGACGTAATGGAACAGAACGGAACGGCATGGAATCAACCCGAGAAGAATGGAATGGAATGGAATGGAATGGAATGGAAAGGAATGGAATAGAATAGTATGGAATTGAAACAACCCGCGTGGAACGGAATGGAACGGAACGGAAAGGAACGGAACGGAATGGAAAGGAATCAACCCGAGTACAACGGCACGGGACGGGACGGGACGGAACGGAACGGAACGGAACTCAATGGAATCAACCCGAGTAGAAGGGAATGGAATGGAATGGAATGGAATGGAATGGAATGGAATGGAATGGAATGGAATGGAATGGAATCAACCCGAGTAGAACGGAATGGAATGGAATGGAATGGAATGGAATGGAATGGAATGGAATGGAATGGAATGGAATGGAATCAACCCGAGAAGAATGGAATGGAATGGAATGGAATGGAATAGAATGGAATGGAATGGAATGGAATGGAATGGAATGGAATGGAATGGAATGGAATGGAATGGAATGGAATGGATTGGAATGGAATGGAATGGAATGGAATGGAATGGAACGGAATGGAATGGAATCGAATGGAGTCGAATGGAATCGAATGGAATGGACAGGAAGAGAATGGAATCAACTCGAGTAGAACGGAATGGAATGGAATGGAATGGAATGGAGTGGAATGGAATGGAATGGAATGGAATGGAATGGAATGGAGTGGAATGGAATGGAATGGAATGGAATGGAATGGAATGGAATGGAATGGAATGGAATTGAACTGAATGCAATCGAATGGAATGGAAGGGAATGGAATGGAAGGGAATGGAATGGAATGGAATGGAATGGAATGGAATGGAATGGAATGGAATGGAATGGAATCAACCCGAGTAGAAAGGAATGGAATGGAATGGAATGGAATGGAATGGAATGGAATGGAATCGGATGGAATCGCATGGAATCGAATGGAATGGAATGGAATGGAATGGAATCTAATGGAATGGAATGGAATGGAATCAACCCGAGTAGAATGGAATGGATTGGAATGGAATGGAATGGAATGGAATGGAATGGAATGGAATGGAATGGAATGGAATGGAATGGAATGGAATGGAATGGAATCGAATGGAATGGAATGGAATCAACCCGAGTAGAATGAAATGGGTTGGAATGGAATGGAATGGAATGGAATGGAATGGAATGGAATGGAATGAACCCGAGTGGAATGGAATAGAATGGAATGGAAAGAATGGAATGGAACGGAATGGAATGGAATGGAATGGAATGATGAACCCGAGTAGAATGGAATGGATTGGAATGGAATGGAATGCAGTGGAATGGAATGGAATCGAATGGAATCGAATGGAATCAAATGGAATGGAATCTATTGGAGTGGAATGGAATGGAATGGAATGGAAGGGAATGGAATGGAATGGAATGCAATGGAATGGAATCAACCCAAGTAGAATGGAATGGATTGGAATGGAATGGAATGGAATGGAATGGAATGGAAAGGAATCAATCCGAGTAGAATGGATTGGATTGGAATGGAATGGAATGGAATGGAATGGAATGGAATGGCATGGAATGGAATGGAATCGAATGGAATGGAATGGAATGGAATGGAATGGAATGGAATGGAATGGAATGGAATGGAATGGAATCAACCCGAGAAGAACGTAATGGAATGGAACGGAATGGAATGGAATGGAATGGAATGGAATGGAATGGAATTCAATTGAATGGAATGGAATGGAATGGAATGGAATGGAATGGAATGGAATGGAATGGAATGGATTGGAATGGAATCAACCCGAGTAGAATGGAATGGAATGGAATGGAATGGAATGGAGTGGAATGGAATGGAATGGAATGGAATGGAATGGAATGGAATGGAATCGAATGGAATGGAATGGAATGGAGTGGAATGGAATAAAATGGAATGGAAATCAACCCGAGTAGAACGGAATGGAATGGAATGGAATGGAATGCAATGGAATGGAGTGGAATGGAATTGAACGGAATGGAATGGAATGGAATGGAATGGAATGGAATGGAATTGAACTGAATGGAATGGAATGGAATGGAATGGAATGGAATGGAATGGAATCAACCCGAGTAGAACGGAATGGAATGGAATGGAATTTAATGGAAAGGAATGGAATGGAATGGAATGGAATGGAATGGAATCGGAAGGAATCGAATGGAATGGAATGGAATGGAATGGAATGGAATGGAATGGAATGGAATGGAATGGAATGGAATGGAATGGAATCAACCCGAGTAGAATGGAATGGATTGGAATGGAATGGAATGGAATGGAATCGATTGGAATGGAATGGAATGGAATGGAATGGAATGGAATGGAATGGATTGGAGTGGAATCAACCCGAGTAGAATGAAATGGATTGGAATGGAATGGAATGGAATGGAATGGAATCGAATGGAATGGAATGGAATGGAATCAACCCGAGTAGAACGGAATGGAATGGAATGGAATGGAATGGAATGGAATGGAATGGAATGGAATGGAATGGAATGGAATGGAATGGAGTTCAATGGAATGGAATGGAACGGAATGAAATGGAATGGAATGGAATGGAATGGAATGGAATGGAATGGAATAGAATGGAATCAACCCGAGTAGAACGGAATGGAATGGAATGGAAGGGAATGGAATGGAATGGAAGGGAATGGAATGGAATGGAAGGGAATGGAATGGAATGGAATGCAATGGAATGGAATCAACCCAAGTAGAATGGAATGGATTGGAATGGAATGGAATGGAATGGAATGGAATGGAAGGGAATGGAATGGAATCGAATGGAATGGAATGGAATGGAATGGAATGGAATGGAATGGATTTCAATGGAATGGAATGGAATGGAATGGAATGGAATGGAAAGGAATGGAATGGAATGGAATGGAATGGAATGGAATGGAATGGAATGGAATAGAATGGAATCAACCCGAGTTGAACGGAATGGAATGGAAGGGAATGGAAAGGAATGGAATGGAAAGGAATGGAATAGAATGGAATGGTATGGAATGGAATCGAATGGAATCGAAAGGAATGGAATGGAATGGAATGGAATGGAATGGAATGGAATGAACCCGAGTAGAATGGAATGGAATGGAATGGAATGGAATGCAATGGAATGGAAAGGATTGGAATGGAATTCAATGGAATAGAATGGAATCGAAGGAATGGAATGGAATGGAATGGAATGGAATCGAATGGAATGGAATGGAATGGAATGGAATGGAATGAAATGGAATGGAATGGAATGGAATGGAATCAACCCGGGTAGAATCGAATGGATTTGAATGGAATGGAATCGAATGGAATGGAATGGATTTGAATGGAATGGAATCGAATGGAATGGAATGGAATGGAATGGAATGGAATGGAATGGAATGGAATGGAATGGAATGGAATGGAATGGAATCAAACCAAGAAGAATGGAATGGATTTTAATGGAATGGAATCGAATGGAATCGAATGGAATGGAATGGAATAGAATGGAATGGAATGGAATGGAATCAACCCGAGTAGAATGGAGTGGATTGGAATGGAATGGAATGGAATGGAATGGAATGGAATGGAATGGAATGGAATGGAATGGAATGAACCCGAGTGGAATGGAGTGGAATGCAATGGAATGTAATGGAATGGAATGGATTGGAATGGAAAGGAATGGAATGGAATGGAATGATCAACCCGAGTAGAATGGAATGGATTGGAATGGAATGGAATGGAATGGAATGGAATGGAATGGAATTCAAAGGAATAGAATGGAATGGAATGGAATGGAATGGAATGAAATGGAGTGGAATTCAATGGAATAGAATGGAATGGAATGGAATGGAATGGAATGGAATTGAATGGAATGGAATGGAATGGAATGGAATGGAATGGAATGGAATGGAATGGAATCAACCCGAGTAGAATGGAATGGATTGGAATGGACTGGAATGGAATGGAATGGAATGGAATCAATCCGAGTAGAATGGAATGGAATGGAATTGAATGGAATTCAATGTAATAGAATGGAATTGAATCAACCCGCGTGGAACGGAATGGAACGGAACAGAAAGGAACGGAGCGGAATGGAACGGAATCAACCCGAGCAGAACGGAAAGGGATGGGACGGGACGGGACGGGACGGGAAGGGACGGGTCCGGATGGGACGAAATGGAACGGAACGGAATGGCATGGAATCAACCCGAGTAGAATGGAATGGAATGGAATAGAATGGAATGGAATGGAATGGAATGGAATAGAATAGAATGGAATTGAATCAACTCGCAAGGAATGGAATGGAACGGAATGGAAAGGAATGGAATGGAATGGAATGGAACCAACAGAGCACAACGGCACGGGACGGGATAAGACGGGACGGGACGGGACGGAACGGAACTGAACGGAACTCAATGGAAACAACCCGAGTAGAAAGGAATGGAATAGAATGGAATAGAATGGAATGGAATGGAATGCAATGGAATGGAATGGAATGGAATGGAATGGAATGGAACGGAGTGGAATGGAAAGGAATGGAATGGAAACCAACCCGAGTAGAACGGAATGGAATGGAATGGAATGGAATGGAATGGAATGGAATGAAATGGAATGGAATAGAATGAACCCGACAGGAATGGAATGGAATGGAATGGAAAGAATGGAATGGAATGGAATGGAACGGAATGGAATGGAATGGAACGGAATGATCAACCCGAGTAAAATGGAATGGATTGAAATGGAATGGAATGGAGTGGAATGGAATGGAATCGAATGGAATCGAATGGAATCGAATGGAATGGAACCTAATGGAGTGGAATGGAATGGAATGGAATGGAACGGAAAGGAATGGAATGGAATGGAATGGAATGGAACTCAATGGAATAGAACGGAATGGAATGGAATGGAATGGAATGGAATGGAATGGAATGGAATGGAACCTAAAGGAATCGAATAGGATGGTATGGATTGGAATGGAAGGGAATGGAATCAACCCGAGTGGAACGGAATGGAATGGAATGGAATGGAATGGAATGGAATGGAATGGAATGGAATGGAATGGAATGGAATGGAATGGAATCAACCCGAGTAGAACGGAATGGAATGGAATGGAATGGAATGGAATGGAATGGAATGGAATGGAATCAACCCGAGTAGAATGGAATGGAATGGAATGGAATGGAATAGAATGGAATGGAATGGAATGGAATGGAATGGAATGGAATGGAATGGAATGGAATGGATTGGAATGGAATGGAATGGAATGGAATGGAATGGAATGGAACGGAATGGAATGGAATCAAATGGAGTCGAATGGAATCGAATGGAATGGACAGGAAGAGAATGGAATCAACTCGAGTAGAACGGAATGGAATGGAATGGAATGGAATGGAGTGGAATGGAATGGAATGGAATGGAATGGAATGGAATGGAATGCAATTGAACTGAATGCAATCGAATGGAATGGAAGGGAATGGAATGGAATGGAATGGAATGGAATGGAATGGAATGGAATGGAATGGAATGGAATGGAATGGAATGGAATCAACCCGAGTAGAACGGAATGGAATGGAATGGAATGGAATGGAATGGAATGGAATGGAATGGAATGGAATCGGATGGAATCGAATGGAATCGAATGGAATGGAATGGAATGGAATGGAATCTAATGGAATAGAATGGAATGGAATCAACCCGAGTAGAATGGAATGGATTGGAATGGAATGGAATGGAATGGAATCAAATGGAATGGAATGGAATGGAATGGAATGGAATGGAATGGAATCGAATGGAATGGAATGGAATCAACCCGAGTAGAATGAAATGGGTTGGAATGGAATGGAATGGAATGGAATGGAATGGAATGGAATGAACCCGAGTGGAATGGAATAGAATGGAATGGAAAGAATGGAATGGAACGGAATGGAATGGAATGGAATGGAATGATGAACCCAAGTAGAATGGAATGGATTGGAAAGGAATGGAATGCAGTGGAATGGAATGGAATCGAATGGAATCGAATGGAATCAAATGGAATGGAATCTATTGGAGTGGAATGGAATGGAATGGAATGGAATGGAATGGAATGGAATGGAATGGAATGGAATGGAATTCAATGGAATAGAATGGAATGGAATGGAATGGAATGGAATGGAATGGAACCGAATGGAATCGAATGGGATGGTATGGAATGGAATGGAAGAGAATGGAATCAACCCGAGTGGAACGGAATGGAATGGAATGGAATAGAATGGAATGGAATGGAATGGAATGGAGTGCAATGGAATGGAATGGAATGGAATCAACCCGAGTAGAATGGAATGGATTCGAATGGAATGGAATGGAATGGAATGGAAAGGAATCGAAAGGAATGGAATGGAATGGAAGGGAATGGAATGGAATGGAATGCAATGGAATGGAATCAACCCAAGTAGAATGGAATGGATTGGAATGGAATGGAATGGAATGGAATGGAATGGAATGGAATCAATCCGAGTAGAATGGATTGGATTGGAATGGAATGGAATGGAATGGAATGGAATGGAATGGAATGGAATGGCATGGAAAGGAATGGAATCGAATGGAATGGAATGGAATGGAATGGAATGGAATGGAATGGAATGGAATGGAATGGAATGGAATCAACCCGAGAAGAACGTATTGGAATGGAACGGAATGGAATGGAATGGAATGGAATGGAATGGAATGGAATGGAATGGAATTCAATGGAATGGAATGGAATGGAATGGAATGGAATGGAATGGAATGGAATGGAATGGAATGGAATGGAATGGACTGGATTGGAATGGAATCAACCCGACTCGAATGGAATGGAATGGAATGGAATCGAATGGAATGGAATCAACCCGAGTAGAATGGAATGGATTGGGTTGGGCTGGAATAGAATGGAATGGAATGGAATCAATCCGAGTAGAATGGAATGGAATGGAATGGAATGGAATTCAATGTAATAGAATGGAATTGAATCAACCCGCATGGAACGGAATGGAACGGAACTGAAAGGAAAAGAACAAAATGGAACGGAATCAACCCGAGCAGAACGGAACGGGATGCGTCGGGACGGGACGGGACGGGACGGTTCGCGATGGGACGGAATGGAACAGAACGGAACGGCATGGAATCCACCCGAGAAGAATGGAATGGAATGGAATGGAATGGAATGGAATGGAAAGGAATGGAATAGAATAGTATGGAATTGAAACAACCCGCGTGGAACGGAATGGAACGGAACGGAAAGGAACGGAACGGAATGGAAAGGAATCAACCCGAGTACAACAGCACGGGACGGGACGGGACGGAACGGAACGGAACGGAACTCAATGGAATCAACCCGAGTAGAAGGGAATGGAATGGAATGGAATGGAATGGAATGGAATGGAATGGAATGGAATGGAATGGAATGGAATCAACCCGAGTAGAATGGAATGGAATGGAATGGAATGGAATAGAATGGAATGGAATGGAATGGAATGGAATGGAATGGAATGGAATGGAATGGAATGGAATGGAATGGAATGGAATGGAATGTAATGGAATGGAATGGATTGGAATGGAATGGAATGGAATGGAGTGGAATGGAATGGAATGGAATGCAATGGAATGGAATAGAATGGAATTGAACTGAATGCAATCGAATGGAATGGAAGGGAATGGAATGGAATGGAATGGAATGGAATGGAATGGAATGGAATGGAATGGAATCAACCCGAGTAGAACGGAATGGAATGGAATGGAATGGAATGGAATGGAATGGAATGGAATGGAATGGAATCGGATGGAATCGAATGGAATCAAATGGAATGGAATGGAATGGAATGGAATCTAATGGAATGGAATGGAATGGAATCAACCCGAGTAGAATGGAATGGATTGGAATGGAATGGAATGGAATGGAATGGAACGGAATGGAATGGAATCGAATGGAGTCGAATGGAATCGAATGGAATGGACAGGAAGAGAATGGAATCAACTCGAGTAGAACGGAATGGAATGGAATGGAATGGAATGGAATGGAATGGAATGGAGTGGAATGGAATGGAATGGAATGGAATGGAATGGAATGGAATGGAATGGAATCAACCCGAGTAGAACAGAATGGAATGGAATGGAATGGAATGAAATGGAATGGAATGGAATCGGATGGAATCGAATGGAATCGAATGGAATGGAATGGAATGGAATGGAATCTAATGGAATGGAATGGAATGGAATCAACCCGAGTAGAATGGAATGGATTGGAATGGAATGGAATGGAATGGAATCGAATGGAATGGAATGGAATGGAATGGAATGGCATGGAATGGAATGGAATGGAATGGAATGGAATCGAATGGAATGGAATGGAATCAACACGAGTGGAATGAAATGGGTTGGAATGGAATGGAATGGAATGGAATGGAATGGAATGGAATGGAATGGAATGAACCCGAGTGGAATGGAATAGAATGGAATGGAAAGAATGGAATGGAACGGAATGGAATGGAATGGAATGGAATGATGAACCCGAGTAGAATGGAATGGATTGGAATGGAAAGGAATGCAGTGGAATGGAATGGAATCGAATGGAATCGAATGGAATCAAATGGAATGGAATCTATTGGAGTGGAATGGAATGGAATGGAATGGAATGGATTGGAATGGAATGGAATGGAATTCAATGGAATTCAATGGAATAGAATGGAATGGAATGGAATGGAATGGAATGGAATGGAACCGAATGGAATCGAATGGGATGGTATGGAATGGAATGGAAGAGAATGGAATCAACCCGAGTGGAACGGAATGGAATGGAGTGGAATAGAATGGAATGGAATGGAATGGAATGCAATGGAATGGAATGGAATGGAATCAACCCGAGTAGAATTGAACGGATTCGAATGGAATGGAATGGAATGGAAAGGAAAGGAATCGAAAGGAATGGAATGGAATGGAAGGGAATGGAATGGAATGGAATGCAATGGAATGGAATCAACCCAAGTAGAATGGAATGGATTGGAATGGAATGGAATGGAATGGAATGGAATGGAATGGAATCAATCCGAGTAGAATGGATTGGATTGGAATGGAATGGAATGGAATGGAATGGAATGGAATGGAATGGAATGGCATGGCATGGAATGGAATGGAATCGAATGGAATGGAATGGAATGGAATGGAATGGAATGGAATGGAATGGAATGGAATGCAATCAACCCGAGAAGAACGTAATGGAATGGAACGGAATGGAATGGAATGGAATGGAATGGAAAGGAATTCAATGGAATAGAATGGAATGGAATGGAATGGAATGGAATGGAATGGAATGGAATGGAACCGAATGGAATCGAATGGGATGGTATGGAATGGAATGGAAGAGAATGGAATCAACCCGAGTGGAACGGAATGGAATGGAATGGAATAGAATGGAATGGAATGGAATGGAATGGAGTGCAATGGAATGGAATGGAATGGAATCAACCCGAGTAGAATGGAATGGATTCGAATGGAATGGAATGGAATGGAATGGAAAGGAATCGAAAGGAAT
Organism: Gorilla gorilla gorilla; assembly: GCF_029281585.2. NCBI lineage: Eukaryota > Metazoa > Chordata > Mammalia > Primates > Hominidae > Gorilla > Gorilla gorilla. The sequence goes on along the minus strand of NC_073239.2, from coordinate 47,409,776 downwards.
GGAATGGAATGGAAGGGAATGGAATGGAATGGAATGCAATGGAATGGAATCAACCCAAGTAGAATGGAATGGATTGGAATGGAATGGAATGGAATGGAATGGAATCGAATGGAATCAATCCGAGTAGAATGGATTGGATTGGAATGGAATGGAATGGAATGGAATGGAATGGAATGGAATGGCATGGAATGGAATGGAATCGAATGGAATGGAATGGAATGGAATGGAATGGAATGGAATGGAATGGAATCAACCCGAGAAGAACGTAATGGAATGGAACGGAATGGAATGGAATGGAATGGAATGGAATGGAATGGAATTCAATGGAATGGATTGGAATGGAATGGAATGGAATGGAATGGAATGGAATGGAATGGAATGGAATGGACTGGATTGGAATGGAATCAACCCGACTCGAATGGAATGGAATGGAATGGAATCGAATGGAATGGAATCAACCTGAGTAGAATGGAATGGATTGGGTTGGGCTGGAATAGAATGGAATGGAATGGAATCAATCCGAGTAGAATGGAATGGAATGGAATGGAATGGAATTCAATGTAATAGAATGGAATTGAATCAACCCGCATGGAACGGAATGGAACGGAACTGAAAGGAAAAGAACAAAATGGAACGGAATCAACCCGAGCAGAACGGAACGGGATGCGTCGGGACGGGACGGGATGGGACGGTTCGCGATGGGACGGAATGGAACAGAACGGAACGGCATGGAATCAACCCGAGAAGAATGGAATGGAATGGAATGGAATGGAATGGAAAGGAATGGAATAGAATAGTATGGAATTGAAACAACCCGCGTGGAACGGAATGGAACGGAACGGAAAGGAACGGAACGGAATGGAAAGGAATCAACCCGAGTACAACGGCACGGGACGGGACGGGACGGAACGGAACGGAACGGAACTCAATGGAATCAACCCGAGTAGAAGGGAATGGAATGGAATGGAATGGAATGGAATGGAATGGAATGGAATTTAATGGAATGGAATCAACCCGAGTAGAACGGAATGGAATGGAATGGAATGGAATGGAATGGAATGGAATGGAATGGAATGGAATCAACCCGAGTAGAATGGAATGGAATGGAATGGAATGGAATGGAATGGAATCAACCCGAGTAGAATGGAATGAAATGGAATGGAATGGAATAGAATGGAATGGAATGGAATGGAATGGAATGGAATGGAATGGATTGGAATGGAATGGAATGGAATGGAATGGAATGGAACGGAATGGAATGGAATCGAATGGAGTCAAATGGATTCGAATGGAATGGACAGGAAGAGAATGGAATCAACTCGAGTAGAACGGAATGGAATGGAATGGAATGGAATGGAATGGAATGGAGTGGAGTGGAATGGAATGGAATGGAATGGAATGGAATGGAATAGAATGGAATTGAACTGAATGCAATCGAATGGAATGGAATGGAATGGAATGGAATGGAATGGAATGGAATGGAATGGAATGGAATGGAATGGAATCAACCCGAGTAGAACGGAATGGAATGGAATGGAATGGAATGGAATGGAATGGAATGGAATGGAATCGGATGGAATCGAATGGAATCGAATGGAATGGAATGGAATGGAATGGAATCTAATGGAATGGAATGGAATGGAATCAACCCGAGTAGAATGGAATGGATTGGAATGGAATGGAATGGAATGGAATCGAACGGATTGGAATGGAATGGAATGGAATGGAATGGAATGGAATGGAATCGAATCGAATGGAATGGAATCAACCCGAGTAGAATGAAATGGGTTGGAATGGAATGGAATGGAATGGAATGGAATGGAATGGAATGGAATGGAATGAACCCGAGTGGAATGGAATAGAATGGAATGGAAAGAATGGAATGGAACGGAATGGAATGGAATGGAATGGAATGATGAACCCGAGTAGAATGGAATGGATTGGAATGGAATGGAATGCAGTGGAATGGAATGGAATCGAATGGAATCGAATGGAATCAAATGGAATGGAATCTATTGGAGTGGAATGGAATGGAATGGAATGGAATGGAATGGAATTCAATGGAATAGAATGGAATGGAATGGAATGGAATGGAATGGAATGGAATGGAATGGAATGGAACCGAATGGAATCGAATGGGATGGTATGGAATGGAATGGAAGAGAATGGAATCAACCCGAGTGGAACGGAATGGAATGGAATGGAATAGAATGGAATGGAATGGAATGGAATGCAATGGAATGGAATGGAATGGAATCAACCCGAGTAGAATGGAATGGATTCGAATGGAATGGAATGGAATGGAATGGAAAGGAATCGAAAGGAATGGAATTGAATGGAAGGGAATGGAATGGAATGGAATGCAATGGAATGGAATCAACCCAAGTAGAATGGAATGGATTGGAATGGAATGGAATGGAATGGAATGGAATGGAATGGAATGGAATGGAATGGAATCAATCCGAGTAGAATGGATTGGATTGGAATGGAATGGAATGGAATGGAATGGAATGGAATGGAATGGAATGGAATGGAATGGAATGGAATCAACCCGAGTAGAAAGGAATGGAATGGAATAGAATGGAATGGAATGGAATGGAATGGAATGGAATGGAATGGAATCAACCCGAGTAGAATGGAATGGAATGGAATGGAATGGAATGGAATGGAATGGAATGGAATGGAATGGAATGGAATGGAATGGAATGGATTGGAATGGAATGGAATGGAATGGAATGGAATGGAATGGAACGGAATGGAATGGAATCGAATGGAGTCGAATGGAATCGAATGGAATGGACAGGAAGAGAATGGAATCAACTCGAGTAGAACGGAATGGAATGGAATGGAATGGAATGGAATGGAATGGAGTGGAATGGAATGGAATGGAATGGAATGGAATGGAATGGAGTGGAATGGAATGGAATGGAATGGAATGGAATGGAATCAACCCGAGTAGAACAGAATGGAATGGAATGGAATGGAATGAAATGGAATGGAATGGAATCGGATGGAATCGAATGGAATCGAATGGAATGGAATGGAATGGAATGGAATGGAATCTAATGGAATGGAATGGAATGGAATCAACCCGAGTAGAATGGAATGGATTGGAATGGAATGGAATGGAATGGAATGGAATGGAATGGAATGGAATGGAATGGAATGGAATAGAATGGAATGGAATGGAATCGAATGGAATGGAATGGAATCAACACGAGTAGAATGAAATGGGTTGGAATGAAATGGGTTGGAATGGAATGGAATGGAATGGAATGGAATGAACCCGAGTGGAATGGAATAGAATGGAATGGAAAGAATGGAATGGAACGGAATGGAATGGAATGGAATGGAGTGATGAACCCGAGTAGAATGGAATGGATTGGAATGGAATGGAATGCAGTGGAATGGAATGGAATCGAATGGAATCGAAAGGAATCAAATGGAATGGAATCTATTGGAGTGGAATGGAATGGAATGGAATGGAATGGAATGGAATGGAATGGAATTCAATGGAATAGAATGGAATGGAATGGAATGGAATGGAATGGAACCGAATGGAATCGAATGGGATGGTATGGAATGGAATGGAAGAGAATGGAATCAACCCGAGTGGAACGGAATGGAATGGAATGGAATAGAATGGAATGGAATGGAATGGAATGCAATGGAATGGAATGGAATGGAATCAACCAGAGTAGAATGGAACGGATTCGAATGGAATGGAATGGAATGGAAAGGAAAGGAATCGAAAGGAATGGAATGGAATGGAAGGGAATGGAATGGAATGGAATGCAATGGAATGGAATCAACCCAAGTAGAATGGAATGGATTGGAATGGAATGGAATGGAATGGAATGGAATGGAATGGAATGGAATGGAATGGAATCAATCCGAGTAGAATGGATTGGATTGGAATGGAATGGAATGGAATGGAATGGAATGGAATGGAATGGAATGGAATGGAATGGCATGGCATGGAATGGAATGGAATGGAATGGAATGGAATGGAATGGAATGGAATGAAATGGAATGGAATGGAATGGAATGGAATGCAATCAAACCCGAGAAGAACGTAATGGAATGGAACGGAATGGAATGGAATGGAATGGAATGGAATGGAATGGAATTCAATGGAATTGAATGGAATGGAATGGAATGGAATGGAATGGAATGGAATGGAATGGAATGGAATGGAATGGAATGGAATGGAATGGATTGGAATGGAATCAACCCGAGTAGAATGGAATGGAATGGAATGGAATGGAATGGAATGGAATCGAATGGAATGGAATGGAATGGAATGGAATGGGATTGAATGGAATGGAATGGAATCAACCCGAGTCGAATGGAATGGAATGGAATGGAATGGAATGGAATGGAATGGAATGCAATAGAATGGAATAGAATGGAATGGAATGGAATGGCATGGAGTGGAATGGAATGGAATCAACCCGAGTAGAATGGAATGGATTGGAATGGAATGGAATGGAATGGATTGGAATGGAATGGAATGGAGTGGAATGGAATGGAATGGAATGGAATGAATGGAATGGAATCAACCCGTGTAGAATGGAATGGATTGGGATGGGCTGGAATGGAATGGAATGGAATGGAATCAATCCGAGTAGAATGGAATGGAATGGAATGGAATGGAATTCAATGTAATAGAATGGAATTGAATCAACCCGCATGGAACGGAATGGAATGGAACGGAAAGGAACGGAACGGAATGGAACAGAATCAACCCGAGCAGAACGGAACGGGATGGGTCGGGACGGGACGGGACGGGACGGTTCGCGATGGGACGTAATGGAAGAGAACGGAACGGCATGGAATCAACCCGAGATGAATGGAATGGAATGGAATGGAATGGAATGGAATGGAATGGAAAGGAATGGAATAGAATAATATGGAATTGAAAAAACCCGGGTGGAACGGAATGGAACGGAACGGAAAGGAACGGAACTGAATGGAAAAGAATCAACCCGAGTACAACGGCACGGGACGGGACGGGACGGAACGGAACGGAACGGAACTCAATGGAATCAACCCGAGTAGAAGGGAATGGAACGGAATGGAATGGAATGGAATGGAATGGAATGGAATGGAATGGAATGGAATGGAATCAACCCGAGTAGAACGGAATGGAATGGAATGGAATGGAATGGAATAGAATGGAATGGAATGGAATGGAATGGAATGGAATGGAATGGAATAGAATGGAATCAACCCGAGTAGAAAGGAATGGAATGGAAAGGAATGGAAAGGAATGGAATGGAAAGGAATGGAATGGAATTGAATGGTATGGAATGGAATCGAATGGAATCGAAAGGAATGGAATGGAATGGAATGGAATGGAATGGAATGGAATGGAATGGAATGGAATGGAATGGAACCAAACCGAGTAGAATGGAATGGATTGGAATGGAATGGATTGGAATGGAATGGAATCGAAAGGAATGGAATGGAATGGAATGCAATGGAATGGAATGGAATGGAATGGAATTGAATGGAATGTAATGGAATGGAATCAACCCAAGTAGAATGGAATGGATTGGAATGGAATGGAATGGAATGGAATGGAATGGAATGGAATGGAATGGAATGGAATGGAATGGAATAGAATGGAATCAACCCGAGTAGAACGGAATGGAATGGAATGGAATGGAATGGAATAGAATGGAATCCACCCGAGTAGAACGGAATGGAATGGAATGGAATGGAATGGAATGGAATGTAATGGAATGGAATGGAATCGAATGGAATGGAATGGAATGGAGTGGAATGGAATGAAGTGGAATGGAAATCAACCCGAGTAGAACGGAATGGAATGGAATGGAATGGAATGGAATGGAATGGAATGGAATGGAGTGGAATGGAATTGAACGGAATGGAAAGAATGGAATGGAATGGAATTGAACTGAATGGAATCGAATGGAATGGAATGGAATGGAATGGAATGGAATGGAATGGAATGGAATGGAATCAACCCGAGTAGAACGGAATGGAATGGAATGGAATTTAATGGAATGGAATGGAATTGAATGGAATGTAATGGAATCAGAAGGAATCGAATGGAATGGAATGGAATGGAATGGAATGGAATGGAATGGAATGGAATCAACCCGAGTAGAACGGAATGGAATGGAATGGAATTTAATGGAATGGAATGGAATGGAATGGAATGGAATGTAATGGAATCGGAAGGAATCGAATGAAATGGAATGGAATTGAATGGAATCGATTGGAATGGAATGGAATGGAATGGAATGGAATGGATTGGAATGGAATCAACCCGAGTAGAATGAAATGGATTGGAATGGATTGGAATGGAATGGAATGGAATCGAATGGAATGGAATGGAATGGAATCAACCCGAGTAGAACGGAATGGAATGGAATGGAATGGAATGGAATGGAATGGAATGGAATGGAATGGAATGGAATGGAGTTCAATGGAATGGAATGGAATGGAATGGAATGGAATGAAATGGAATGGAATGCAAAGAATGGAATGGAATGGAATGGAATAGAATGGAATCAACCCAAGTAGAACGGAATGGAATGGAATGGAATGGAATGGAAGGGAATGGAATGGAATGGAATGCAATGGAATGGAATCAACCCAAGTAGAATGGAATGGATTGGAATGGAATGGAATGGAATGGAATGGAATGGAAGGGAATGGAATGGAATCGAATGGAATGGAATGGATTGGAATGGAATGGAATGGAATGGAATGGAATGGATTTCAACGGAATGGAATGGAATGGAACGGAATGGAATGGAAAGTAATGGAATGGAATGGAATGGATTGGAATGGAATGGAATGGAATAGAATGGAATCAACCCGAGTAGAACGGAATGGAATGGAAAGGAATGGAAAGGAATGGAATGGAAAGGAATGGAATGCAATGGAATGGTATGGAATGGAATCTAATGGAATCGAAAGGAATGGAATGGAATGGAATGGAATGGAAAGGAATGGAATGAACCCGAGTAGAATGGAATGGATTGGAATGGAATGGAATGCAATGGAATGGAATGGAATGGAATGGATTGGAATGGAATTCAATGGAATAGAATGGAATCGAAGGAATGGAATGGAATGGAATGGAATGGAATCGAATGGAATGGAATGGAATGGAATGGAATGGAATGAAATGGAATGGAATGGAATGGAATGGAATCAACCCGGGTAGAATCGAATGGATTTGAATGGAATGGAATCGAATGGAATGGAATGGATTTGAATGGAATAGAATGGAATGGAATGGAATGGAATGGAATGGAATGGAATGGAATGGAATGGAATCAACCCAAGAAGAATGGAATGGATTGTAATGGAATGGAATCGAATGGAATCGAATGGAATGGAATGGAATAGAATGGAATGGAATGGAATGGAATCAACCCGAGTAGAATGGAGTGGATTGGAATGGAATGGAATGGAATGGAATGAACCCGAGTGGAATGGAGTGGAATGCAATGGAATGGAATGGAATGGAATGGATTGGAATGGAAAGGAATGGAATGGAATGGAATGATCAACCCGAGTAGAATGGAATGGATTGGAATGGAATGGAATGCAATGGAATGGAGTGGAATGGAATTCAAAGGAATAGAATGGAATGGAATGGAATGGAATGGAATGAAATGGAATCGAATTCAATGGAATAGAATGGAATGGAATGGAATGGAATGGAATGGAATTGAATGGAATGGAATGGAATTGAATGGAATGGAATGGAATGGAATCAACCCGAGTAGAATGGAATGGATTGGAATGGACTGGAATGGAATGGAATGGAATGGAATCAATCCGAGTAGAATGGAATGGAATGGAATTGAATGGAATTCAATGTAATAGAATGGAATTGAATCAACCCGCGTGGAACGGAATGGAACGGAACGGAAAGGAACGGAGCGGAATGGAACGGAATCAACCCGAGCAGAACCGAACGGGATGGGACGGGACGGGACGGGACGGGAAGGGACGGGTCCGGATGGGACGAAATGGAACGGAACGGAATGGCATGGAATCAACTCGAGTAGAATGGAATGGAATGGAATAGAATGGAATGGAATGGAATGGAATGGAATAGAATAGAATGGAATTGAATCAACTCGCAAGGAATGGAATGGAACGGAATGGAAAGGAATGGAATGGAATGGAATGGAACCAACCGAGCACAACAGCACGGGACGGGATAGGATGGGACGGGACGGGACGGAAAGGAACTGAACGGAACTCAGTGGAAACATCCCGAGTAGAACGGAATGGAATAGAATGGAATGGAATGGAATGGAATGGAATGGAATGGAATGGAATGGAATGGAATGGAATGGAATGGAATGGAATGGAATGGAACGGAGTGGAATGGAAAGGAATGGAATGGAAACCAACCCGAGTAGAACGGAATGGAATGGAATGGAATGGAATGGAATGGAATAGAATGAACCCGACAGGAATGGAATAGAATGGAATGGAAAGAATGGAATGGAATGGAATGGAACGGAATGGAATGGAATGGAAAGGAATGATCAACCCGAGTAAAATGGAATGGATTGAAATGGAATGGAATGGAGTGGAATGGAATGGAATCGAATGGAATCGAATGGAATCGAATGGAATGGAACCTAATGGAGTGGAATGGAATGGAATGGAATGGAATGGAAAGGAATGGAATGGAATGGAATGGAATGGAATTCAATGGAATAGAACGGAATGGAATGGAATGGAATGGAATGGAATGGAATGGAATGGAATGGAACCTAAAGGAATCGAATAGGATGGTATGGATTGGAATGGAAGAGAATGGAATCAACCCGAGTGGAACGGAATGGAATGGAATGGAATGGAATGGAATGGAATGGAATGGAATGGAATGGAATGGAATGGAATGGAATCAACCCGAGTAGAATGGAATGGATTGGAATGGAATGGAATGGAATGGAATGGAATCGAAAGGAATGGAATGGAATTGAATGGAATGGAATGGAATGGAATGGAATGAAATGGAATTCAATGGAATAGAATGGAATGGAAAGGAATGGAATGGAATGGAATCGAATGGAATCGAATGGAATCGAATGGAATGGAATGGAATGGAATGGAATGGAATGGAATCAACCCGAGTAGAATGGAATGGATTGGAATGGAATGGAATGGAATGGAATGGAAGTGAAAGGAATGGAATGGAATGGAATGGAATGGAATGGATAGGAATGGAATGGAATGGAATGGAATCAACACAAGTAGAATGGAATGGATTGCAATGGAATGGAGTGGAATGGAATGCAAAGAAATCAACCCGAGTAGAATGGATTGGATTGGAATGGAATGGAATGGAATGGAATGGAATGGAATGGAATGGAATCAACCCGAGAACAACGTAATGGAATGGAATGGAATGGAATGGAATGGAATGGAATTCCATGGAATGGAATTAAATGGAATGGAATGGAATGGAATGGAATGGAATGGAATGGAATGGAATGGAATAGAATTGATTCAACCCGAGTAGAACGGAATGGAATGGAATGGAATGGAATGGAATGGAATGGAATGGAATGGAATGGAATGGTATGGAATGGAATCGAATGGAATGGAATGGAATGGAATGGAATGGAATCAACCCGAGTAGAATGGAATGGATTGTAATGGAATGGAATGGAATGGAATCGAATGGAATGGAATGGAATGGAATGGAATGGAATGGAATGGAATGGAATGGAATCAAAACGAGTAGAACGGAATGGAATGGAATGGAATCGAATGGAATGGAATCAACCCGAGTAGAATGGAATGGATTGGGTTGGGCTGGAAAAGAATGGAATGGAATGGAATCAATCCGAGTAGAATGGAATGGAATGGAATGGAATGGAATTCAATGTAATAGAATGGAATTGAATCAACCCGCATGGAACGGAATGGAACGGAACTGAAAGGAAAAGAACAAAATGGAACGGAATCAACCCTAGCAGAACGGAACGGGATGGGTCGGGACGGGACGGGACGGGACGGTTCGCGATGGGACGTAATGGAACAGAACGGAACGGCATGGAATCAACCCGAGAAGAATGGAATGGAATGGAATGGAATGGAATGGAAAGGAATGGAATAGAATAGTATGGAATTGAAACAACCCGCGTGGAACGGAATGGAACGGAACGGAAAGGAACGGAACGGAATGGAAAGGAATCAACCCGAGTACAACGGCACGGGACGGGACGGGACGGAACGGAACGGAACGGAACTCAATGGAATCAACCCGAGTAGAAGGGAATGGAATGGAATGGAATGGAATGGAATGGAATGGAATGGAATGGAATCAACCCGAGTAGAACGGAATGGAATGGAATGGAATGGAATGGAATGGAATGGAATGGAATGGAATGGAATGGAATGGAATGGAATGGAATCAACCCGAGTAGAATGGAATGGAATGGAATGGAATGGAATGGAATGGAATGGAATGGAATGGAATGGAACGGAATGGAATGGAATCGAATGGAATGGAACGGAATGGAATGGAATCGAATGGAGTCGAATGGAATCGAATCGAATGGACAGGAAGAGAATGGAATCAACTCGAGTAGAAAGGAATGGAATGGAATGGAATGGAATGGAATGGAATGGAGTGGAATGGAATGGAATGGAATGGAATGGAATGGAATGGAATGGAATTGAACTGAATGCAATCGAATGGAATGGAAGGGAATGGAATGGAATGGAATGGAATGGAATGGAATGGAATGGAATGGAATGGAATGGAATGGAATCAACCCGAGTAGAACGGAATGGAATGGAATGGAATGGAATGGAATGGAATGGAATGGAATCGGATGGAATCGAATGGAAGCGAATGGAATGGAATGGAATGGAATGGAATCTAATGGAATGGAATGGAATGGAATCAACCCGAGTAGAATGGAATGGATTGGAATGGAATGGAATGCAATGGAATCGAATGGAATGGAATGGAATGGAATGGAATAGAATGGAATGGAATCGAATGGAATGGAATGGAATCAACCCGAGTAGAATGAAATGGGTTGGAATGGAATGGAATGGAATGGAATGGAATGGAATGGAATGGAATGGAATGAACCCGAGTGGAATGGAATAGAATGGAATGGAAAGAATGGAATGGAACGGAATGGAATGGAATGGAATGGAATGATGAACCCGAGTAGAATGGAATGGATTGGAATGGAATGGAATGCAGTGGAAAGGAATGGAATCGAATGGAATCGAATGGAATCAAATGGAATGGAATCTATTGGGGTGGAATGGAATGGAATGGAATGGAATGGAATTCAATGGAATAGAATGGAATCGAATGGAATGGAATGGAATGGAATGGAACCGAATGGAATCGAATGGGATTGTATGGAATGGAATGGAAGAGAATGGAATCAACCCGAGTGGAACGGAATGGAATGGAGTGGAATAGAATGGAATGGAATGGAATGGAATGCAATGGAATGGAATGGAATGGAATCAACCCGAGTAGAATGGAATGGATTCGAATGGAATGGAATGGAATGGAATGGAAAGGAATCGAAAGGAATGGAATGGAATGGAAGGGAATGGAATGGAATGGAATGCAATGGAATGGAATCAACCCAAGTAGAATGGAATGGATTGGAATGGAATGGAATGGAATGGAATGGAATGGAATGGAATGGAATCAATCCGAGTAGAATGGATTGGATTGGAGTGGAATGGAATGGAATGGAATGGAATGGAATGGAATGGAATGGCATGGAATGGAATGGAATCGAATGGAATGGAATGGAATGGAATGGAATGGAATGGAATGGAACGGAATGGAATGGAATCAACCCGAGAAGAACGTAATGGAAAGGAACGGAATGGAATGGAATGGAATGGAATGGAATGGAATGGAATTCAATGGAATGGAATGGAATGGAATGGAATGGAATGGAATGGAATGGAATGGAATGGAATGGATTGGAATGGAATCAACCCGAGTAGAATGGAATGGAATGGAATGGAATGGAATGGAATGGAATCGAATGGAATGGAATGGAATGGAATGGAATCTAATGGAATGGAATGGAATGGAATCAACCCGAGTAGAATGGAATGGATTGGAATGGAATGGAATGGAATGGAATCGAATGGAATGGAATGGAATGGAATGGAATGGAATGGAATGGAATGGAATGGAATGGAATGGAATCGAATGGAATGGAATGGAATGGAATCAACCCGAGTAGAATGAAATGGTTTGGAATGGAATGGAATGGAATGGAATGGAATGGAATGGAATGGAATGGAATGAACCCGAGTGGAATGGAATAGAATGGAATGGAAAGAATGGAATGGAACGGAATGGAATGGAATGGAATGGAATGATGAACCCGAGTAGAATGGAATGGATTGGAATGGAATGGAATGCAGTGGAATGGAATGGAATCGAATGGAATCGAATGGAATCAAATGGAATGGAATCTATTGGAGTGGAATGGAATGGAATGGAATGGAATGGAATGGAATGGAATTCAATGGAATAGAATGGAATGGAATGGAATGGAATGGAATGGAATGGAATGGAAACGAATGGAATCGAATGGGATGGTATGGAATGGAATGGAAGAGAATGGAATCAACCCGAGTGGAACGGAATGGAATGGAATGGAATAGAATGGAATGGAATGGAATGGAATGAAATGGAATGGAATGGAATGGAATCAACCCGAGTAGAATGGAATGGATTCGAATGGAATGGAATGGAATGGAATGGAAAGGAATCGAAAGGAATGGAATGGAATGGAAGGGAATGGAATGGAATGGAATGCAATGGAATGGAATCAACCCAAGTAGAATGGAATGGATTGGAATGGAATGGAATGGAATGGAATGGAATGGAATGGAATCAATCCGAGTAGAATGGATTGGATTGGAATGGAATGGAATGGAACGGAATGGAATGGAATGGAATGGAATGGAATGGCATGGAATGGAATGGAATCGAATGGAATGGAATGGAATGGAATGGAATGGAATGGAATGGAATGGAATGGAATGGAATTGAATGGAATGGAATGGAATCAACCCGAGAAGAACGTAATGGAATGGAACGGAATGGAATGGAATGGAATGGAATGGAATGGAATGGAATGGAATTCAATGGAATGGAATGGAATGGAATGGAATGGAATGGAATGGAATGGAATGGAATGGAATGCAATGGATTGGAATGGAATCAACCCGAGTAGAATGGAATGGAATGGAATGGAATGGAATGGAATGGAATCGAATGGAATGGAATGGAATCAACCCGAGTCAAATGGAATGGAATGGAATGGAATCGAATGGAATGGAATCAACCCGAGTAGAATGGAATGGATTGGGTTGGGCTGGAATAGAATGGAATGGAATGGAATCAATCCGAGTAGAATGGAATGGAATGGAATGGAATGGAATTCAATGTAATAGAATGGAATTGAATCAACCCGCATGGAACGGAATGGAAAGGAACTGAAAGGAAAAGAACAAAATGGAACGGAATCAACCCGAGCAGAACGGAACGGGATGGGTCGGGACGGGACGGGACGGGACGGTTCGCGATGGGATGGAATGGAACAGAACGCAACGGCATGGAATCAACCCGAGAAGAATGGAATGGAATGGAATGGAATGGAATGGAAAGGAATGGAATAGAATAGTATGGAATTGAAACAACCCGCGTGGAACGGAATGGAACGGAACGGAAAGGAACGGAACGGAATGGAAAGGAATCAACCCGAGTACAACGGCACGGGTTGGGACGGGACGGAAGGGAACGGAGCGGAACTCAATGGAATCAACCCGAGTAGAAGGGAATGGAATGGAATGGAATGGAATGGAATGGAATGGAATGGAATGGAATGGAATGGAATGGAATGGAATGGAATGGAATGGAATCAACCCGAGTAGAACGGAATGGAATGGAATGGAATGGAATGGAATGGAATGGAATGGAATGGAATGGAATGGAATCAACCCGAGTAGAATGGAATGGAATGGAATGGAATGGAATAGAATGGAATGGAATGGAATGGAATGGAATGGAATGGAATGGAATGGAATGGAATGGAATGGAGTGGAATGGAATGGAATGGAATGGAATGGAATGGAATGGAATGGAATGGAATGGAATGGAATTGAACTGAATGCAATCAAATGGAATGGAAGGGAATGGAATGGAATGGAATGGATTGGAATGGAATCAACCCGAGTAGAACGGAATGGAATGGAATGGAATGGAATGGAATGGAATGGAATGGAATGGAATGGAATGGAATGGAATGGAATCGGATGGAATCGAATGGAATGGAATGGAATGGAATGGAATGGAATGGAATCTAATGGAATGGAATGGAATGGAATCAACCCGAGTAGAATGGAATGGATTGGAATGGAATGGAATGGAATGGAATCGAATGGAATGGAATGGAATGGAATGGAATGGAATGGAATGGAATGGAATGGAATGGAATGGAATCGAATGGAATGGAATGGAATCAACCCGAGTAGAATGAAATGGTTTGGAATGGAATGGAATGGAATGGAATGGAATGGAATGGAATGGAATGGAATGAACCCGAGTGGAATGGAATAGAATGGAATGGAAAGAATGGAATGGAACGGAATGGAATGGAATGGAATGGAATGATGAACCCGAGTAGAATGGAATGGATTGGAATGGAATGGAATGCAGTGGAATGGAATGGAATCGAATGGAATCGAATGGAATCAAATGGAATGGAATCTATTGGAGTGGAATGGAATGGAATGGAATGGAATGGAATGGAATGGAATTCAATGGAATAGAATGGAATGGAATGGAATGGAATGGAATGGAATGGAAACGAATGGAATCGAATGGGATGGTATGGAATGGAATGGAAGAGAATGGAATCAACCCGAGTGGAACGGAATGGAATGGAATGGAATAGAATGGAATGGAATGGAATGGAATGAAATGGAATGGAATGGAATGGAATCAACCCGAGTAGAATGGAATGGATTCGAATGGAATGGAATGGAATGGAATGGAAAGGAATCGAAAGGAATGGAATGGAATGGAAGGGAATGGAATGGAATGGAATGCAATGGAATGGAATCAACCCAAGTAGAATGGAATGGATTGGAATGGAATGGAATGGAATGGAATGGAATGGAATGGAATCAATCCGAGTAGAATGGATTGGATTGGAATGGAATGGAATGGAACGGAATGGAATGGAATGGAATGGAATGGAATGGCATGGAATGGAATGGAATCGAATGGAATGGAATGGAATGGAGTGGAATGGAATGGAATGGAATGGAATGGAATGGAATGGAATGGAATGGAATGGAATGGAATGGAATGGAATTGAACTGAATGCAATCAAATGGAATGGAAGGGAATGGAATGGAATGGAATGGATTGGAATGGAATCAACCCGAGTAGAACGGAATGGAATGGAATGGAATGGAATGGAATGGAATGGAATGGAATGGAATGGAATGGAATGGAATCGGATGGAATCGAATGGAATCGAATGGAATGGAATGGAATGGAATGGAATCTAATGGAATGGAATGGAATGGAATCAACCCGAGTAGAATGGAATGGATTGGAATGGAATGGAATGGAATGGAATCGAATGGAATGGAATGGAATGGAATGGAATGGAATGGAATGGAATGGAATGGAATGGAATCGAATGGAATGGAATGGAATGGAATCAACCCGAGTAGAATGAAATGGTTTGGAATGGAATGGAATGGAATGGAATGGAATGGAATGGAATGGAATGGAATGAACCCGAGTGGAATGGAATAGAATGGAATGGAAAGAATGGAATGGAACGGAATGGAATGGAATGGAATGGAATGATGAACCCGAGTAGAATGGAATGGATTGGAATGGAATGGAATGCAGTGGAATGGAATGGAATCGAATGGAATCGAATGGAATCAAATGGAATGGAATCTATTGGAGTGGAATGGAATGGAATGGAATGGAATGGAATGGAATGGAATTCAATGGAATAGAATGGAATGGAATGGAATGGAATGGAATGGAATGGAAACGAATGGAATCGAATGGGATGGTATGGAATGGAATGGAAGAGAATGGAATCAACCCGAGTGGAACGGAATGGAATGGAATGGAATAGAATGGAATGGAATGGAATGGAATGAAATGGAATGGAATGGAATGGAATCAACCCGAGTAGAATGGAATGGATTCGAATGGAATGGAATGGAATGGAATGGAAAGGAATCGAAAGGAATGGAATGGAATGGAAGGGAATGGAATGGAATGGAATGCAATGGAATGGAATCAACCCAAGTAGAATGGAATGGATTGGAATGGAATGGAATGGAATGGAATGGAATGGAATGGAATCAATCCGAGTAGAATGGATTGGATTGGAATGGAATGGAATGGAACGGAATGGAATGGAATGGAATGGAATGGAATGGCATGGAATGGAATGGAATCGAATGGAATGGAATGGAATGGAATGGAATGGAATGGAATGGAATGGAATGGAATGGAATGGAATGGAATCAACCCGAGAAGAACGTAATGGAATGGAACGGAATGGAATGGAATGGAATGGAATGGAATGGAATGGAATGGAATTCAATGGAATGGAATGGAATGGAATGGAATGGAATGGAATGGAATGGAATGGAATGGAATGGATTGGAATGGAATCAACCCGAGTAGAATGGAATGGAATGGAATGGCATGGAATGGAATGGAATCGAATGGAATGGAATGGAATCAACCCGAGTCAAATGGAATGGAATGGAATGGAATCGAATGGAATGGAATCAACCCGAGTAGAATGGAATGGATTGGGTTGGGCTGGAATAGAATGGAATGGAATGGAATCAATCCGAGTAGAATGGAATGGAATGGAATGGAATGGAATTCAATGTAATAGAATGGAATTGAATCAACCCGCATGGAACGGAATGGAAAGGAACTGAAAGGAAAAGAACAAAATGGAACGGAATCAACCCGAGCAGAACGGAACGGGATGGGTCGGGACGGGACGGGACGGGACGGTTCGCGATGGGATGGAATGGAACAGAACGCAACGGCATGGAATCAACCCGAGAAGAATGGAATGGAATGGAATGGAATGGAATGGAAAGGAATGGAATAGAATAGTATGGAATTGAAACAACCCGCGTGGAACGGAATGGAACGGAACGGAAAGGAACGGAACGGAATGGAAAGGAATCAACCCGAGTACAACGGCACGGGTTGGGACGGGACGGAAGGGAACGGAGCGGAACTCAATGGAATCAACCCGAGTAGAAGGGAATGGAATGGAATGGAATGGAATGGAATGGAATGGAATGGAATGGAATGGAATGGAATGGAATGGAATGGAATCAACCCGAGTAGAACGGAATGGAATGGAATGGAATGGAATGGAATGGAATGGAATGGAATGGAATGGAATGGAATGGAATCAACCCGAGTAGAATGGAATGGAATGGAATGGAATGGAATAGAATGGAATGGAATGGAATGGAATGGAATGGAATGGAATGGAATGGAATGGAATGGAATGGAATGGAGTGGAATGGAATGGAATGGAATGGAATGGAATGGAATGGAATGGAATGGAATGGAATGGAATTGAACTGAATGCAATCAAATGGAATGGAAGGGAATGGAATGGAATGGAATGGATTGGAATGGAATCAACCCGAGTAGAACGGAATGGAATGGAATGGAATGGAATGGAATGGAATGGAATGGAATGGAATGGAATGGAATGGAATCGGATGGAATCGAATGGAATGGAATGGAATGGAATGGAATGGAATGGAATCTAATGGAATGGAATGGAATGGAATCAACCCGAGTAGAATGGAATGGATTGGAATGGAATGGAAGGGAATGGAATCGAATGGAATGGAATGGAATGGAATGGAATGGAATGGAATGGAATGGAATGGAATGGAATGGAATGGAATGGAATCGAATGGAATGGAATGGAATCAACCCGAGTAGAATGAAATGGTTTGGAATGGAATGGAATGGAATGGAATGGAATGGAATGGAATGGAATGGAATGAACCCGAGTGGAATGGAATAGAATGGAATGGAAAGAATGGAATGGAACGGAATGGAATGGAATGGAATGGAATGATGAACCCGAGTAGAATGGAATGGATTGGAATGGAATGGAATGCAGTGGAATGGAATGGAATCGAATGGAATCGAATGGAATCAAATGGAATGGAATCTATTGGAGTGGAATGGAATGGAATGGAATGGAATGGAATTCAATGGAATAGAATGGAATGGAATGGAATGGAATGGAATGGAATGGAAACGAATGGAATCGAATGGGATGGTATGGAATGGAATGGAAGAGAATGGAATCAACCCGAGTGGAACGGAATGGAATGGAATGGAATAGAATGGAATGGAATGGAATGGAATGAAATGGAATGGAATGGAATGGAATCAACCCGAGTAGAATGGAATGGATTCGAATGGAATGGAATGGAATGGAATGGAAAGGAATCGAAAGGAATGGAATGGAATGGAAGGGAATGGAATGGAATGGAATGCAATGGAATGGAATCAACCCAAGTAGAATGGAATGGATTGGAATGGAATGGAATGGAATGGAATGGAATGGAATGGAATCAATCCGAGTAGAATGGATTGGATTGGAATGGAATGGAATGGAACGGAATGGAATGGAATGGAATGGAATGGAATGGCATGGAATGGAATGGAATCGAATGGAATGGAATGGAATGGAATGGAATGGAATGGAATGGAATGGAATGGAATGGAATGGAATGGAATGGAATCAACCCGAGAAGAACGTAATGGAATGGAACGGAATGGAATGGAATGGAATGGAATGGAATGGAATGGAATGGAATTCAATGGAATGGAATGGAATGGAATGGAATGGAATGGAATGGAATGGAATGGAATGGAATGGATTGGAATGGAATCAACCCGAGTAGAATGGAATGGAATGGAATGGAATGGAATGGAATGGAATCGAATGGAATGGAATGGAATGGAATGGAATGGAATGGAATCAACCCGAGTCAAATGGAATGGAATGGAATGGAATCGAATGGAATGGAATCAACCCGAGTAGAATGGAATGGATTGGGTTGGGCTGGAATAGAATGGAATGGAATGGAATCAATCCGAGTAGAATGGAATGGAATGGAATGGAATGGAATTCAATGTAATAGAATGGAATTGAATCAACCCGCATGGAACGGAATGGAAAGGAACTGAAAGGAAAAGAACAAAATGGAACGGAATCAACCCGAGCAGAACGGAACGGGATGGGTCGGGACGGGACGGGACGGGACGGTTCGCGATGGGATGGAATGGAACAGAACGCAACGGCATGGAATCAACCCGAGAAGAATGGAATGGAATGGAATGGAATGGAATGGAAAGGAATGGAATAGAATAGTATGGAATTGAAACAACCCGCGTGGAACGGAATGGAACGGAACGGAAAGGAACGGAACGGAATGGAAAGGAATCAACCCGAGTACAACGGCACGGGTTGGGACGGGACGGAAGGGAACGGAGCGGAACTCAATGGAATCAACCCGAGTAGAAGGGAATGGAATGGAATGGAATGGAATGGAATGGAATGGAATGGAATGGAATGGAATGGAATGGAATGGAATGGAATGGAATCAACCCGAGTAGAACGGAATGGAATGGAATGGAATGGAATGGAATGGAATGGAATGGAATGGAATGGAATGGAATGGAATGGAATGGAATCAACCCGAGTAGAATGGAATGGAATGGAATGGAATGGAATAGAATGGAATGGAATGGAATGGAATGGAATGGAATGGAATGGAATGGAATGGAATGGAATGGATTGGAATGGAATGGAATGGAATGGAATGGAATGGAACGGAATGGAATGGAATCGAATGGAGTCGAATGGAATCGAATGGAATGGACAGGAAGAGAATGGAATCAACTCGAGTAGAACGGAATGGAATGGAATGGAATGGAATGGAATGGAGTGGAGTGGAATGGAATGGAATGGAATGGAATGGAATGGAATGGAATTGAACTGAATGCAATGGAATGGAATGGAAGGGAATGGAATGGAATGGAATGGAATGGAATGGAATGGAATGGAATGGAATCAACCCGAGTAGAACGGAATGGAATGGAATGGAATGGAATGGAATGGAATGGAATGGAATGGAATGGAATCGGATGGAATCGAATGGAATCGAACGGAATGGAATGGAATGGAATGGAATCTAATGGAATGGAATGGAATGGAATCAACCCGAGTAGAATGGAATGGATTGGAATGGAATGGAATGGAATGGAATGGAATGGAATGGAATGGAATGGAATGGAATCGAATGGAATGGAATGGAATGGAATGGAATGGAATCGAATGGAATGGAATGGAATCAACCCGATTAGAATGAAATGGGTTGGAATGGAATGGAATGGAATGGAATGGAATGGAATGGAATGGAATGCAATGAACCCGAGTGGAATGGAATAGAATGGAATGGAAAGAATGGAATGGAACGGAATGGAATGGAATGGAATGGAATGATGAACCCGAGTAGAATGGAATGGATTGGAATGGAATCGAATGGAATCAAATGGAATGGAATCTATTGGACTGGAATGGAATGGAATGGAATGGAATGGAATGGAATGGAATGGAATTCAATGGAATAGAATGGAATGGAATGGAATGGAATGGAATGGAATGGAACCGAATGGAATCGAATGGGATGGTATGGAATGGAATGGAAGAGAATGGAATCAACCCGAGTGGAACGGAATGGAATGGAATGGAATAGAATGGAATGGAATGGAATGGAATGCAATGGAATGGAATGGAATGGAATCAACCCGAGTAGAATGGAATGGATTCGAATGGAATGGAATGGAATGGAATGGAAAGGAATCGAAAGGAATGGAATGGAATGGAAGGGAATGGAATGGAATGGAATGCAATGGAATGGAATCAACCCAAGTAGAATGGAATGGATTGGAATGGAATGGAATGGAATGGAATGGAATGGAATCAATCCGAGTAGAATGGATTGGATTGGAATGGAATGGAATGGAATGGAATGGAATGGAATGGAATGGCATGGAATGGAATGGAATCGAATGGAATGGAATGGAATGGAATGGAATGGAATGGAATGGAATGGAATGGAATGGAATCAACCCGAGAATAACGTAATGGAATGGAACGGAATGGAATGCAATGGAATGGAATGGAATGGAATGGAATGGAATGGAATTCAATGGAATGGAATGGAATGGAATGGAATAGAATGGAATGGAATGGAATGGAATGGAATGGAATGGAATGGATTGGAATGGAATCAACCCGAGTAGAATGGAATGGAATGGAATGGAATGGAATGGAATGGAATGGAATGGAATGGAATGGAATGGAATGGAATGGAATGGAATGGAATGGAATGGAATGGAATGGAATGGAATCAACCCGAGTCGAATGGAATGGAATGGAATGGGATGGAATGGAATGGAATGGAATGGAATGGAATAGAATGGAATAGAATGGAATGGAATGGAATGGCATGGAGTGGAATGGAATGGAATCAACCCGAGTAGAATGGAATGGATTGGAATGGAATGGAATGGAATGGAATCGAATGGAATGGAATGGAATGGAATTGAATGGAATCGAATGGAATCGAATGGAATCGAATGGAATAAAAACGAGTAGAACGGAATGGAATGCAATGGAATGGAATGGAATGGAATGGAATGGAATGGAATCGAATGGAATCGAATGGAATAAAAACGAGTAGAACGGAATGGAATGGAATGGAATGGAATGGAATGGAATGGAATGGAATGGAATGGAATGGAATGGAATGGAGTTCAATGGAATGGAATGGAATGGAATGAAATGGAATGAAATGGAATGGAATCGAATGGAATGGAATGGAATGGAATGGAATAGAATGGAGTCAACCCGAGTAGAACGGAGTGGAATGGAATGGAATGGAATGGAAGGGAATGGAATGGAATGGAATGCAATGGAATGGAATCAACCCAAGTAGAATGGAATGGATTGGAATGGAATGGAATGGAATGGAATGGAATGGAAGGGAATGGAATGGAATGGAGTGGAATGGAATGGAATGGAATGGAATGGAATGGAATGGAATGGAATGGAATGGAATCGATTTCAATGGAATGGAATTGAATGGAATGGAATGGAATGGAATGGAACGGAATGGAATGGAATGGAATGGAATGGAATAGAATGGAATCAACCCGAGTAGAAAGGAATGGAATGGAAAGGAATGGAAAGGAATGGAATGGAAAGGAATGGAATGGAATGGAAAGGTATGGAATGGAATCGAATGGAATCGAAAGGAATGGAATGGAATGGAATGGAATGGAATGGAATGGAATGGAATGGAATCAAACCGAGTAGAATGGAATGGATTGGAATGGAATGGATTGGAATGGAATGGAATCGAAAGGAATGGAATGGAATGGAATGCAATGGAATGGAATGGAATGGAATGGAATGTAATGGAATGGAATGGAATGGAATCAACCCAAGTAGAATGGAATGGATTGGAATGGAATGGAATGGAATGGAATGGAAGGAAATCAACCGGAGTAGAATGGATTGGATTGGAATGGAATGGAATGGAATGGAATAGAAAGGAATGGAATGGAATGGAATGGAATGGAATGGAATGGAATGGAATGGAATGGAATGGAATGGAATGGAATAGAATGGAATCAACCCGAGTAGAACGGAATGGAATGGAATGGAATGGAATGGAATAGAATGGAATCCACCCGAGTAGAACGGAATGGAATGGAATGGAATGGAATGGAATGGAATGGAATGGAATGGAATGGAATCGAATGGAATGGAATGGAATGGAGTGGAATGGAATGAAATGGAATGGAAATCAACCCTAGTAGAACGGAATGGAATGGAATGGAATGGAATGGAATGGAATGGAATGGAATGGAATGGAGTGGAATGGAATTGAACGGAATGGAATGGAATGGAATGGAATGGAATTGAACTGAATGGAATCGAATGGAATGGAATGGAAGGGAATGGAATGGAATCAACCCGAGTAGAACGGAATGGAATGGAATGGAATTTAATGGAATGGAATGGAATGGAATGGAATGGAATGGAATGGAATCGGAAGGAATCGAATGGAATGGAATGGAATGGAATGGAATGGAATGGAATGGAATGGAATGGAATGGAATCAACCCGAGTAGAATGGAATGGATTGGAATGGAATGGAATGGAATGGAATCGATTGGAATGGAATGGAATGGAATGGAATGGAATGGAATGGAATGGAATAGATTGGAATGGAATCAACCCGAGTAGAATGAAATGGATTGGAATGGAATGGAATGGAATGGAATGGAATCGAATGGAATGGAATGGAATGGAATCAACCCGAGTAGAACGGAATGGAATGGAATGGAATGGAATGGAATGGAATGGAATGGAATGGAATGGAATGGAATGGATTTCAATGGAATGGAATGGAATGGAATGGAATGGAATGGAATGAACCCGAGTAGAATGGAATGGAATGGAATGGAATGGAATGCAATGGAATGGAATGGAATGGAATGGATTGGAATGGAATTCAATGGAATAGAATGGAATCGAAGGAATGGAATGGAATGGAATGGTATGGAATCGAATGGAATGGAATGGAATGGAATGGAATGGAATGAAATGGAATGGAATGGAATGGAATGGAATCAACCCGGGTAGAATCAAATGGATTTGAATGGAATGGAATCGAATGGAATGGAATGGATTTGAATGGAATGGAATCGAATGGAATGGAATGGAATGGAATGGAATGGAATGGAATGGAATGGAATGGAATCAAACCAAGAAGAATGGAATGGATTGTAATGGAATGGAATCGAATGGAATCGAATGGAATGGAATGGAATAGAATGGAATGGAATGGAATGGAATCAACCCGAGTAGAATGGAATGGATTGGAGTGGAATGGAATGGAATGGAATGGAATGGAATGGAATGGAATGGAATGGAATGAACCCGAGTGGAATGGAGTGGAATGCAATGGAATGGAATGGAATGGAATGGATTTGAATGGAAAGGAATGGAATGGAATGGAATGATCAACCCGAGTAGAATGGAATGGATTGGAATGGAATGGAATGGAATGGAATGGAATGGAATGGAATGGAATTCAAAGGAATAGAATGGAATGGAATGGAATGGAATGGAATGAAATGGAATGGAATTCAATGGAATAGAATGGAATGGAATGGAATGGAATGGAATTGAATGGAATGGAATGGAATGGAATGGAATGGAATGGAATGGAATGGAATCAACCCGAGTAGAATGGAATGGATTGGAATGCACTGGAATGGAATGGAATGGAATGGAATCAATCCGAGTAGAATGGAATGGAATGGAATTGAATGGAATTCAATGTAATAGTATGGAATTGAATCAACCCGCGTGGAACGGAATGGAACGGAACGGAAAGGAACGGAGCGGAATGGAACGGAATCAACCCGAGCAGAACGGAACGGGATGGGACGGGACGGGACGGGACGGGAAGGGACGGGTCCGGATGGGACGAAATGGAACGGAACGGAATGGCATGGAATCAACCCGAGTAGAATGGAATGGAATGGAATAGAATGGAATGGAATGGAATGGAATGGAATAGAATAGAATGGAATTGAATCAACTCGCAAGGAATGGAATGGAACGGAATGGAAAGGAATGGAATGGAATGGAATGGAACCAACCGAGCACAACGGCACGGGACGGGATAGGACGGGACGGGACGGGACGGAACGGAACTGAACGGAACTCAATGGAAACAACCCGAGTAGAACGGAATGGAATAGAATGGAATGGAATGGAATGGAATGGAATGGAATGGAATGGAATGGAATGGAATGGAATGGAATGGAATGGAGTGGAATGGAAAGGAATGGAATGGAAACCAACCCGAGTAGAACGGAATGGAATGGAATGGAATGGAATGGAATGGAATGGAATAGAATGAACCCGACAGGAATGGAATGGAATGGAATGGAATGGAAAGAATGGAATGGAATGGAATGGAACGGAATGGAATGGAATGGAACGGAATGATCAACCCGAGTAAAATGGAATGGATTGAAATGGAATGGAATGGAGTGGAATGGAATGGAATCGAATGGAATCGAATGGAATCGAATGGAATGGAACCTAATGGAGTGGAATAGAATGGAATGGAATGGAATGGAAAGGAATGGAATGGAATGGAATGGAATGGAATTCAATTGAATAGAACGGAATGGAATGGAATGGAATGGAATGGAATGGAATGGAATGGAATGGAATGGAACCTAAAGGAATTGAATAGGATGGTATGGATTTTAATGGAAGAGAATGGAATCAACCCGAGTGGAACGGAATGGAATGGAATGGAATGGAATGGAATGGAATGGAATGGAATGGAATGGAACGGAATGGAATGGAATGGAATCAACCCGAGTAGAATGGAATGGATTGGAATGGAATGGAATGGAATGGAATCGAAAGGAATGGAATGGAATGGAATGGAATGGAATGGAATGGAATGGAATGAAATGGAATTCATTGGAATAGAATGGAATGGAAAGGAATGGAATGGAATGGAATCGAATGGAATGGAATGGAATGGAATGGAACGGAATGGAATCAACCCGAGTAGTATGGAATGGATTGGAATGGAATGGAATGGAATGGAATGGAATTGAAAGGAATGGAATGGAATGGAATGGAATGGAATGGAAAGGAATGGAATGGAATGGAATGGAATCAACACAAGTAGAATAGAATGGATTGCAATGGAATGGAGTGGAATGGAATGCAAAGAAATCAACCCGAGTAGAATGGATTGGATTGGAATGGAATGGAATGGAATCGAATGGAATGGAATGGAATGGAATGGAATCAACCCGAGAACAATGTAATGGAATGGAATGGAATGGAATGGAATGGAATGGAATGGAATTCAATGGAATGGAATTAAATGGAATGGAATGGAATGGAATGGAATGGAATAGAATGGATTCAACCCGAGTAGAACGGAATGGAATGGAATGGAATGGAATGGAATGGAATGGAATGGAATGGAATGGAATGGTATGGAATGGAATGGAATGGAATGGAATGGAATGGAATGGAATGGAATCAACCCGAGTAGAATGGAATGGATTGTAATGGAATGGAATGGAATGGAATTGAATGGAATCGAACGGAATGGAATGGAATGGAATGGAATGGAATGGAATGGAATCAAAACGAGTAGAACGGAATGGAATGGAATGGAATCGAATGGAATGGAATCAACCCGAGTAGAATGGAATGGATTGGGTTGGGCTGGAATAGAATGGAATGGAATGGAATCAATCCGAGTAGAATGGAATGGAATGGAATGGAATGGAATTCAATGTAATAGAATGGAATTGAATCAACCCGCATGGAACGGAATGGAACGGAACTGAAAGGAAAAGAACAAAATGGAACGGAATCAACCCGAGCAGAACGGAACGGGATGGGTCGGGACGGGACGGGACGGGACGGTTCGCGATGGGACGTAATGGAACAGAACGGAACGGCATGGAATCAACCCGAGAAGAATGGAATGGAATGGAATGGAATGGAATGGAAAGGAATGGAATAGAATAGTATGGAATTGAAACAACCCGCGTGGAACGGAATGGAACGGAACGGAAAGGAACGGAACGGAATGGAAAGGAATCAACCCGAGTACAACGGCACGGGACGGGACGGGACGGAACGGAATGGAACGGAACTCAATGGAATCAACCCGAGTAGAAGGGAATGGAATGGAATGGAATGGAATGGAATGGAATGGAATGGAATGGAATCAACCCGAGTAGAACGGAATGGAATGGAATGGAATGGAATGGAATGGAATGGAATGGAATGGAATCAACCCGAGTAGAATGGAATGGAATGGAATGGAATGGAATAGAATGGAATGGAATGGAATGGAATGGAATGGAATGGAATGGAATGGAATGGATTGGAATGGAATGGAATGGAATGGAATGGAATGGAACGGAATGGAATGGAATCGAATGGAGTCGAATGGAATCGAATGGAATGGACAGGAAGAGAATGGAATCAACTCGAGTAGAACGGAATGGAATGGAATGGAATGGAATGGAATGGAGTGGAATGGAATGGAATGGAATGGAATGGAATGGAATGGAATGGAATTGAACTGAATGCAATCGAATGGAATGGAAGGGAATGGAATGGAATGGAATGGAATGGAATGGAATGGAATGGAATGGAATCAACCCGACTACAACGGAATGGAATGGAATGGAATGGAATGAAATGGAATGGAATGGAATCGGATGGAATCGAATGGAATCGAATGGAATGGAATGGAATGGAATGGAATCTAATGGAATGGAATGGAATGGAATCAACCCGAGTAGAATGGAATTGACTGGACTGGAATGGAATGGAATGGAATCGAATGGAATGGAATGGAATGGAATGGAATGGAATGGAATGGAATGGAATGGAATGGAATGGAATGGAATGGAATCAACCCGAGTAGAATGAAATGGGTTGGAATGGAATGGAATGGAATGGAATGGAATGGAATGAACCCGAGTGGAATGGAATAGAATGGAATGGAAAGAATGGAATGGAACGGAATGGAATGGAATGGAATGGAATGATGAACCCGAGTAGAATGGAATGGATTGGAATGGAATGGAATGCAGTGGAATGGAATGGAATCGAATGGAATAGAATGGAATCAAATGGAATAGAATCTATTGGAGTGGAATGGAATGGAATGGAATGGAATGGAATGGAATGGAATTCAATGGAATAGAATGGAATGGAATGGAATGGAATGGAATGGAACCGAATGGAATCGAATGGGATGGTATGGAATGGAATGGAAGAGAATGGAATCAACCCGAGTGGAACGGAATGGAATGGAATGGAATAGAATGGAATGGAATGGAATGGAATGCAATGGAATGGAATGGAATGGAATCAACCCGAGTAGAATGGAATGGATTCGAATGGAATGGAATGGAATGGAATGGAAAGGAATCGAAAGGAATGGAATGGAATGGAAGGGAATGGAATGGAATGGAATGCAATGGAATGGAATCAACCCAAGTAGAATGGAATGGATTGGAATGGAATGGAATGGAATGGAATGGAATAGAATGGAATCAATCCGAGTAGAATGGATTGGATTGGAATGGAATGGAATGGAATGGAATGGAATGGAATGGAATGGAATGGAATGGCATGGAATGGAATGGAATGGAATGGAATGGAATGGAATGGAATGGAATGGAATCAACCCGAGAAGAACGTAATGGAATGGAACGGAATGGAATGGAATGGAATGGAATGGAATGGAATGGAATTCAATGGAATGGAATGGAATGGAATGGAATGGAATGGAATGGAATGGAATGGAATGGATTGGAATGGAATCAACCCGAGTAGAATGGAATGGAATGGAATGGAATGGAATGGAATGGAATGGAATGGAATGGAATGGAATGGAATGGAATGGAATCAACCCGAGTAGAATGGAATGGATTGGGTTGGGCTGGAATAGAATGGAATGGAATGGAATCAATCCGAGTAGAATGGAATGGAATGGAATGGAATGGATTTCAATGTAATAGAATGGAATTGAATCAACCCTCATGGAACGGAATGGAACGGAACTGAAAGGAAAAGAACAAAATGGAACGGAATCAACCCGAGCAGAACGGAACGGGATGGGTCGGGACGGGACGGGACGGGACGGTTCGCGATGGGACGGAATGGAACAGAACGGAACGGCATGGAATCAACCCGAGAAGAATGGAATGGAATGGAATGGAATGGAATGGAAAGGAATGGAATAGAATAGTATGGAATTGAAACAACCCGCGTGGAACGGAATGGAACGGAACGGAAAGGAACGGAACGGAATGGAAAGGAATCAACCCGAGTACAACGGCACGGGACGGGACGCGACGGAACGGAACGGAACGGAACTCAATGGAATCAACCCGAGTAGAAGGGAATGGAATGGAATGGAATGGATTCGAATGGAATGGAATGGAATGGAATCAACCCGAGTAGAACGGAATGGAATGGAATGGAATGGAATGGAATGGAATGGAATGGAATGGAATGGAATGGAATGGAATGGAATGGAATGGAATGGAATGGAATGGAATCAACCCGAGAAGAATGGAATGGAATGGAATGGAATGGAATAGAATGGAATGGAATGGAATGGAATGGAATGGAATGGAATGGAATGGAATGGAATGGATTGGAATGGAATGGAATGGAATGAAATGGAATGGAACGGAACGGAATGGAATGGAATCGAATGGAGTCGAATGGAATCGAATGGAATGGACAGGAAGAGAATGGAATCAACTCGAGTAGAACGGAATGGAATGGAATGGAATGGAATGGAATGGAATGGAGTGGAATGGAATTTAATGGAATGGAATGGAATGGAATGGATTGGAATGGAATGGAATTGAACTGAATGCAATCGAATGGAATGGAAGGGAATGGAATGGAAGGGAATGGAATGGAATGGAATGGAATGGAATGGAATCGAATGGAATCGAATGGAATCAAATGGAATAGAATCTATTGGAGTGGAATGGAATGGAATGGAATGGAATGGAATGGAATGGAATTCAATGGAATAGAATGGAATTGAATCAACCCTCATGGAACGGAATGGAACGGAACTGAAAGGAAAAGAACAAAATGGAACGGAATCAACCCGAGCAGAACGGAACGGGATGGGTCGGGACGGGACGGGACGGGACGGTTCGCGATGGGACGGAATGGAACAGAACGGAACGGCATGGAATCAACCCGAGAAGAATGGAATGGAATGGAATGGAATGGAATGGAAAGGAATGGAATAGAATAGTATGGAATTGAAACAACCCGCGTGGAACGGAATGGAACGGAACGGAAAGGAACGGAACGGAATGGAAAGGAATCAACCCGAGTACAACGGCACGGGACGGGACGGGACGGAACGGAACGGAACGGAACTCAATGGAATCAACCCGAGTAGAAGGGAATGGAATGGAATGGAATGGAATGGAATGGAATGGAATGGAATGGAATCAACCCGAGTAGAACGGAATGGAATGGAATGGAATGGAATGGAATGGAATGGAATGGAATGGAATGGAATGGAATGGAATGGAATGGAATGGAATCAACCCGAGAAGAATGGAATGGAATGGAATGGAATGGAATAGAATGGAATGGAATGGAATGGAATGGAATGGAATGGAATGGAATGGAATGGAATGGAATGGAATGGATTGGAATGGAATGGAATGGAATGGAATGGAATGGAATGGAACGGAATGGAATGGAATCGAATGGAGTCGAATGGAATCGAATGGAATGGACAGGAAGAGAATGGAATCAACTCGAGTAGAACGGAATGGAATGGAATGGAATGGAATGGAATGGAGTGGAATGGAATGGAATGGAATGGAATGGAATGGAATGGAATGGAATGGAATGGAATTGAACTGAATGCAATCGAATGGAATGGAAGGGAATGGAATGGAAGGGAATGGAATGGAATGGAATGGAATGGAATGGAATCGAATGGAATCGAATGGAATCAAATGGAATAGAATCTATTGGAGTGGAATGGAATGGAATGGAATGGAATGGAATGGAACGGAATGGAATGGAATCGAATGGAGTCGAATGGAATCGAATGGAATGGACAGGAAGAGAATGGAATCAACTCGAGTAGAACGGAATGGAATGGAATGGAATGGAATGGAATGGATTGGAATGGAATGGAATGCAGTGGAATGGAATGGAATGGAATGGAATCGAATGGAATGGAATCAACCCGAGTAGAATGGAATGGATTGGGTTGGGCTGGAATAGAATGGAATGGAATGGAATCAATCCGAGTAGAATGGAATGGAATGGAATGGAATGGAATTCAATGTAATAGAATGGAATTGAATCAACCCTCATGGAACGGAATGGAACGGAACTGAAAGGAAAAGAACAAAATGGAACGGAATCAACCCGAGCAGAACGGAACGGGATGGGTCGGGACGGGACGGGACGGGACGGTTCGCGATGGGACGGAATGGAACAGAACGGAACGGCATGGAATCAACCCGAGAAGAATGGAATGGAATGGAATGGAATGGAATGGAAAGGAATGGAATAGAATAGTATGGAATTGAAACAACCCGCGTGGAACGGAATGGAACGGAACGGAAAGGAACGGAACGGAATGGAAAGGAATCAACCCGAGTACAACGGCACGGGACGGGACGCGACGGAACGGAACGGAACGGAACTCAATGGAATCAACCCGAGTAGAAGGGAATGGAATGGAACGGAATGGAATGGAATGGAATGGAATGGAATGGAATCAACCCGAGTAGAACGGAATGGAATGGAATGGAATGGAATGGAATGGAATGGAATGGAATGGAATGGAATCAACCCGAGAAGAATGGAATGGAATGGAATGGAATGGAATAGAATGGAATGGAATGGAATGGAATGGAATGGAATGGAATGGAATGGAATGGAATGGAATGGATTGGAATGGAATGGAATGGAATGGAATGGAATGGAATGGAACGGAATGGAATGGAATCGAATGGAGTCGAATGGAATCGAATGGAATGGACAGGAAGAGAATGGAATCAACTCGAGTAGAACGGAATGGAATGGAATGGAATGGAATGGAATGGAATGGAGTGGAATGGAATGGAATGGAATGGAATGGAATGGAATGGAATGGAATGGAATGGAATGGAATGGAATGGAATGGAATGGAATGGAATCGGATGGAATCGAATGGAATCGAATGGAATGGAATGGAATGGAATGGAATCTAATGGAATGGAATGGAATGGAATCAACCCGAGTAGAATGGAATGGATTGGAATGGAATGGAATGGAATGGAATGGAATGGAATGGAATGGAATGGAATGGAATCGAATGGAATGGAATGGAATCAACCCGAGTAGAATGAAATGGGTTGGAATGGAATGGAATGGAATGGAATGGAATGGAATGGAATGGAATGGAATGAACCCGAGTGGAATGGAATAGAATGGAATGGAAAGAATGGAATGGAACGGAATGGAATGGAATGGAATGGAATGATGAACCCGAGTAGAATGGAATGGATTGGAATGGAATGGAATGCAGTGGAATGGAATGGAATCGAATGGAATCGAATGGAATCAAATGGAATGGAATCTATTGGAGTGGAATGGAATGGAATGGAATGGAATGGAATGGAATGGAATTCAATGGAATAGAATGGAATGGAATGGAATGGAATGGAATGGAATGGAACCGAATGGAATCGAATGGGATGGTATGGAATGGAATGGAAGAGAATGGAATCAACCCGAGTGGAACGGAATGGAATGGAATGGAATAGAATGGAATGGAATGGAATGGAATGCATTGGAATGGAATGGAATGGAATCAACCCGAGTAGAATGGAATGGATTCGAATGGAATGGAATGGAATGGAATGGAAAGGAATCGAAAGGAATGGAATGGAATGGAAGGGAATGGAATGGAATGGAATGCAATGGAATGGAATCAACCCAAGTAGAATGGAATGGATTGGAATGGAATGGAATGGAATGGAATGGAATGGAATGGAATCAATCCGAGTAGAATGGATTGTATTGGAATGGAATGGAATGGAATGGAATGGAATGGAATGGCATGGAATGGAATGGAATGGAATGGAATGGAATGGAATGGAATGGAATGGCATGGAATGGAATGGAATGGAATGGAATGGAATGGAATGGAATGGAATGGAATGGAATGGAATGGAATGGAATGGAATCAACCCGAGAAGAACGTAATGGAATGGAACGGAATGGAATGGAATGGAATGGAATGGAATGGAATGGAATGGAATTCAATGGAATGGAATGGAATTCAATGGAATGGAATGGAATGGAATGGAATGGAATGGAATGGAATGGAATGGATTGGAATGGAATAAACCCGAGTAGAATGGAATGGAATGGAATGGAATGGAATGGAATGGAATGGAATGGAATGGAATGGAATGGAATGGAATGGAATCGAATGGAATGGAATGGAATGGAGTGGAATGGAATGAAATGGAATGGAAATCAACCCGAGTAGAACGGAATGGAATGGAATGGAATGGAATGGAATGGAATGGAATGGAGTGGAATGGAATTGAACGGAATGGAATGGAATGGAATGGAATGGAATGGAATGGAATGGAATTGAACTGAATGGAATGGAATGGAATGGAATGGAATGGAATGGAATGGAATGGAATGGAATGGAATGGAATCAACCCGAGTAGAACGGAATGGAATGGAATGGAATTTAATGGAAAGGAATGGAATGGAATGGAATGGAATGGAATGGAATGGAATCGGAAGGAATGGAATGGAATGGAATGGAATGGAATGGAATGGAGTGGAATGGAATTTAATGGAATGGAATGGAATGGAATGGATTGGAATGGAATGGAATTGAACTGAATGCAATCGAATGGAATGGAAGGGAATGGAATGGAAGGGAATGGAATGGAATGGAATGGAATGGAATGGAATGGAATCGAATGGAATCGAATGGAATCAAATGGAATAGAATCTATTGGAGTGGAATGGAATGGAATGGAATGGAATGGAATGGAATGGAATTCAATGGAATAGAATGGAATTGAATCAACCCTCATGGAACGGAATGGAACGGAACTGAAAGGAAAAGAACAAAATGGAACGGAATCAACCCGAGCAGAACGGAACGGGATGGGTCGGGACGGGACGGGACGGGACGGTTCGCGATGGGACGGAATGGAACAGAACGGAACGGCATGGAATCAACCCGAGAAGAATGGAATGGAATGGAATGGAATGGAATGGAAAGGAATGGAATAGAATAGTATGGAATTGAAACAACCCGCGTGGAACGGAATGGAACGGAACGGAAAGGAACGGAACGGAATGGAAAGGAATCAACCCGAGTACAACGGCACGGGACGGGACGGGACGGAACGGAACGGAACGGAACTCAATGGAATCAACCCGAGTAGAAGGGAATGGAATGGAATGGAATGGAATGGAATGGAATGGAATGGAATGGAATCAACCCGAGTAGAACGGAATGGAATGGAATGGAATGGAATGGAATGGAATGGAATGGAATGGAATGGAATGGAATGGAATGGAATGGAATGGAATCAACCCGAGAAGAATGGAATGGAATGGAATGGAATGGAATAGAATGGAATGGAATGGAATGGAATGGAATGGAATGGAATGGAATGGAATGGAATGGATTGGAATGGAATGGAATGGAATGGAATGGAATGGAATGGAACGGAATGGAATGGAATCGAATGGAGTCGAATGGAATCGAATGGAATGGACAGGAAGAGAATGGAATCAACTCGAGTAGAACGGAATGGAATGGAATGGAATGGAATGGAATGGAGTGGAATGGAATGGAATGGAATGGAATGGAATGGAATGGAATGGAATGGAATTGAACTGAATGCAATCGAATGGAATGGAATGGAATGGAATGGAGTGGAATGGAATGGAATGGAATGGAATGGAATGGAATGGAATGGAATGGAATGGAATGGAATGGAATGGAATGGAATGGAATCGGATGGAATCGAATGGAATCGAATGGAATGGAATGGAATGGAATGGAATCTAATGGAATGGAATGGAATGGAATCAACCCGAGTAGAATGGAATGGATTGGAATGGAATGGAATGGAATGGAATGGAATGGAATGGAATGGAATGGAATGGAATCGAATGGAATGGAATGGAATCAACCCGAGTAGAATGAAATGGGTTGGAATGGAATGGAATGGAATGGAATGGAATGGAATGGAATGGAATGGAATGAACCCGAGTGGAATGGAATAGAATGGAATGGAAAGAATGGAATGGAACGGAATGGAATGGAATGGAATGGAATGATGAACCCGAGTAGAATGGAATGGATTGGAATGGAATGGAATGCAGTGGAATGGAATGGAATCGAATGGAATCGAATGGAATCAAATGGAATGGAATCTATTGGAGTGGAATGGAATGGAATGGAATGGAATGGAATGGAATGGAATTCAATGGAATAGAATGGAATGGAATGGAATGGAATGGAATGGAATGGAACCGAATGGAATCGAATGGGATGGTATGGAATGGAATGGAAGAGAATGGAATCAACCCGAGTGGAACGGAATGGAATGGAATGGAATAGAATGGAATGGAATGGAATGGAATGCATTGGAATGGAATGGAATGGAATCAACCCGAGTAGAATGGAATGGATTCGAATGGAATGGAATGGAATGGAATGGAAAGGAATCGAAAGGAATGGAATGGAATGGAAGGGAATGGAATGGAATGGAATGCAATGGAATGGAATCAACCCAAGTAGAATGGAATGGATTGGAATGGAATGGAATGGAATGGAATGGAATGGAATGGAATCAATCCGAGTAGAATGGATTGTATTGGAATGGAATGGAATGGAATGGAATGGAATGGAATGGCATGGAATGGAATGGAATGGAATGGAATGGAATGGAATGGAATGGAATGGCATGGAATGGAATGGAATGGAATGGAATGGAATGGAATGGAATGGAATGGAATGGAATGGAATGGAATGGAATGGAATGGAATCAACCCGAGAAGAACGTAATGGAATGGAACGGAATGGAATGGAATGGAATGGAATGGAATGGAATGGAATGGAATTCAATGGAATGGAATGGAATTCAATGGAATGGAATGGAATGGAATGGAATGGAATGGAATGGAATGGAATGGATTGGAATGGAATAAACCCGAGTAGAATGGAATGGAATGGAATGGAATGGAATGGAATGGAATGGAATGGAATGGAATGGAATGGAATGGAATGGAATCGAATGGAATGGAATGGAATGGAGTGGAATGGAATGAAATGGAATGGAAATCAACCCGAGTAGAACGGAATGGAATGGAATGGAATGGAATGGAATGGAATGGAATGGAGTGGAATGGAATTGAACGGAATGGAATGGAATGGAATGGAATGGAATGGAATGGAATGGAATTGAACTGAATGGAATGGAATGGAATGGAATGGAATGGAATGGAATGGAATGGAATGGAATGGAATGGAATCAACCCGAGTAGAACGGAATGGAATGGAATGGAATTTAATGGAAAGGAATGGAATGGAATGGAATGGAATGGAATGGAATGGAATCGGAAGGAATGGAATGGAATGGAATGGAATGGAATGGAATGGAGTGGAATGGAATTTAATGGAATGGAATGGAATGGAATGGATTGGAATGGAATGGAATTGAACTGAATGCAATCGAATGGAATGGAAGGGAATGGAATGGAAGGGAATGGAATGGAATGGAATGGAATGGAATGGAATGGAATCGAATGGAATCGAATGGAATCAAATGGAATAGAATCTATTGGAGTGGAATGGAATGGAATGGAATGGAATGGAATGGAATGGAATTCAATGGAATAGAATGGAATTGAATCAACCCTCATGGAACGGAATGGAACGGAACTGAAAGGAAAAGAACAAAATGGAACGGAATCAACCCGAGCAGAACGGAACGGGATGGGTCGGGACGGGACGGGACGGGACGGTTCGCGATGGGACGGAATGGAACAGAACGGAACGGCATGGAATCAACCCGAGAAGAATGGAATGGAATGGAATGGAATGGAATGGAAAGGAATGGAATAGAATAGTATGGAATTGAAACAACCCGCGTGGAACGGAATGGAACGGAACGGAAAGGAACGGAACGGAATGGAAAGGAATCAACCCGAGTACAACGGCACGGGACGGGACGGGACGGAACGGAACGGAACGGAACTCAATGGAATCAACCCGAGTAGAAGGGAATGGAATGGAATGGAATGGAATGGAATGGAATGGAATGGAATGGAATCAACCCGAGTAGAACGGAATGGAATGGAATGGAATGGAATGGAATGGAATGGAATGGAATGGAATGGAATGGAATGGAATGGAATGGAATGGAATCAACCCGAGAAGAATGGAATGGAATGGAATGGAATGGAATAGAATGGAATGGAATGGAATGGAATGGAATGGAATGGAATGGAATGGAATGGAATGGATTGGAATGGAATGGAATGGAATGGAATGGAATGGAATGGAACGGAATGGAATGGAATCGAATGGAGTCGAATGGAATCGAATGGAATGGACAGGAAGAGAATGGAATCAACTCGAGTAGAACGGAATGGAATGGAATGGAATGGAATGGAATGGAGTGGAATGGAATGGAATGGAATGGAATGGAATGGAATGGAATGGAATGGAATTGAACTGAATGCAATCGAATGGAATGGAAGGGAATGGAATGGAAGGGAATGGAATGGAATGGAATGGAATGGAATGGAATCGAATGGAATCGAATGGAATCAAATGGAATAGAATCTATTGGAGTGGAATGGAATGGAATGGAATGGAATGGAATGGAACGGAATGGAATGGAATCGAATGGAGTCGAATGGAATCGAATGGAATGGACAGGAAGAGAATGGAATCAACTCGAGTAGAACGGAATGGAATGGAATGGAATGGAATGGAATGGATTGGAATGGAATGGAATGCAGTGGAATGGAATGGAATGGAATGGAATCGAATGGAATGGAATCAACCCGAGTAGAATGGAATGGATTGGGTTGGGCTGGAATAGAATGGAATGGAATGGAATCAATCCGAGTAGAATGGAATGGAATGGAATGGAATGGAATTCAATGTAATAGAATGGAATTGAATCAACCCTCATGGAACGGAATGGAACGGAACTGAAAGGAAAAGAACAAAATGGAACGGAATCAACCCGAGCAGAACGGAACGGGATGGGTCGGGACGGGACGGGACGGGACGGTTCGCGATGGGACGGAATGGAACAGAACGGAACGGCATGGAATCAACCCGAGAAGAATGGAATGGAATGGAATGGAATGGAATGGAAAGGAATGGAATAGAATAGTATGGAATTGAAACAACCCGCGTGGAACGGAATGGAACGGAACGGAAAGGAACGGAACGGAATGGAAAGGAATCAACCCGAGTACAACGGCACGGGACGGGACGCGACGGAACGGAACGGAACGGAACTCAATGGAATCAACCCGAGTAGAAGGGAATGGAATGGAACGGAATGGAATGGAATGGAATGGAATGGAATGGAATCAACCCGAGTAGAACGGAATGGAATGGAATGGAATGGAATGGAATGGAATGGAATGGAATGGAATGGAATCAACCCGAGAAGAATGGAATGGAATGGAATGGAATGGAATAGAATGGAATGGAATGGAATGGAATGGAATGGAATGGAATGGAATGGAATGGAATGGAATGGAATGGATTGGAATGGAATGGAATGGAATGGAATGGAATGGAATGGAACGGAATGGAATGGAATCGAATGGAGTCGAATGGAATCGAATGGAATGGACAGGAAGAGAATGGAATCAACTCGAGTAGAACGGAATGGAATGGAATGGAATGGAATGGAATGGAATGGAGTGGAATGGAATGGAATGGAATGGAATGGAATGGAATGGAATGGAATGGAATGGAATGGAATGGAATGGAATGGAATGGAATCGGATGGAATCGAATGGAATCGAATGGAATGGAATGGAATGGAATGGAATCTAATGGAATGGAATGGAATGGAATCAACCCGAGTAGAATGGAATGGATTGGAATGGAATGGAATGGAATGGAATGGAATGGAATGGAATGGAATGGAATGGAATCGAATGGAATGGAATGGAATCAACCCGAGTAGAATGAAATGGGTTGGAATGGAATGGAATGGAATGGAATGGAATGGAATGGAATGGAATGAACCCGAGTGGAATGGAATAGAATGGAATGGAAAGAATGGAATGGAACGGAATGGAATGGAATGGAATGGAATGATGAACCCGAGTAGAATGGAATGGATTGGAATGGAATGGAATGCAGTGGAATGGAATGGAATCGAATGGAATCGAATGGAATCAAATGGAATGGAATCTATTGGAGTGGAATGGAATGGAATGGAATGGAATGGAATGGAATGGAATTCAATGGAATAGAATGGAATGGAATGGAATGGAATGGAATGGAATGGAACCGAATGGAATCGAATGGGATGGTATGGAATGGAATGGAAGAGAATGGAATCAACCCGAGTGGAACGGAATGGAATGGAATGGAATAGAATGGAATGGAATGGAATGGAATGCATTGGAATGGAATGGAATGGAATCAACCCGAGTAGAATGGAATGGATTCGAATGGAATGGAATGGAATGGAATGGAAAGGAATCGAAAGGAATGGAATGGAATGGAAGGGAATGGAATGGAATGGAATGCAATGGAATGGAATCAACCCAAGTAGAATGGAATGGAATGGAATGGAATCAATCCGAGTAGAATGGATTGTATTGGAATGGAATGGAATGGAATGGAATGGAATGGAATGGCATGGAATGGAATGGAATGGAATGGAATGGAATGGAATGGCATGGAATGGAATGGAATGGAATGGAATGGAATGGAATGGAATCAACCCGAGAAGAACGTAATGGAATGGAACGGAATGGAATGGAATGGAAAGGAATGGAATGGAATGGAATGGAATTCAATGGAATGGAATGGAATTCAATGGAATGGAATGGAATGGAATGGAATGGAATGGAATGGAATGGAATGGAATGGAATGGAATGGAATGGAATGGAATGGAATGGAATGGAATGGAATGGAATCGAATGGAATGGAATGGAATGGAGTGGAATGGAATGAAATGGAATGGAAATCAACCCGAGTAGAACGGAATGGAATGGAATGGAATGGAATGGAATGGAATGGAATGGAGTGGAATGGAATTGAACGGAATGGAATGGAATGGAATGGAATGGAATGGAATGGAATGGAATTGAACTGAATGGAATGGAATGGAATGGAATGGAATGGAATGGAATGGAATGGAATGGAATGGAATGGAATCAACCCGAGTAGAACGGAATGGAATGGAATGGAATTTAATGGAAAGGAATGGAATGGAATGGAATGGAATGGAATGGAATGGAATCGGAAGGAATGGAATGGAATGGAATGGAATGGAATGGAATGGAATGGTATGGAATGGAATGGAATGGAATCAACCCGAGTAGAATGGAATGGATTGGAATGGAATGGAATGGAATGGAATCGATTGGAAAGGAATGGAATGGAATGGAATGGAATGGAATGGAATGGAATGGATTGGAATGGAATCTACCCGAGTAGAATGAAATGGATTGGAATGGAATGGAATGGAATGGAATGGAATCGAATGGAATGGAATGGAATGGAATCAACCCGAGTAGAACGGAATGGAATGGAATGGAATGGAATGGAATGGAATGGAATGGAATGGAATGGAATGGAGTTCAATGGAATGGAATGGAATGGAATGAAATGGAATGGAATGGAATGGAATGGAATGGAATGGAATGGAATGGAATAGAATGGAATCAACCCGAGTAGAACGGAATGGAATGGAATGGAATGGAATGGAATGGAATGGAATGGAATGGAATGGAATGGAATGGAAGGGAATGGAATGGAATGG
Source organism: Gorilla gorilla gorilla (assembly GCF_029281585.2). NCBI lineage: Eukaryota > Metazoa > Chordata > Mammalia > Primates > Hominidae > Gorilla > Gorilla gorilla. The sequence goes on along the minus strand of NC_073239.2, from coordinate 47,368,929 downwards.
AATGCAATGGAATGGAATCAACCCAAGTAGAATGGAATGGATTGGAATGGAATGGAATGGAATGGAATGGAATGGAAGGGAATGGAATGGAATCGAATGGAATGGAATGGAATAGAATGGAATGGAATGGAATGGATTTCAATGGAATGGAATGGAATGGAATGGAATGGAATGGAAAGGAATGGAATGGAATGGAATGGAATGGAATGGAATGGAATGGAATGGAATAGAATGGAATCAACCCGAGTAGAACGGAATGGAATGGAATGGAATGGAATGGAATGCAATGGAATGGATTGGAATGGAATCAACCCGAGTAGAGTGGAATGGAATGGAATGGAATGGAATGGAATGGAATGGAATGGAATGAACCCGAGTGGAATGGAATAGAATGGAATGGAAAGAATGGAATGGAACGGAATGGAATGGAATGGAATGGAATGATGAACCCGAGTAGAATGGAATGGATTGGAATGGAATGGAATGCAGTGGAATGGAATAGAATCGAATGGAATCGAATGGAATCAAATGGAATAGAATCTATTGGAGTGGAATGGAATGGAATGGAATGGAATGGAATGGAATGGAATTCAATGGAATGGAATTCAATGGAATAGACTGGAATGGAATGGAATGGAATGGAATGGAATGGAACCGAATGGAATCGAATGGGATGGTATGGAATGGAATGGAAGAGAATGGAATCAACCCGAGTGGAACGGAATGGAATGGAATGGAATAGAATGGAATGGAATGGAATGGAATGCAATGGAATGGAATGGAATGGAATCAACCCGAGTAGAATGGAATGGATTAGAATGGAATGGAATGGAATGGAATGGAAAGGAATCGAAAGGAATGGAATGGAATGGAAGGGAATGGAATGGAATGGAATGCAATGGAATGGAATCAACCCAAGTAGAATGGAATGGATTGGAATGGAATGGAATGGAATGGAATGGAATAGAATGGAATCAATCCGAGTAGAATGGATTGGATTGGAATGGAATGGAATGGAATGGAATGGAATGGAATGGAATGGAATGGAATGGAATGGAATGGCATGGAATGGAATGGAATGGAATGGAATGGAATGGAATGGAATGGAATGGAATGGAATGGAATCAACCCGAGAAGAACGTAATGGAATGGAACGGAATGGAATGGAATGGAATGGAATGGAATTCAATGGAATGGAATGGAATGGAATGGAATGGAATGGAATGCAATGGAATGGATTGGAATGGAATCAACCCGAGTAGAATGGAATGGAATGGAATGGAATGGAATGGAATGGAATGGAATGGAATGGAATGGAATGGAATGGAATCAACCCGAGTCGAATGGAATGGAATGGAATGGAATCGAATGGAATGGAATCAACCCGAGTAGAATGGAATGGATTGGGTTGGGCTGGAATAGAATGGAATGGAATGGAATCAATCCGAGTAGAATGGAATGGAATGGAATGGAATGGAATTCAATGTAATAGAATGGAATTGAATCAACCCTCATGGAACGGAATGGAACGGAACTGAAAGGAAAAGAACAAAATGGAACGGAATCAACCCGAGCAGAACGGAACGGGATGGGTCGGGACGGGACGGGACGGGACGGTTCGCGATGGGACGGAATGGAACAGAACGGAACGGCATGGAATCAACCCGAGAAGAATGGAATGGAATGGAATGGAATGGAATGGAAAGGAATGGAATAGAATAGTATGGAATTGAAACAACCCGCGTGGAACGGAATGGAACGGAACGGAAAGGAACGGAACGGAATGGAAAGGAATCAACCCGAGTACAACGGCATGGGACGGGACGGGACGGAACGGAACGGAACGGAACTCAATGGAATCAACCCGAGTAGAAGGGAATGGAATGGAATGGAATGGAATGGAATGGAATGGAATGGAATGGAATGGAATGGAATGGAATGGAATCAACCCGAGTAGAACGGAATGGAATGGAATGGAATGGAATGGAATGGAATGGAATGGAATGGAATGGAATGGAATGCAATGGAATGGAATGGAATGGAATGGAATGGAATGGAATGGAATGGAATCAACCCGAGAAGAATGGAATGGAATGGAATGGAATGGAATGGAATCGAATGGAATGGAAAGGAATGGAATGGAATCAACCCGAGTAGAATGGAATGGATTGGAATGGAATGGAATGGAATGGAATCGATTGGAAAGGAATGGAATGGAATGGAATGGAATGGAATGGAATGGAATGGATTGGAATGGAATCAACCCGAGTAGAATGAAATGGATTGGAATGGAATGGAATGGAATGGAATGGAATCGAATGGAATGGAATGGAATGGAATCAACCCGAGTAGAACGGAATGGAATGGAATGGAATGGAATGGAATGGAATGGAATGGAATGGAATGGAGTTCAATGGAATGGAATGGAATGGAATGAAATGGAATGGAATGGAATGGAATGGAATGGAATGGAATGGAATGGAATGGAATAGAATGGAATCAACCCGAGTAGAACGGAATGGAATGGAATGGAATGGAATGGAATGGAATGGAATGGAATGGAATGGAATGGAAGGGAATGGAATGGAATGGAATGCAATGGAATGGAATCAACCCAAGTAGAATGGAATGGATTGGAATGGAATGGAATGGAATAGAATGGAATGGAAGGGAATGGAATGGAATCGAATGGAATGGAATGGAATAGAATGGAATGGAATGGAATGGATTTCAATGGAATGGAATGGAATGGAATGGAATGGAATGGAATGGAATGGAATGGAATGGAATGGAATAGAATGGAATCAACCCGAGTAGAACGGAATGGAATGGAATGGAATGGAATGGAATGCAATGGAATGGATTGGAATGGAATCAACCCGAGTAGAATGGAATGGAATGGAATGGAATGGAATGGAATGGAATGGAATGGAATGGAATGGAATCAACCCGAGTCGAATGGAATGGAATGGAATGGAATCGAATGGAATGGAATCAACCCGAGTAGAATGGAATGGATTGGGTTGGGCTGGAATAGAATGGAATGGAATGGAATCAATCCGAGTAGAATGGAATGGAATGGAATGGAATGGAATTCTATGTAATAGAATGGAATTGAATCAACCCTCATGGAACGGAATGGAACGGAACTGAAAGGAAAAGAACAAAATGGAACGGAATCAACCCGAGCAGAACGGAACGGGATGGGTCGGGACGGGACGGGAAGGGACGGTTCGCGATGGGACGGAATGTAACAGAACGGAACGGCATGGAATCAACCCGAGAAGAATGGAATGGAATGGAATGGAATGGAATGGAATGGAAAGGAATGGAATAGAATAGTATGGAATTGAAACAACCAGCGTGGAACGGAATGAAACGGAACGGAAAGGAACGGAACAGAATGGAAAGGAATCAACCCGAGTACAACGGCACGGGACGGGACGGGACGGAACGGAACGGAACGGAACTCAATGGAATCAACCCGAGTAGAAGGGAATGGAATGGAATGGAATGGAATGGAATGGAATGGAATGGAATGGAATGGAATGGAATGGAATCAACCCGAGTAGAACGGAATGGAATGGAATGGAATGGAATGGAATGGAATGGAATGGAATGGAATGGAATGGAATGGAATGGAATGGAATGGAATCAACCCGAGAAGAATGGAATGGAATGGAATGGAATGGAATGGAATGGAATGGAATGGAATGGAATGGATTGGAATGGAATGGAATGGAATGGATTGGAATATAATGGAATGGAATGGAATGGAATGGAATGGAATGGAATGGAATCGAATGGAGTCGAATGGAATCGAATGGAATGGACAGGAAGAGAATGGAATCAACTCGAGTAGAACGGAATGGAATGGAATGGAATGGAATGGAATGGAATGGAGTGGAATGGAATGGAATGGAATGGAATGGAATGGAATGGAATGGAGTGGAATGGAATGGAATGGAATGGAATGGAATGGAATGGAATGGAATGGAATTGAACTGAATGCAATCGAATGGAATAGAAGGGAATGGAATGGAAGGGAATGGAATGGAATGGAATGGAATGGAATGGAATGGAATGGAATGGAATCAACCCGAGTAGAACGGAATGGAATGGAATGGAATGGAATGGAATGGAATGGAATCGGATGGAATCGAATGGAATCGAATGGAATGGAATGGAATGGAATGGAATCTAATGGAATGGAATGGAATGGAATCAACCCGACTAGAATGGAATGGATTGGAATGGAATGGAATGGAATGGAATGGAATGGAATGGAATGGAATGGAATCGAATGGAATGGAATGGAATCAACCCGAGTAGAATGAAATGGGTTGGAATGGAATGGAATGGAATGGAATGGAATGGAATGGAATGAACCCGAGTGGAATGGAATAGAATGGAATGGAAAGAATGGAATGGAACGGAATGGAATGGAATGGAATGGAATGATGAACCCGAGTAGAATGGAATGGATTGGAATGGAATGGAATGCAGTGGAATGGAATGGAATCGAATGGAATCGAATGGAATCAAATGGAATGGAATCTATTGGAGTGGAATGGAATGGAATGGAATGGAATGGAATGGAATGGAATGGAATTCAATGGAATAGAATGGAATGGAATGGAATGGAATGGAATGGTATGGAACCGAATGGAATCGAATGGGATGGTATGGAATGGAATGGAAGAGAATGGAATCAACCCGAGTGGAACGGAATGGAATGGAATGGAATAGAATGGAATGGAATGGAATGGAATGCATTGGAATGGAATGGAATGGAATCAACCCGAGTAGAATGGAATGGATTCGAATGGAATGGAATGGAATGGAATGGAAAGGAATCGAAAGGAATGGAATGGAATGGAAGGGAATGGAATGGAATGGAATGCAATGGAATGGAATCAACCCAAGTAGAATGGAATGGATTGGAATGGAATGGAATGGAATGGAATGGAATGGAATGGAATCAATCCGAGTAGAATGGATTGTATTGGAATGGAATGGAATGGAATGGAATGGCATGGAATGGAATGGAATGGAATGGAATGGAATGGAAAGGAATCGAAAGGAATGGAATGGAATGGAAGGGAATGGAATGGAATGGAATGCAATGGAATGGAATCAACCCAAGTAGAATGGAATGGATTGGAATGGAATGGAATGGAATGGAATGGAATGGAATGGAATCAATCCGAGTAGAATGGATTGTATTGGAATGGAATGGAATGGAATGGAATGGCATGGAATGGAATGGAATGGAATGGAATGGAATGGAATGGAATGGAATGGAATGGAATCAACCCGAGAAGAACGTAATGGAATGGAACGGAATGGAATGGAATGGAATGGAATGGAATGGAATGGAATGGAATGGAATGATGAACCCGAGTAGAATGGAATGGATTGGAATGGAATGGAATGCAGTGGAATGGAATAGAATCGAATGGAATCGAATGGAATCAAATGGAATAGAATCTATTGGAGTGGAATGGAATGGAATGGAATGGAATGGAATGGAATGGAATTCAATGGAATGGAATTCAATGGAATAGACTGGAATGGAATGGAATGGAATGGAATGGAATGGAACCGAATGGAATCGAATGGGATGGTATGGAATGGAATGGAAGAGAATGGAATCAACCCGAGTGGAACGGAATGGAATGGAATGGAATAGAATGGAATGGAATGGAATGGAATGCAATGGAATGGAATGGAATGGAATCAACCCGAGTAGAATGGAATGGATTAGAATGGAATGGAATGGAATGGAATGGAAAGGAATCGAAAGGAATGGAATGGAATGGAAGGGAATGGAATGGAATGGAATGCAATGGAATGGAATCAACCCAAGTAGAATGGAATGGATTGGAATGGAATGGAATGGAATGGAATGGAATAGAATGGAATCAATCCGAGTAGAATGGATTGGATTGGAATGGAATGGAATGGAATGGAATGGAATGGAATGGAATGGAATGGAATGGAATGGCATGGAATGGAATGGAATGGAATGGAATGGAATGGAATGGAATGGAATGGAATGGAATGGAATCAACCCGAGAAGAACGTAATGGAATGGAACGGAATGGAATGGAATGGAATGGAATGGAATTCAATGGAATGGAATGGAATGGAATGGAATGGAATGGAATGCAATGGAATGGATTGGAATGGAATCAACCCGAGTAGAATGGAATGGAATGGAATGGAATGGAATGGAATGGAATGGAATGGAATGGAATGGAATGGAATGGAATCAACCCGAGTCGAATGGAATGGAATGGAATGGAATCGAATGGAATGGAATCAACCCGAGTAGAATGGAATGGATTGGGTTGGGCTGGAATAGAATGGAATGGAATGGAATCAATCCGAGTAGAATGGAATGGAATGGAATGGAATGGAATTCAATGTAATAGAATGGAATTGAATCAACCCTCATGGAACGGAATGGAACGGAACTGAAAGGAAAAGAACAAAATGGAACGGAATCAACCCGAGCAGAACGGAACGGGATGGGTCGGGACGGGACGGGACGGGACGGTTCGCGATGGGACGGAATGGAACAGAACGGAACGGCATGGAATCAACCCGAGAAGAATGGAATGGAATGGAATGGAATGGAATGGAAAGGAATGGAATAGAATAGTATGGAATTGAAACAACCCGCGTGGAACGGAATGGAACGGAACGGAAAGGAACGGAACGGAATGGAAAGGAATCAACCCGAGTACAACGGCACGGGACGGGACGCGACGGAACGGAACGGAACGGAACTCAATGGAATCAACCCGAGTAGAAGGGAATGGAATGGAACGGAATGGAATGGAATGGAATGGAATGGAATGGAATCAACCCGAGTAGAACGGAATGGAATGGAATGGAATGGAATGGAATGGAATGGAATGGAATGGAATGGAATCAACCCGAGAAGAATGGAATGGAATGGAATGGAATGGAATAGAATGGAATGGAATGGAATGGAATGGAATGGAATGGAATGGAATGGAATGGAATGGAATGGAATGGATTGGAATGGAATGGAATGGAATGGAATGGAATGGAATGGAACGGAATGGAATGGAATCGAATGGAGTCGAATGGAATCGAATGGAATGGACAGGAAGAGAATGGAATCAACTCGAGTAGAACGGAATGGAATGGAATGGAATGGAATGGAATGGAATGGAGTGGAATGGAATGGAATGGAATGGAATGGAATGGAATGGAATGGAATGGAATGGAATGGAATGGAATGGAATGGAATGGAATCGGATGGAATCGAATGGAATCGAATGGAATGGAATGGAATGGAATGGAATCTAATGGAATGGAATGGAATGGAATCAACCCGAGTAGAATGGAATGGATTGGAATGGAATGGAATGGAATGGAATGGAATGGAATGGAATGGAATGGAATGGAATCGAATGGAATGGAATGGAATCAACCCGAGTAGAATGAAATGGGTTGGAATGGAATGGAATGGAATGGAATGGAATGGAATGGAATGGAATGAACCCGAGTGGAATGGAATAGAATGGAATGGAAAGAATGGAATGGAACGGAATGGAATGGAATGGAATGGAATGATGAACCCGAGTAGAATGGAATGGATTGGAATGGAATGGAATGCAGTGGAATGGAATGGAATCGAATGGAATCGAATGGAATCAAATGGAATGGAATCTATTGGAGTGGAATGGAATGGAATGGAATGGAATGGAATGGAATGGAATTCAATGGAATAGAATGGAATGGAATGGAATGGAATGGAATGGAATGGAACCGAATGGAATCGAATGGGATGGTATGGAATGGAATGGAAGAGAATGGAATCAACCCGAGTGGAACGGAATGGAATGGAATGGAATAGAATGGAATGGAATGGAATGGAATGCATTGGAATGGAATGGAATGGAATCAACCCGAGTAGAATGGAATGGATTCGAATGGAATGGAATGGAATGGAATGGAAAGGAATCGAAAGGAATGGAATGGAATGGAAGGGAATGGAATGGAATGGAATGCAATGGAATGGAATCAACCCAAGTAGAATGGAATGGAATGGAATGGAATCAATCCGAGTAGAATGGATTGTATTGGAATGGAATGGAATGGAATGGAATGGAATGGAATGGCATGGAATGGAATGGAATGGAATGGAATGGAATGGAATGGCATGGAATGGAATGGAATGGAATGGAATGGAATGGAATGGAATCAACCCGAGAAGAACGTAATGGAATGGAACGGAATGGAATGGAATGGAATGGAATGGAATGGAATGGAATGGAATTCAATGGAATGGAATGGAATTCAATGGAATGGAATGGAATGGAATGGAATGGAATGGAATGGAATGGAATGGAATGGAATGGAATGGAATGGAATGGAATGGAATGGAATGGAATGGAATGGAATGGAATGGAATCGAATGGAATGGAATGGAATGGAGTGGAATGGAATGAAATGGAATGGAAATCAACCCGAGTAGAACGGAATGGAATGGAATGGAATGGAATGGAATGGAATGGAATGGAGTGGAATGGAATTGAACGGAATGGAATGGAATGGAATGGAATGGAATGGAATGGAATGGAATTGAACTGAATGGAATGGAATGGAATGGAATGGAATGGAATGGAATGGAATGGAATGGAATGGAATGGAATCAACCCGAGTAGAACGGAATGGAATGGAATGGAATTTAATGGAAAGGAATGGAATGGAATGGAATGGAATGGAATGGAATGGAATCGGAAGGAATGGAATGGAATGGAATGGAATGGAATGGAATGGAATGGTATGGAATGGAATGGAATGGAATCAACCCGAGTAGAATGGAATGGATTGGAATGGAATGGAATGGAATGGAATCGATTGGAAAGGAATGGAATGGAATGGAATGGAATGGAATGGAATGGAATGGATTGGAATGGAATCTACCCGAGTAGAATGAAATGGATTGGAATGGAATGGAATGGAATGGAATGGAATCGAATGGAATGGAATGGAATGGAATCAACCCGAGTAGAACGGAATGGAATGGAATGGAATGGAATGGAATGGAATGGAATGGAATGGAATGGAATGGAGTTCAATGGAATGGAATGGAATGGAATGAAATGGAATGGAATGGAATGGAATGGAATGGAATGGAATGGAATGGAATAGAATGGAATCAACCCGAGTAGAACGGAATGGAATGGAATGGAATGGAATGGAATGGAATGGAATGGAATGGAATGGAATGGAATGGAAGGGAATGGAATGGAATGGAATGCAATGGAATGGAATCAACCCAAGTAGAATGGAATGGATTGGAATGGAATGGAATGGAATGGAATGGAATGGAAGGGAATGGAATGGAATCGAATGGAATGGAATGGAATAGAATGGAATGGAATGGAATGGATTTCAATGGAATGGAATGGAATGGAATGGAATGGAATGGAATGGAATGGAATGGAATGGAATCAACCCGAGTAGAACGGAATGGAATGGAATGGAATGGAATGGAATGGAATGGAATGGAATGGAATGGAATGGAAAGCAATGGAATGGAATGGAATGGAATGGAATGGAATGGAATGGAATGGAATCAACCCGAGAAGAATGGAATGGAATGGAATGGAATGGAATGGAATCGAATGGAATGGAAAGGAATGGAATGGAATCAACCCGAGTAGAATGGAATGGATTGGAATGGAATGGAATGGAATGGAATCGATTGGAAAGGAATGGAATGGAATGGAATGGAATGGAATGGAATGGAATGGATTGGAATGGAATCAACCCGAGTAGAATGAAATGGATTGGAATGGAATGGAATGGAATGGAATGGAATCGAATGGAATGGAATGGAATGGAATCAACCCGAGTAGAACGGAATGGAATGGAATGGAATGGAATGGAATGGAATGGAATGGAATGGAATGGAGTTCAATGGAATGGAATGGAATGGAATGAAATGGAATGGAATGGAATGGAATGGAATGGAATGGAATGGAATGGAATGGAATAGAATGGAATCAACCCGAGTAGAACGGAATGGAATGGAATGGAATGGAATGGAATGGAATGGAATGGAATGGAATGGAAGGGAATGGAATGGAATGGAATGCAATGGAATGGAATCAACCCAAGTAGAATGGAATGGATTGGAATGGAATGGAATGGAATAGAATGGAATGGAAGGGAATGGAATGGAATCGAATGGAATGGAATGGAATAGAATGGAATGGAATGGAATGGATTTCAATGGAATGGAATGGAATGGAATGGAATGGAATGGAATGGAATGGAATGGAATAGAATGGAATCAACCCGAGTAGAACGGAATGGAATGGAATGGAATGGAATGGAATGCAATGGAATGGATTGGAATGGAATCAACCCGAGTAGAATGGAATGGAATGGAATGGAATGGAATGGAATGGAATGGAATGGAATGGAATGGAATCAACCCGAGTCGAATGGAATGGAATGGAATGGAATCGAATGGAATGGAATCAACCCGAGTAGAATGGAATGGATTGGGTTGGGCTGGAATAGAATGGAATGGAATGGAATCAATCCGAGTAGAATGGAATGGAATGGAATGGAATGGAATTCTATGTAATAGAATGGAATTGAATCAACCCTCATGGAACGGAATGGAACGGAACTGAAAGGAAAAGAACAAAATGGAACGGAATCAACCCGAGCAGAACGGAACGGGATGGGTCGGGACGGGACGGGAAGGGACGGTTCGCGATGGGACGGAATGTAACAGAACGGAACGGCATGGAATCAACCCGAGAAGAATGGAATGGAATGGAATGGAATGGAATGGAATGGAAAGGAATGGAATAGAATAGTATGGAATTGAAACAACCAGCGTGGAACGGAATGAAACGGAACGGAAAGGAACGGAACAGAATGGAAAGGAATCAACCCGAGTACAACGGCACGGGACGGGACGGGACGGAACGGAACGGAACGGAACTCAATGGAATCAACCCGAGTAGAAGGGAATGGAATGGAATGGAATGGAATGGAATGGAATGGAATGGAATGGAATGGAATGGAATGGAATGGAATCAACCCGAGTAGAACGGAATGGAATGGAATGGAATGGAATGGAATGGAATGGAATGGAATGGAATGGAATGGAATGGAATGGAATGGAATGGAATGGAATCAACCCGAGAAGAATGGAATGGAATGGAATGGAATGGAATGGAATGGAATGGAATGGAATGGAATGGATTGGAATGGAATGGAATGGAATGGATTGGAATATAATGGAATGGAATGGAATGGAATGGAACGGAATGGAATGGAATCGAATGGAGTCGAATGGAATCGAATGGAATGGACAGGAAGAGAATGGAATCAACTCGAGTAGAACGGAATGGAATGGAATGGAATGGAATGGAATGGAATGGAGTGGAATGGAATGGAATGGAATGGAATGGAATGGAATGGAGTGGAATGGAATGGAATGGAATGGAATGGAATGGAATGGAATGGAATGGAATTGAACTGAATGCAATCGAATGGAATAGAAGGGAATGGAATGGAAGGGAATGGAATGGAATGGAATGGAATGGAATGGAATGGAATGGAATGGAATCAACCCGAGTAGAACGGAATGGAATGGAATGGAATGGAATGGAATGGAATGGAATCGGATGGAATCGAATGGAATCGAATGGAATGGAATGGAATGGAATGGAATCTAATGGAATGGAATGGAATGGAATCAACCCGACTAGAATGGAATGGATTGGAATGGAATGGAATGGAATGGAATGGAATGGAATGGAATGGAATGGAATCGAATGGAATGGAATGGAATCAACCCGAGTAGAATGAAATGGGTTGGAATGGAATGGAATGGAATGGAATGGAATGGAATGAACCCGAGTGGAATGGAATAGAATGGAATGGAAAGAATGGAATGGAACGGAATGGAATGGAATGGAATGGAATGATGAACCCGAGTAGAATGGAATGGATTGGAATGGAATGGAATGCAGTGGAATGGAATGGAATCGAATGGAATCGAATGGAATCAAATGGAATGGAATCTATTGGAGTGGAATGGAATGGAATGGAATGGAATGGAATGGAATGGAATGGAATTCAATGGAATAGAATGGAATGGAATGGAATGGAATGGAATGGTATGGAACCGAATGGAATCGAATGGGATGGTATGGAATGGAATGGAAGAGAATGGAATCAACCCGAGTGGAACGGAATGGAATGGAATGGAATAGAATGGAATGGAATGGAATGGAATGCATTGGAATGGAATGGAATGGAATCAACCCGAGTAGAATGGAATGGATTCGAATGGAATGGAATGGAATGGAATGGAAAGGAATCGAAAGGAATGGAATGGAATGGAAGGGAATGGAATGGAATGGAATGCAATGGAATGGAATCAACCCAAGTAGAATGGAATGGATTGGAATGGAATGGAATGGAATGGAATGGAATGGAATGGAATCAATCCGAGTAGAATGGATTGTATTGGAATGGAATGGAATGGAATGGAATGGAATGGAATGGCATGGAATGGAATGGAATGGAATGGAATGGAATGGAATGGAATGGAATGGAATGGAATCAACCCGAGAAGAACGTAATGGAATGGAACGGAATGGAATGGAATGGAATGGAATGGAATGGAATGGAATGGAATTCAATGGAATGGAATGGAATTCAATGGAATGGAATGGAATGGAATGGAATGGAATGGAATGGAATGGAATGGATTGGAATGGAATCAACCCGAGTAGAATGGAATGGAATGGAATGGAATGGACTGGAATGGAATGGAATGGAATGGAATGGAATGGAATGGAATCGAATGGAATGGAATGGAATGGAGTGGAATGGAATGAAATGGAATGGAAATCAACCCGAGTAGAACGGAATGGAATGGAATGGAATGGAATGGAATGGAATGGAGTGGAATGGAATTGAACGGAATGGAATGGAATGGAATGGAATGGAATGGAATGGAATGGAATGGAATTGAACTGAATGGAATGGAATGGAATGGAATGGAATGGAATGGAATGGAATGGAATCAACCCGAGTAGAACGGAATGGAATGGAATGGAATTTAATGGAAAGGAATGGAATGGAATGGAATGGAATGGAATGGAATGGAATCGGAAGGAATGGAATGGAATGGAATGGAATGGAATGGAATGGAATGGAATGGAATGGAATGGAATGGAATGGAATCAACCCGAGTAGAATGGAATGGATTGGAATGGAATGGAATGGAATGGAATCGATTGGAATGGAAAGGAATGGAATGGAATGGAATGGAATGGAATGGATTGGAATGGAATCAACCCGAGTAGAATGAAATGGATTGGAATGGAATGGAATGGAATCGAATGGAATGGAAAGGAATGGAATCAACCCGAGTAGAACGGAATGGAATGGAATGGAATGGAATGGAATGGAATGGAATGGAGTTCAATGGAATGGAATGGAATGGAATGAAATGGAATGGAATGGAATGGAATGGAATGGAATGGAATGGAATAGAATGGAATCAACCCGAGTAGAACGGAATGGAATGGAATGGAATGGAATGGAATGGAATGGAATGGAATGGAATGGAATGGAAGGGAATGGAATGGAATGGAATGCAATGGAATGGAATCAACCCAAGTAGAATGGAATGGATTGGAATGGAATGGAATGGAATGGAATGGAATGGAAGGGAATGGAATGGAATCGAATGGAATGGAATGGAATGGAATGGAATGGAATGGAATGGAATGGATTTCAATGGAATGGAATGGAATGGAATGGAATGGAATGGAATGGAAAGGAATGGAATGGAATGGAATGGAATGGAATGGAATGGAATGGAATGGAATGGAATAGAATGGAATCAACCCGAGTAGAACGGAATGGAATGGAAGGGAATGGAAAGGAATGGAATGGAAAGGAATGGAATAGAATGGAATGGTATGGAATGGAATCGAATGGAATCGAAAGGAATGGAATGGAATGGAATGGAATGGAATGGAATGGAATGGAATGAACCCGAGTAGAATGGAATGGAATGGAATGGAATGGAATGCAATGGAATGGAATGGATTGGAATGGAATTCAATGGAATAGAATGGAATCGAAGGAATGGAATGGAATGGAATGGAATGGAATGGAATGGAATGGAATGGAATGTAATGGAATGGAATGAAATGGAATGGAATGGAATGGAGTGGAATCAACCCGGGTAGAATCGAATGGATTTTAATGGAATGGAATCGAATGGAATGGAATGGATTTGAATGGAATGGAATCGAATGGAATGGAATGGAATGGAATGGAATGGAATGGAATGGAATGGAATGGAATCAACCCAAGAAGAATGGAATGGATTTTAATGGAATGGAATCGAATGGAATCGAATGGAATGGAATGGAATAGAATGGAATGGAATGGAATGGAATCAACCCGAGTAGAATGGAGTGGATTGGAATGGAATGGAATGGAATGGAATGGAATGGAATGGAATGGAATGGAATGGAATGAACCCGAGTGGAATGGAGTGGAATGCAATGGAATGGAATGGAATGGAATGGATTGGAATGGAAAGGAATGGAATGGAATGGAATGATCAACCCGTGTAGAATGGAATGGATTGGAATGGAATGGAATGGAATGGAATGGAATGGAATTCAAAGGAATAGAATGGAATGGAATGGAATGGAATGGAATGAAATGGAATGGAATTCAATGGAATAGAATGGAATGGAATGGAATGGAATGGAATTGAATGGAATGGAATGGAATGGAATGGAATGGAATGGAATGGAATGGAATGGAATGGAATGGAATCAACCCGAGTAGAATGGAATGGATTGGAATGGACTGGAATGGAATGGAATGGAATGGAATCAATCCGAGTAGAATGGAATGGAATGGAATTGAATGGAATTCAATGTAATAGAATGGAATTGAATCAACCCGCGTGGAACGGAATGGAACGGAACGGAAAGGAACGGAGCGGAATGGAACGGAATCAACCCGAGCAGAACGGAACGGGATGGGACGGGACGGGACGGGACGGGACGGGAAGGGACGGGTCCGGATGGGACGAAATGGAACGGAACGGAATGGCATGGAATCAACCCGAGTAGAATGGAATGGAATGGAATAGAATGGAATGGAATGGAATGGAATGGAATAGAATAGAATGGAATTGAATCAACTCGCAAGTAATGGAATGGAACGGAATGGAAAGGAATGGAATGGAATGGAATGGAACCAACCAAACACAACGGCACGGGACGGGATAGGACGGGACGGGACGGGACGGAACGGAACTGAACGGAACTCAATGTAAACAACCCGAGTAGAAAGGAATGGAATAGAATGGAATGGAATGGAATGGAATGGAATGGAATGGAATGGAATGGATTGGAATGGAATGGAATGGAACGGAGTGGAATGGAAAGGAATGGAATGGAAACCAACCCGAGTAGAACGGAATGGAATGGAATGGAATGGAATGGAATGGAATGGAATAGAATGAACCCGACAGGAATGGAATGGAATGGAATGGAAAGAATGGAATGGAATGGAATGGAACGGAATGGAATGGAATGGAACGGAATGATCAACCCGAGTAAAATGGAATGGATTGAAATGGAATGGAATGGAGTGGAATGGAATGGAATCGAATGGAATCGAATGGAATCGAATGGAATGGAACCTAATGGAGTGGAATGGAATGGAATGGAATGGAACGGAAAGGAATGGAATGGAATGGAATGGAATGGAATGGAATTCAATGGAATAGAACGGAATGGAATGGAATGGAATGGAATGGAATGGAATGGAATGGAATGGAACCTAAAGGAATCGAATAGGATGGTATGGATTGGAATGGAAGAGAATGGAATCAACCCGAGTGGAACGGAATGGAATGGAATGGAATGGAATGGAATGGAATGGAATGGAATGGAATGGAATGGAATGGAATCAACCCGAGTACAACGGAATGGAATGGAATGGAATGGAATGGAATGGAATGGAATGGAATGGAATGGAATGGAATGGAATGGAATGGAATGGAATGGAATGGAATCAACCCGAGTAGAATGGAATGGAATGGAATGGAATGGAATAGAATGGAATGGAATGGAATGGAATGGAATGGAATGGATTGGAATGGAATGGAATGGAATGGAATGGAATGGAATGGAATGGAATGGAATGGAACGGAATGGAATGGAATCGAATGGAGTCGAATGGAATCGAATGGAATGGACAGGAAGAGAATGGAATCAACTCGAGTAGAACGGAATGGAATGGAATGGAATGGAATGGAGTGGAATGGAATGGAATGGAATGGAATGGAATGGAATGGAATGGAATTGAACTGAATGCAATCGAATGGAATGGAAGGGAATGGAATGGAATGGAATGGAATGGAATGGAATGGAATGGAATGGAATGGAATGGAATCAACCCGAGTAGAACGGAATGGAATGGAATGGAATGGAATGGAATGAAATGGAATGGAATCGGATGGAATCGAATGGAATCGAATGGAATGGAATGGAATGGAATGGAATCTAATGGAATGGAATGGAATGGAATCAACCCGAGTAGAATGGAATGGATTGGAATGGAATGGAATGGAATGGAATCAAATGGAATGGAATGGAATGGAATGGAATGGAATGGAATGGAATGGAATGGAATCGAATGGAATGGAATTGAATCAACCCGAGTAGAATGAAATGGGTTGGAATGGAATGGAATGGAATGGAATGGAATGGAATGGAATGAACCCGAGTGGAATGGAATAGAATGGAATGGAAAGAATGGAATGGAACGGAATGGAATGGAATGGAATGGAATGATGAACCCGAGTAGAATGGAATGGATTGGAATGGAATGGAATGCAGTGGAATGGAATGGAATCGAATGGAATCGAATGGAATCAAATGGAATGGAATCTATTGGAGTGGAATGGAATGGAATGGAATGGAATGGAATGGAATGGAATGGAATGGAATTCAATGGAATAGAATGGAATGGAATGGAATGGAATGGAATGGAACCGAATGGAATCGAATGGGATGGTATGGAATGGAATGGAAGAGAATGGAATCAACCCGAGTGGAACGGAATGGAATGGAATGGAATAGAATGGAATGGAATGGAATGGAATGGAGTGCAATGGAATGGAATGGAATGGAATCAACCCGAGTAGAATGGAATGGATTCGAATGGAATGGAATGGAATGGAATGGAATGGAAAGGAATCGAAAGGAATGGAATGGAATGGAAGGGAATGGAATGGAATGGAATGCAATGGAATGGAATCAACCCAAGTAGAATGGAATGGATTGGAATGGAATGGAATGGAATGGAATGGAATGGAATGGAATGGAATGGAATCAATCCGAGTAGAATGGATTGGATTGGAATGGAATGGAATGGAATGGAATGGAATGGAATGGAATGGAATGAAATGGAATGGCATGGAAAGGAATGGAATCGAATGGAATGGAATGGAATGGAATGGAATGGAATGGAATGGAATGGAATGGAATGGAATGGAATGGAATGGAATCAACCCGAGAAGAACGTATTGGAATGGAACGGAATGGAATGGAATGGAATGGAATGGAATGGAATGGAATGGAATGGAATTCAATGGAATGGAATGGAAGGGAATGGAAAGGAATGGAATGGAAAGGAATGGAATAGAATGGAATGGTATGGAATGGAATCGAATGGAATCGAAAGGAATGGAATGGAATGGAATGGAATGGAATGGAATGGAATGAACCCGAGTAGAATGGAATGGAATGGAATGGAATGGAATGCAATGGAATGGAATGGATTGGAATGGAATTCAATGGAATAGAATGGAATCGAAGGAATGGAATGGAATGGAATGGAATGGAATCGAATGGAATGGAATGGAATGTAATGGAATGGAATGAAATGGAATGGAATGGAATGGAATGGAATCAACCCGGGTAGAATCGAATGGATTTTAATGGAATGGAATCGAATGGAATGGAATGGATTTGAATGGAATGGAATCGAATGGAATGGAATGGAATGGAATGGAATGGAATGGAATGGAATGGAATCAACCCAAGAAGAATGGAATGGATTTTAATGGAATGGAATCGAATGGAATCGAATGGAATGGAATGGAATAGAATGGAATGGAATGGAATGGAATCAACCCGAGTAGAATGGAGTGGATTGGAATGGAATGGAATGGAATGGAATGGAATGGAATGGAATGGAATGGAATGGAATGGAATGGAATGGAATGAACCCGAGTGGAATGGAGTGGAATGCAATGGAATGGAATGGAATGGAATGGATTGGAATGGAAAGGAATGGCATGGAATGGAATGATCAACCCGAGTAGAATGGAATGGATTGGAATGGAATGGAATGGAATGGAATGGAATGGAATGGAATTCAAAGGAATAGAATGGAATGGAATGGAATGGAATGGAATGAAATGGAATGGAATTCAATGGAATAGAATGGAATGGAATGGAATGGAATGGAATTGAATGGAATGGAATGGAATGGAATGGAATGGAATGGAATGGAATGGAATGGAATGGAATGGAATCAACCCGAGTAGAATGGAATGGATTGGAATGGACTGGAATGGAATGGAATGGAATGGAATCAATCCGAGTAGAATGGAATGGAATGGAATTGAATGGAATTCAATGTAATAGAATGGAATTGAATCAACCCGCGTGGAACGGAATGGAACGGAACGGAAAGGAACGGAGCGGAATGGAACGGAATCAACCCGAGCAGAACGGAACGGGATGGGACGGGACGGGACGGGACGGGAAGGGACGGGTCCGGATGGGACGAAATGGAACGGAACGGAATGGCATGGAATCAACACGAGTAGAATGGAATGGAATGGAATAGAATGGAATGGAATGGAATGGAATGGAATAGAATAGAATGGAATTGAATCAACTCGCAAGGAATCGAATGGAACGGAATGGAAAGGAATGGAATGGAATGGAATGGAACCAACCGAGCACAACGGCACGGGACGGGATAGGACGGGACGGGACGGGACGGAACGGAACTGAACGGAACTCAATGGAAACAACCCGAGTAGAAAGGAATGGAATAGAATGGAATGGAATGGAATGGAATGGAATGGAATGGAATGGAATGGATTGGAATGGAATGGAATGGAACGGAGTGGAATGGAAAGGAATGGAATGGAAACCAACCCGAGTAGAATGGAATGGAATGGAATGGAATGGAATGGAATGGAATGGAATAGAATGAACCCGACAGGAATGGAATGGAATGGAATGGAAAGAATGGAATGGAATGGAATGGAACGGAATGGAATGGAATGGAACGGAATGATCAACCCGAGTAAAATGGAATGGATTGAAATGGAATGGAATGGAGTGGAATGGAATGGAATCGAATGGAATCGAATGGAATCGAATGGAATGGAACCTAATGGAGTGGAATGGAATGGAATGGAATGGAACGGAAAGGAATGGAATGGAATGGAATGGAATGGAATTCAATGGAATAGAACGGAATGGAATGGAATGGAATGGAATGGAATGGAATGGAATGGAATGGAATGGAACCTAAAGGAATCGAATAGGATGGTATGGATTGGAATGGAAGAGAATGGAATCAACCCGAGTGGAACGGAATGGAATGGAATGGAATGGAATGGAATGGAATGGAATGGAATGGAATGGAATCAACCCGAGTACAACGGAATGGAATGGAATGGAATGGAATGGAATGGAATGGAATGGAATGGAATGGAATCAACCCGAGTAGAATGGAATGGAATGGAATGGAATGGAATAGAATGGAATGGAATGGAATGGAATGGAATGGAATGGATTGGAATGGAATGGAATGGAATGGAATGGAATGGAATGGAATGGAATGGAATGGAATGGAACGGAATGGAATGGAATCGAATGGAGTCGAATGGAATCGAATGGAATGGACAGGAAGAGAATGGAATCAACTCGAGTAGAACGGAATGGAATGGAATGGAATGGAATGGAGTGGAATGGAATGGAATGGAATGGAATGGAATGGAATGGAATGGAATTGAACTGAATGCAATCGAATGGAATGGAAGGGAATGGAATGGAATGGAATGGAATGGAATGGAATGGAATGGAATGGAATGGAATGGAATCAACCCGAGTAGAACGGAATGGAATGGAATGGAATGGAATGGAATGAAATGGAATGGAATCGGATGGAATCGAATGGAATCGAATGGAATGGAATGGAATGGAATGGAATCTAATGGAATGGAATGGAATGGAATCAACCCGAGTAGAATGGAATGGATTGGAATGGAATGGAATGGAATGGAATCAAATGGAATGGAATGGAATGGAATGGAATGGAATGGAATGGAATGGAATGGAATCGAATGGAATGGAATTGAATCAACCCGAGTAGAATGAAATGGGTTGGAATGGAATGGAATGGAATGGAATGGAATGGAATGGAATGAACCCGAGTGGAATGGAATAGAATGGAATGGAAAGAATGGAATGGAACGGAATGGAATGGAATGGAATGGAATGATGAACCCGAGTAGAATGGTATGGATTGGAATGGAATGGAATGCAGTGGAATGGAATGGAATCGAATGGAATCGAATGGAATCAAATGGAATGGAATCTATTGGAGTGGAATGGAATGGAATGGAATGGAATGGAATGGAATGGAATGGAATGGAATGGAATGGAATGGAATGGAATGGAATGGAATTCAATGGAATAGAATGGAATGGAATGGAATGGAATGGAATCAACCCGAGTAGAATGGAATGGATTCCAATGGAATGGAATGGAATGGAAGGGAATGGAATGGAATGGAATGCAATGGAATGGAATCAACCCAAGTAGAATGGAATGGATTGGAATGGAATGGAATGGAATGGAATGGAATGGAAGGGAATGGAATGGAATCGAATGGAATGGAATGGAATGGAATGGAATGGAATGGAATGGAATGGATTTCAACGGAATGGAATGGAATGGAACGGAATGGAATGGAAAGTAATGGAATGGAATGGAATGGAATGGAATGGAATGGAATGGAATAGAATGGAATCAACCCGAGTAGAACGGAATGGAATGGAAAGGAATGGAAAGGAATGGAATGGAAAGGAATGGAATGGAATGGAATGGTATGGAATGGAATCGAAAGGAATCGAAAGGAATGGAATGGAATGGAATGGAATGGAAAGGAATGGAATGAACCCGAGTAGAATGGAATGGATTGGAATGGAATGGAATGCAATGGAATGGAATGGAATGGAATGGATTGGAATGGAATTCAATGGAATAGAATGGAATCGAAGGAATGGAATGGAATGGAATGGAATGGAATCGAATGGAATGGAATGGAAGGGAATGGAATGGAATGAAATGGAATGGAATGGAATGGAATGGAATCAACCCGGGTAGAATCGAATGGATTTGAATGGAATGGAATCGAATGGAATGGAATGGATTTGAATGGAATAGAATCGAATGGAATGGAATGGAATGGAATGGAATGGAATGGAATGGAATCAACCCAAGAAGAATGGAATGGATTGTAATGGAATGGAATCGAATGGAATCGAATGGAATGGAATGGAATAGAATGGAATGGAATGGAATGGAATCAACCCGTGTAGAATGGAGTGGATTGGAATGGAATGGAATGGAATGGAATGAACCCGAGTGGAATGGAGTGGAATGCAATGGAATGGAATGGAATGGAATGGATTGGAATGGAAAGGAATGGAATGGAATGGAATGATCAACCCGAGTAGAATGGAATGGATTGGAATGGAATGGAATGCAATGGAATGGAATGGAATGGAATTCAAAGGAATAGAATGGAATGGAATGGAATGGAATGGAATGAAATGGAATCGAATTCAATGGAATAGAATGGAATGGAATGGAATGGAATGGAATGGAATTGAATGGAATGGAATGGAATTGAATGGAATGGAATGGAATGGAATCAACCCGAGTAGAATGGAATGGATTGGAATGGACTGGAATGGAATGGAATGGAATGGAATCAATCCGAGTAGAATGGAATGGAATGGAATTGAATGGATTTCAATGTAATAGAATGGAATTGAATCAACCCGCGTGGAACGGAATGGAACGGAACGGAAAGGAACGGAGCGGAATGGAACGCAATCAACCCGAGCAGAACGGAACGGGATGGGACGGGACGGGACGGGACGGGAAGGGACGGGTCCGGATGGGACGAAATGGAACGGAACGGAATGGCATGGAATCAACCCGAGTAGAATGGAATGGAATGGAATAGAATGGAATGGAATGGAATGGAATGGAATAGAATAGAATGGAATTGAATCAACTCGCAAGGAATGGAATGGAATGGAATGGAAAGGAATGGAATGGAATGGAATGGAACCAACCGAGCACAACGGCACGGGACGGGATAGGACGGGACGGGACGGGACGGAACGGAACTGAAAGGAACTCAGTGGAAACAACCCGAGTAGAACGGAATGGAATAGAATGGAATGGAATGGAATGGAATGGAATGGAATGGAATGGAATGGAATGGAATGGAATGGAATGGAATGGAACGGAGTGGAATGGAAAGGAATGGAATGGAAACCAACCCGAGTAGAACGGAATGGAATGGAATGGAATGGAATGGAATGGAATGGAATAGAATGAACCCGACAGGAATGGAATGGAATGGAATGGAAAGAATGGAATGGAATGGAATGGAACGGAATGGAATGGAATGGAAAGGAATGATCAACCCGAGTAAAATGGAATGGATTGAAATGGAATGGAATGGAGTGGAATGGAATGGAATCGAATGGAATCGAATGGAATCGAATGGAATGGAACCTAATGGAGTGGAATGGAATGGAATGGAATGGAATGGAAAGGAATGGAATGGAATGGAATGGAATGGATTTCAATGGAATAGAACGGAATGGAATGGAATGGAATGGAATGGTATGGAATGGAATGGAATGGAACCTAAAGGAATCGAATAGGATGGTATGGATTGGAATGGAGGAGAATGGAATCAACCCGAGTGGAACGGAATGGAATGGAATGGAATGGAATGGAATGGAATGGAATGGAATGGAATGGAATGGAATGGAATGGAATCAACCCGAGTAGAATGGAATGGATTGGAATGGAATGGAATGGAATGGAATGGAATCGAAAGGAATGGAATGGAATTGAATGGAATGTAATGGAATGGAATGGAATGAAATGGAATTCAATGGAATAGAATGGAATGGAAAGGAATGGAATGGAATGGAATGGAATGGAATCGAATGGAATCGAATGGAATGGAATGGAATGGAATGGAATGGAATGGAATGGAATCAACCCGAGTAGAATGGAATGGATTTGAATGGAATGGAATGGAATGGAATGGAAGTGAAAGGAATGGAATGGAATGGAATGGAATGGAATGGAATGGAATGGAATGGATAGGAATGGAATGGAATGGAATGGAATCAACACAAGTAGAATGGAATGGATTGCAATGAAATGGAGTGGAATGGAATGCAAAGAAATCAACCAGAGTAGAATGGATTGGATTGGAATGGAATGGAATGGAATGGAATGGAATGGAATGGAATGGAATGGAATCAACCCGAGAACAACGTAATGGAATGGAATGGAATGGAATGGAATGGAATGGAATTCCATGGAATGGAATTAAATGGAATGGAATGGAATGGAATGGAATGGAATGGAATGGAATGGAATGGAATAGAATGGATTCAACCCGAGTAGAACGGAATGGAATGGAATGGAATGGAATGGAATGGAATGGAATGGAATGGTATGGAATGGAATCGAATGGAATGGAATGGAATGGAATGGAATGGAATCAACCCGAGTAGAATGGAATGGATTGTAATGGAATGGAATGGAATGGAATCGAATGGAATGGAATGGAATGGAATGGAATGGAATGGAATGGAATGGAATGGAATCAAAACGAGTAGAACGGAATGGAATGGAATGGAATCGAATGGAATGGAATCAACCCGAGTAGAATGGAATGGATTGTGTTGGGCTGGAAAAGAATGGAATGGAATGGAATCAATCCGAGTAGAATGGAATGGAATGGAATGGAATGGAATTCAATGTAATAGAATGGAATTGAATCAACCCTCATGGAACGGAATGGAACGGAACTGAAAGGAAAAGAACAAAATGGAACGGAATCAACCCGAGCAGAACGGAACGGGATGGGTCGGGACGGGACGGGACGGGACGGTTCGCGATGGGACGGAATGGAACAGAACGGAACGGCATGGAATCAACCCGAGAAGAATGGAATGGAATGGAATGGAATGGAATGGAAAGGAATGGAATAGAATAGTATGGAATTGAAACAACCCGCGTGGAACGGAATGGAACGGAACGGAAAGGAACGGAACGGAATGGAAAGGAATCAACCCGAGTACAACGGCACGGGACGGGACGGGACGGAACGGAACGGAACGGAACTCAATGGAATCAACCCGAGTAGAAGGGAATGGAATGGAATGGAATGGAATGGAATGGAATGGAATGGAATCAACCCGAGTAGAACGGAATGGAATGGAATGGAATGGAATGGAATGGAATGGAATGGAATGGAATGGAATGGAATGGAATCAACCCGAGTAGAATGGAATGGAATGGAATGGAATGGAATGGAATGGAATGGAATGGAATGGAATGGAATGGAACGGAATGGAATGGAATCGAATGGAGTCGAATGGAATCGAATGGAATGGACAGGAAGAGAATGGAATCAACTCGAGTAGAAAGGAATGGAATGGAATGGAATGGAATGGAATGGAATGGAGTGGAATGGAATGGAATGGAATGGAATGGAATGGAATGGAATGGAATTGAACTGAATGCAATCGAATGGAATGGAAGGGAATGGAATGGAATGGAATGGAATGGAATGGAATGGAATGGAATGGAATGGAATCAACCCGAGTAGAACGGAATGGAATGGAATGGAATGGAATGGAATGGAATGGAATGGAATTGAATCGGATGGAATCGAATGGAAGCGAATGGAATGGAATGGAATGGAATGGAATCTAATGGAATGGAATGGAATGGAATCAACCCGAGTAGAATGGAATGGATTGGAATGGAATGGAATGCAATGGAATCGAATGGAATGGAATGGAATGGAATAGAATAGAATGGAATGGAATCGAATGGAATGGAATGGAATCAACCCAAGTAGAATGAAATGGGTTGGAATGGAATGGAATGGAATGGAATGGAATGGAATGGAATGGAATGGAATGAACCCGAGTGGAATGGAATAGAATGGAATGGAAAGAATGGAATGGAACGGAATGGAATGGAATGGAATGGAATGATGAACCCGAGTAGAATGGAATGGATTGGAATGGAATGGAATGCAGTGGAAAGGAATGGAATCGAATGGAATCGAATGGAATCAAATGGAATGAAATCTATTGGGGTGGAATGGAATGGAATGGAATGGAATGGAATGGAATTCAATGGAATAGAATGGAATGGAATGGAATGGAATGGAATGGAATGGAATGGAACCGAATGGAATCGAATGGGATGGTATGGAATGGAATGGAAGAGAATGGAATCAACCCGAGTGGAACGGAATGGAATGGAGTGGAATAGAATGGAATGGAATGGAATGGAATGCAATGGAATGGAATGGAATGGAATCAACCCGAGTAGAATGGAATGGATTCGAATGGAATGGAATGGAATGGAATGGAAAGGAATCGAAAGGAATGGAATGGAATGGAAGGGAATGGAATGGAATGGAATGCAATGGAATGGAATCAACCCAAGTAGAATGGAATGGATTGGAATGGAATGGAATGGAATGGAATGGAATGGAATGGAATCAATCCGAGTAGAATGGATTGGATTGGAGTGGAATGGAATGGAATGGAATGGAATGGAATGGAATGGAATGGCATGGAATGGAATGGAATCGAATGGAATGGAATGGAATGGAATGGAATGGAATGGAATGGAATGGAATGGAACGGAATGGAATGGAATCAACCCGAGAAGAACGTAATGGAATGGAACGGAATGGAATGGAATGGAATGGAATGGAATAGAATGGAATTCAATGGAATGGAATGGAATGGAATGGAATGGAATGGAATGGAATGGAATGGAATGGATTGGAATGGAATCAACCCGAGTAGAATGTAATGTAATGGAATGTAATGGAATGGAATGGAATCGAATGGAATGGAATCGAATGGAATGGAATGGAATGGAATGGAATGGAATGGAATGGAATGGAATGGAATGGAATGGAATCAACCCGAGTCGAATGGAATGGAATGGAATGGAATCGAATGGAATGGAATCAACCCGAGTAGAATGGAATGGATTGGGTTGGGCTGGAATAGAATGGAATGGAATGGAATCAATCCGAGTAGAATGGAATGGAATGGAATGGAATGGAATTCAGTGTAATAGAATGGAATTGAATCAACCCGCATGGAACGGAATGGAACGGAACTGAAAGGAAAAGAACAAAATGGAACGGAATCAACCCGAGCAGAACGGAACGGGATGGGTCGGGACGGGACGGGACGGGACGGTTCGCGATGGGACGGAATGGAACAGAACGGAACGGCATGGAATCAACCCGAGAAGAATGGAATGGAATGGAATGGAATGGAATGGAAAGGAATGGAATAGAATAGTATGGAATTGAAACAACCCGCGTGGAACGGAATGGAACGGAACGGAAAGGAACGGAACGGAATGGAAAGGAATCAACCCGAGTACAACGGCACGGGACGGGACGGGACGGAACGGAACGGAACGGAACTCAATGGAATCAACCCGAGTAGAAGGGAATGGAATGGAATGGAATGGAATGGAATGGAATGGAATGGAATGGAATGGAATGTAATGGAATGGAATGGAATGGAATGGAATGGAATGGAATCAACCCGAGTAGAACGGAATGGAATGGAATGGAATGGAATGGAATGGAATGGAATGGAATGGAATGGAATGGAATCAACCCGAGTAGAATGGAAAGGAATGGAATGGAATGGAATAGAATGGAATGGAATGGAATGGAATGGAATGGAATGGAATGGAATGGAATGGAATGGAATGGATTGGAATGGAATGGAATGGAATGGAATGGAATGGAATGGATTGGAATGGAATGGAATGGAATGGAATGGAATGGAACAGAATGGAATGGAATCGAATGGAGTCGAATGGAATCGAATGGAATGGACAGGAAGAGAATGGAATCAACTCGAGTAGAACGAAATGGAATGGAATGGAATGGAATGGAATGGAGTGGAATGGAATGGAATGGAATGGAATGGAATGGAATGGAATGGAATGGAATTGAACTGAATGCAATCGAATGGAATGGAAGGGAATGGAATGGAATGGAATGGAATGGAATGGAATGGAATGGAATGGAATGGATTGGAATGGAATCAACCCGAGTTGAACGGAATGGAATGGAATGGAATGGAATGGAATGGAATGGAATGGAATGGAATGGAATCGGATGGAATCGAATGGAATCGAATGGAATGGAATGGAATGGAATGGAATCTAATGGAATGGAATGGAATGGAATCAACCCGAGTAGAATAGAATGGATTGGAATGGAATGGAATGGAATGGAATGGAATGGAATGGAATGGAATGGAATGGAATGGAATGGAATGGAATTGAATCGGATGGAATCGAATGGAAGCGAATGGAATGGAATGGAATGGAATGGAATCTAATTGAATGGAATGGAATGGAATCAACCCGAGTAGAATGGAATGGATTGGAATGGAATGGAATGCAATGGAATCGAATGGAATGGAATGGAATGGAATGGAATAGAATGGAATGGAATCGAATGGAATGGAATGGAATCAACCCGAGTAGAATGAAATGGGTTGGAATGGAATGGAATGGAATGGAATGGAATGGAATGGAATGGAATGAACCCGAGTGGAATGGAATAGAATGGAATGGAAAGAATGGAATGGAACGGAATGGAATGGAATGGAATGGAATGATGAACCCGAGTAGAATGGAATGGATTGGAATGGAATGGAATGCAGTGGAAAGGAATGGAATCGCATGGAATCGAATGGAATCAAATGGAATGGAATCTATTGGGGTGGAATGGAATGGAATGGAATGGAATGGAATGGAATGGAGTGGAATGGAATGGAATGGAATGGAATGGAATGGAATGGAATGGAATGGAACCGAATGGAATCGAATGGGATGGTATGGAATGGAATGGAAGAGAATGGAATCAACCCGAGCGGAACGGAATGGAATGGAGTGGAATAGAATGGAATGGAATGGAATGGAATGCAATGGAATGGAATGGAATGGAATCAACCCGAGTAGAATGGAATGGATTCGAATGGAATGGAATGGAATGGAATGGAAAGGAATCGAAAGGAATGGAATGGAATGGAAGGGAATGGAATGGAATGGAATGCAATGGAATGGAATCAACCCAAGTAGAATGGAATGGATTGGAATGGAATGGAATGGAATGGAATGGAATGGAATGGAATCAATCCGAGTAGAATGGATTGGATTGGAGTGGAATGGAATGGAATGGAATGGAATGGAATGGAATGGAATGGCATGGAATGGAATGGAATCGAATGGAATGGAATGGAATGGAATGGAATGGAATGGAACGGAATGGAATGGAATCAACCCGAGAAGAACGTAATGGAATGGAACGGAATGGAATGGAATGGAATGGAATGGAATAGAATGGAATTCAATGGAATGGAATGGAATGGAATGGAATGGAATGGAATGGAATGGAATGGAATGGATTGGAATGGAATCAACCCGAGTAGAATGGAATGGAATGGAATGGAATGGAATGGAATGGAATGGAATCGAATGGAATGGAATCGAATGGAATGGAATGGAATGGAATGGATTGGAATGGAATGGAATGGAATGGAATGGAATCAACCCGAGTCGAATGGAATGGAATGGAATGGAATCGAATGGAATGGAATCAACCCGAGTAGAATGGAATGGATTGGAATGGAATGGAATGCAATGGAATCGAATGGAATGGAATGGAATGGAATGGAATAGAATGGAATGGAATCGAATGGAATGGAATGGAATCAACCCGAGTAGAATGAAATGGGTTGGAATGGAATGGAATGGAATGGAATGGAATGGAATGGAATGGAATGGAATGGAATGAACCCGAGTGGAATGGAATAGAATGGAATGGAAAGAATGGAATGGAACGGAATGGAATGGAATGGAATGGAATGATGAACCCGAGTAGAATGGAATGGATTGGAATGGAATGGAATGCAGTGGAAAGGAATGGAATCGAATGGAATCGAATGGAATCAAATGGAATGGAATCTATTGGGGTGGAATGGAATGGAATGGAATGGAATGGAATGGAATTCAATGGAATAGAATGGAATGGAATGGAATGGAATGGAATGGAATGGAATGGAACCGAATGGAATCGAATGGGATGGTATGGAATGGAATGGAAGAGAATGGAATCAACCCGAGTGGAACGGAATGGAATGGAGTGGAATAGAATGGAATGGAATGGAATGGAATGCAATGGAATGGAATGGAATGGAATCAACCCGAGTAGAATGGAATGGATTCGAATGGAATGGAATGGAATGGAATGGAAAGGAATCGAAAGGAATGGAATGGAATGGAAGGGAATGGAATGGAATGGAATGCAATGGAATGGAATCAACCCAAGTAGAATGGAATGGATTGGAATGGAATGGAATGGAATGGAATGGAATGGAATGGAATCAATCCGAGTAGAATGGATTGGATTGGAGTGGAATGGAATGGAATGGAATGGAATGGAATGGAATGGAATGGCATGGAATGGAATGGAATCGAATGGAATGGAATGGAATGGAATGGAATGGAATGGAATGGAACGGAATGGAATGGAATCAACCCGAGAAGAACGTAATGGAATGGAACGGAATGGAATGGAATGGAATGGAATGGAATAGAATGGAATTCAATGGAATGGAATGGAATGGAATGGAATGGAATGGAATGGAATGGAATGGAATGGATTGGAATGGAATCAACCCGAGTAGAATGGAATGGAATGGAATGGAATGGAATGGAATGGAATCGAATGGAATGGAATCGAATGGAATGGAATGGAATGGAATGGAATGGAATGGAATGGAATGGAATGGAATGGAATCAACCCGAGTCGATTGGAATGGAATGGAATGGAATCGAATGGAATGGAATCAACCCGAGTAGAATGGAATGGATTGGGTTGGGCTGGAATAGAATGGAATGGAATGGAATCAATCCGAGTAGAATGGAATGGAATGGAATGGAATGGAATTCAGTGTAATAGAATGGAATTGAATCAAGCCGCATGGAACGGAATGGAACGGAACTGAAAGGAAAAGAACAAAATGGAACGGAATCAACCCGAGCAGAACGGAACGGGATGGGTCGGGACGGGACGGGACGGGACGGTTCGCGATGGGACGGAATGGAACAGAACGGAACGGCATGGAATCAACCCGAGAAGAATGGAATGGAATGGAATGGAATGGAATGGAAAGGAATGGAATAGAATAGTATGGAATTGAAACAACCCGCGTGGAACGGAATGGAACGGAACGGAAAGGAACGGAACGGAATGGAAAGGAATCAACCCGAGTACAACGGCACGGGACGGGACGGGACGGAACGGAACGGAACGGAACTCAATGGAATCAACCCGAGTAGCAGGGAATGGAATGGAATGGAATGGAATGGAATGGAAAGTAATGGAATGGAATGGAATGGAATGGAATGGAATGGAATGGAATGGAATGGAATGGAATGGAATGGAATGGAATGGAATGGAATCAACCCGAGTAGAACGGAATGGAATGGAATGGAATGGAATGGAATGGAATGGAATGGAATGGAATGGAATCAACCCGAGTAGAATGGAATGGAATGGAATGGAATGGAATAGAATGGAATGGAATGGAATGGAATGGAATGGAATGGAATGGAATGGAATGGAATGGAATGGAATGGAATGGAATGGATTGGAATGGAATGGAATGGAATGGAATGGAATGGAATGGATTGGAATGGAATGGAATGGAATGGAATGGAATGGAACAGAATGGAATGGAATCGAATGGAGTCGAATGGAATCGAATGGAATGGACAGGAAGAGAATGGAATCAACTCGAGTAGAACGAAATGGAATGGAATGGAATGGAATGGAATGGAGTGGAATGGAATGGAATGGAATGGAATGGAATGGAATGGAATGGAATTGAACTGAATGCAATCGAATGGAATGGAAGGGAATGGAATGGAATGGAATGGAATGGAATGGAATGGAATGGAATGGATTGGAATGGAATCAACCCGAGTTGAACGGAATGGAATGGAATGGAATGGAATGGAATGGAATGGAATGGAATGGAATCGGATGGAATCGAATGGAATCGAATGGAATGGAATGGAATGGAATGGAATCTAATGGAATGGAATGGAATGGAATCAACCCGAGTAGAATGGAATGGATTGGAATGGAATGGAATGGAATGGAATCGAATGGAATGGAATGGAATGGAATGGAATGGAATGGAATGGAATGGAATGGAATGGAATTGAATCGGATGGAATCGAATGGAAGCGAATGGAATGGAATGGAATGGAATGGAATCTAATGGAATGGAATGGAATGGAATCAACCCGAGTAGAATGGAATGGATTGGAATGGAATGGAATGCAATGGAATCGAATGGAATGGAATGGAATGGAATGGAATAGAATGGAATGGAATCGAATGGAATGGAATGGAATCAACCCGAGTAGAATGAAATGGGTTGGAATGGAATGGAATGGAATGGAATGGAATGGAATGGAATGGAATGAACCCGAGTGGAATGGAATAGAATGGAATGGAAAGAATGGAATGGAACGGAATGGAATGGAATGGAATGGAATGATGAACCCGAGTAGAATGGAATGGATTGGAATGGAATGGAATGCAGTGGAAAGGAATGGAATCGAATGGAATCGAATGGAATCAAATGGAATGGAAACTATTGGGGTGGAATGGAATGGAATGGAATGGAATGGAATGGAATTCAATGGAATAGAATGGAATGGAATGGAATGGAATGGAATGGAATGGAATGGAACCGAATGGAATCGAATGGGATGGTATGGAATGGAATGGAAGAGAATGGAATCAACCCGAGTGGAACGGAATGGAATGGAGTGGAATAGAATGGAATGGAATGGAATGGAATGCAATGGAATGGAATGGAATGGAATCAACCCGAGTAGAATGGAATGGATTCGAATGGAATGGAATGGAATGGAATGGAAAGGAATCGAAAGGAATGGAATGGAATGGAAGGGAATGGAATGGAATGGAATGCAATGGAATGGAATCAACCCAAGTAGAATGGAATGGATTGGAATGGAATGGAATGGAATGGAGTGGAATGGAATGGAATCAATCCGAGTAGAATGGATTGGATTGGAGTGGAATGGAATGGAATGGAATAGAATGGAATGGCATGGCATGGAATGGAATGGAATGGAATGGAATGGAATGGAATGGAATGGAATGGAATGGAATGGAACGGAATGGAATGGAATCAACCCGAGAAGAACGTTATGGAATGGAACGGAATGGAATGGAATGGAATGGAATGGAATAGAATGGAATTCAATGGAATGGAATGGAATGGAATGGAATGGAATGGAATGGAATGGAATGGAATGGAATGGATTGGAATGGAATCAACCCGAGTAGAATGGAATGGAATGGAATGGAATGGAATGGAATGGAATCGAATGGAATGGAATCGAATGGAATGGAATGGAATGGAATGGAATGGAATGGAATGGAATGGAATGGATTGGAATGGAATCAACCCGAGTCGAATGGAATGGAATGGAATGGAATCGAATGGAATGGAATCAACCCGAGTAGAATGGAATGGATTGGGTTGGGCTGGAATAGAATGGAATGGAATGGAATCAATCCGAGTAGAATGGAATGGAATGGAATGGAATGGAATTCAGTGTAATAGAATGGAATTGAATCAACCCGCATGGAACGGAATGGAACGGAACTGAAAGGAAAAGAACAAAATGGAACGGAATCAACCCGAGCAGAACGGAACGGGATGGGTCGGGACGGGACGGGACGGGACGGTTCGCGATGGGACGGAATGGAACAGAACGGAACGGCGTGGAATCAACCCGAGAAGAATGGAATGGAATGGAATGGAATGGAATGGAAAGGAATGGAATAGAATAGTATGGAAATGAAACAACCCACGTGGAACGGAATGGAACGGAACGGAAAGGAACGGAACGGAATGGAAAGGAATCAACCCGAGTACAACGGCACGGGACGGGACGGGACGGAACGGAACGGAACGGAACTCAATGGAATCAACCCGAGTAGAAGGGAATGGAATGGAATGGAATGGAATGTAATGGAATGGAATGGAATGGAATGGAATGGAATGGAATCAACCCGAGTAGAACGGAATGGAATGGAATGGAATGGAATGGAATGGAATGGAATGGAATGGAATGGAATGGAATCAACCCGAGTAGAATGGAATGGAATGGAATGGAATGGAATAGAATGGAATGGAATGGAATGGAATGGAATGGAATGGAATGGAATGGAATGGAATGGAATGGAATGGAATGGATTGGAATGGAATGGAATGGAATGGAATGGAATGGAATGGATTGGAATGGAATGGAATGGAATGGAATGGAATGGAACAGAATGGAATGGAATCGAATGGAGTCGAATGGAATCGAATGGAATGGACAGGAAGAGAATGGAATCAACTCGAGTAGAACGAAATGGAATGGAATGGAATGGAATGGAATGGAGTGGAATGGAATGGAATGGAATGGAATGGAATGGAATGGAATGGAATGGAATTGAACTGAATGCAATCGAATGGAATGGAAGGGAATGGAATGGAATGGAATGGAATGGAATGGAATGGAATGGAATGGAATGGAATGGATTGGAATGGAATCAACCCGAGTTGAACGGAATGGAATGGAATGGAATGGAATGGAATGGAATGGAATGGAATGGAATCGGATGGAATCGAATGGAATCGAATGGAATGGAATGGAATGGAATGGAATCTAATGGAATGGAATGGAATGGAATCAACCCGAGTAGAATGGAATGGATTGGAATGGAATGGAATGGAATGGAATCGAATGGAATGGAATGGAATGGAATGGAATGGAATGGAATGGAATGGAATGGAATGGAATGGAATGGAATGGAATCGAATGGAATGGAATGGAATCAACCAAAGTAGAATGAAATGGGTTGGAATGGAATGGAATGGAATGGAATGGAATGGAATGGAATGGAATGAACCCGAGTGGAATGGAATAGAATGGAATGGAAAGAATGGAATGGAACGGAATGGAATGGAATGGAATGGAATGAGGAACCCGAGTAGAATGGAATGGATTGGAATGGAATGGAATGCAGTGGAATGGAATGGAATCGAATGGAATCGAATGGAATCAAATGGAATGGAATCTATTGGAGTGGAATGGAATGGAATGGAATGGAATGGAATGGAATGGAATTCAATGGAATAGAATGGAATGGAATGGAATGGAATGGAATGGAATGGAATGGAACCGAATGGAATCGAATGGGATGGTATGGAATGGAATGGAAGAGAATGGAATCAACCCGAGTGGAATGGAATGGAATGGAATGGAATAGAATGGAATGGAATGGAATGGAATGCAATGGAATGGAATGGAATGGAATCAACCCGAGTAGAATGGAATGGATTCGAATGGAATGGAATGGAATGGAATGGAAAGGAATCGAAAGGAATGGAATGGAATGGAAGGGAATGGAATGGAATGGAATGCAATGGAATGGAATCAACCCAAGTAGAATGGAATGGATTGGAATGGAATGGAATGGAATGGAATGGAATGGAATCAATCCGAGTAGAAGGGATTGGATTGGAATGGAATGGAATGGAATGGAATGGAATGGAATGGAATGGAATGGAATGGAATGGCATGGAATGGAATGGAATCGAATGGAATGGAATGGAATGGAATGGAATGGAATGGAATGGAATGGAATGGAATGGAATCAACCCGAGAAGAACGTAATGGAATGGAACGGAATGGAATGGAATGGAATGGAATGGAATGGAATGGAATGGAATTCAATGGAATGGAATGGAATGGAATGGAATGGAATGGAATGGAATGGAATGGAATGGAATGGAATGGATTGGAATGGAATCAACCCGAGTAGAATGGAATGGAATGGAATGGAATGGAATGGAATGGAATCGAATGGAATGGAATGGAATGGAATGGAATGGAATGGAATGGAATGGAATCAACCCGAGTCGAATGGAATGGAATGGAATGGAATCGAATGGAATGGAATCAACCCGAGTAGAATGGAATGGATTGGGTTGGGCTGGAATAGAATGGAATGGAATGGAATCAATCCGAGTAGAATGGAATGGAATGGAATGGAATGGAATTCAATGTAATAGAATGGAATTGAATCAACCCGCATGGAACGGAATGGAACGGAACTGAAAGGAAAAGAACAAAATGGAACGGAATCAACCCGAGCAGAACGGAACGGGATGGGTCGGGACGGGACGGGACGGGACGGTTCGCGATTGGACGGAATGGAACAGAACGGAACGGCATGGAATCAACCCGAGATGAATGGAATGGAATGGAATGGAATGGAATGGAATGGAATGGAAAGGAATGGAATAGAATAGTATGGAATTGAAAAAACCCGGGTGGAACGGAATGGAACGGAACGGAAAGGAACGGAACGGAATGGAAAGGAATCAACCCGAGTACAACGGCACGGGACGGGACGGGACGGAACGGAACGGAACGGAACTCAATGGAATCAACCCGAGTAGAAGGGAATGGAATGGAATGGAATGGAATGGAATGGAATGGAATGGAATGGAATGGAATGGAATGTAATGGAATGGAATGGAATGGAATGGAATGGAATGGAATCAACCCGAGTAGAACGGAATGGAATGGAATGGAATGGAATGGAATGGAATGGAATGGAATGGAATGGAATCAACCCGAGTAGAATGGAATGGAATGGAATGGAATGGAATAGAATGGAATGGAATGGAATGGAATGGAATGGAATGGAATGGAATGGAATGGAATGGAATGGATTGGAATGGAATGGAATGGAATGGAATGGAATGGAATGGATTGGAATGGAATGGAATGGAATGGAATGGAATGGAATGGA
This sequence comes from Gorilla gorilla gorilla, assembly GCF_029281585.2. Classification (NCBI taxonomy): domain Eukaryota; kingdom Metazoa; phylum Chordata; class Mammalia; order Primates; family Hominidae; genus Gorilla; species Gorilla gorilla. Next base: position 47,332,464 of record NC_073239.2, on the reverse strand, counting down.
ACAGAATGGAATGGAATCGAATGGAGTCGAATGGAATCGAATGGAATGGACAGGAAGAGAATGGAATCAACTCGAGTAGAACGAAATGGAATGGAATGGAATGGAATGGAATGGAGTGGAATGGAATGGAATGGAATGGAATGGAATGGAATGGAATGGAATTGAACTGAATGCAATCGAATGGAATGGAAGGGAATGGAATGGAATGGAATGGAATGGAATGGAATGGAATGGAATGGAATGGATTGGAATGGAATCAACCCGAGTTGAACGGAATGGAATGGAATGGAATGGAATGGAATGGAATGGAATGGAATGGAATCGGATGGAATCGAATGGAATCGAATGGAATGGAATGGAATGGAATGGAATCTAATGGAATGGAATGGAATGGAATCAACCCGAGTACAATGGAATGGATTGGAATGGAATGGAATGGAATGGAATCGAATGGAATGGAATGGAATGGAATGGAATGGAATGGAATGGAATGGAATGGAATGGAATGGAATCGAATGGAATGGAATGGAATCAACCAAAGTAGAATGAAATGGGTTAGAATGGAATGGAATGGAATGGAATGGAATGGAATGGAATGGAATGGAATGGAATGGAATGGAATGGAATGAACCCGAGTGGAATGGAATAGAATGGAATGGAAAGAATGGAATGGAACGGAATGGAATGGAATGGAATGGAATGAGGAACCCGAGTAGAATGGAATGGATTGGAATGGAATGGAATGCAGTGGAATGGAATGGAATCGAATGGAATCGAATGGAATCAAATGGAATGGAATCTATTGGAGTGGAATGGAATGGAATGGAATGGAATGGAATGGAATGGAATGGAATGGAATTCAATGGAATAGAATGGAATGGAATGGAATGGAATGGAATGGAATGGAATGGAACCGAATGGAATCGAATGGGATGGTATGGAATGGAATGGAAGAGAATGGAATCAACCCGAGTGGAATGGAATGGAATGGAATGGAATAGAATGGAATGGAATGGAATGGAATGCAATGGAATGGAATGGAATGGAATCAACCCGAGTAGAATGGAATGGATTCGAATGGAATGGAATGGAATGGAATGGAAAGGAATCGAAAGGAATGGAATGGAATGGAAGGGAATGGAATGGAATGGAATGCAATGGAATGGAATCAACCCAAGTAGAATGGAATGGATTGGAATGGAATGGAATGGAATGGAATGGAATGGAATCAATCCGAGTAGAAGGGATTGGATTGGAATGGAATGGAATGGAATGGAATGGAATGGAATGGAATGGAATGGAATGGCATGGAATGGAATGGAATCGAATGGAATGGAATGGAATGGAATGGAATGGAATGGAATGGAATGGAATGGAATGGAATGGAATGGAATCAACCCGAGAAGAACGTAATGGAATGGAACGGAATGGAATGGAATGGAATGGAATGGAATGGAATGGAATGGAATTCAATGGAATGGAATGGAATGGAATGGAATGGAATGGAATGGAATGGAATGGAATGGAATGGAGTGGATTGGAATGGAATCAACCCGAGTAGAATGGAATGGAATGGAATGGAATGGAATGGAATGGAATCGAATGGAATGGAATGGAATGGAATGGAATGGAATGGAATGGAATGGAATGGAATCAACCCGAGTCGAATGGAATGGAATGGAATGGAATCGAATGGAATGGAATCAACCCGAGTAGAATGGAATGGATTGGGTTGGGCTGGAATAGAATGGAATGGAATGGAATCAATCCGAGTAGAATGGAATGGAATGGAATGGAATGGAATTCAATGTAATAGAATGGAATTGAATCAACCCGCATGGAACGGAATGGAACGGAACTGAAAGGAAAAGAACAAAATGGAACGGAATCAACCCGAGCAGAACGGAACGGGATGGGTCGGGACGGGACGGGACGGGACGGTTCGCGATTGGACGGAATGGAACAGAACGGAACGGCATGGAATCAACCCGAGATGAATGGAATGGAATGGAATGGAATGGAATGGAATGGAATGGAAAGGAATGGAATAGAATAGTATGGAATTGAAAAAACCCGGGTGGAACGGAATGGAACGGAACGGAAAGGAACGGAACGGAATGGAAAGGAATCAACCCGAGTACAACGGCACGGGACGGGACGGGACGGAACGGAACGGAAAGGAACTCAATGGAATCAACCCGAGTAGAAGGGAATGGAATGGAATGGAATGGAATGGAATGGAATGGAATGGAATGGAATGGAATGGAATGGAATGGAATGGAATCAACCCGAGTAGAACGGAATGGAATGGAATGGAATGGAATAGAATGGAATGGAATGGAATGGAATGGAATGGAATGGAATGGAATGGAATGGAATGGAATGGATTGGAATGGAATGGAATGGAATGGAATGGAATGGAACGGAATGGAATGGAATCGAATGGAGTCGAATGGAATCGAATGGAATGGACAGGAAGAGAATGGAATCAACTCGAGTAGAACGGAATGGAATGGAATGGACTGGAATGGAATGGAATGGAATGGAGTGGAGTGGAGTGGAATGGAATGGAATGGAATGGAATGGAATGGAATGGAATGGAATGGAATTGAACTGAATGGAATCGAATGGAATGGAAGGGAATGCAGTGGAATGGAATGGAATGGAATGGAATGGAATGGAATGGAATGGAATGGAATCAACCCGATTAGAACGGAATGGAATGGAATGGAATGGAATGGAATGGAATGGAATGGAATGGAATGGAATCGAATCGAATGGAATCGAATGGAATGGAATGGAATGGAATGGAATCGAATGGAATGGAATGGAATCAACCCGAGTAGAATGAAATGGGTTGAAATGGAATGGAATGGAATCGAATGGAATGGAATGGAATGGAATGGAATGGAATGGAATGGAATGGAATGGAATGGAATGGAATGGAATGGAATGGAATGGAATCAAATCGAGTAGAACGGAATGGAATGGAATGGAATGGAATGGAATGGAATGGAATGGAATGGAATGGAATTCAATGGAATGGAATGGAATGGAATGGAATGGAATGGAATCGAATGGAATGGAATGGAATGGAATGGAATAGAATGGACTCAGCCCGAGTAGAACGGAATGGAATGGAATGGAATGGAATGGAAAGGAATGGAATAGAATAGTATGGAATTGAAAAAACCCGGGTGGAACGGAATGGAACGGAACGGAAAGGAACGGAACGGACTGGAAAGGAATCAACCCAAGTACAACGGCACGGGACGGGACGGGACGGAACGGAACGGAACGGAACTCCATGGAATCAACCCGAGTAGAAGGGAATGGAATGGAATGGAATGGAATGGAATGGAATGGAATGGAATGGAATGGAATGGAATCAACCCGAGTAGAACGGAATGGAATGGAATGGAATGGAATAGAATGGAATGGAATGGAATGGAATGGAATGGAATGGAATGGATTGGAATGGAATGGAATGGAATGGAATGGAATGGAACGGAATGGAATGGAATCGAATGGAGTCGAATGGAATCGAATGGAATGGACAGGAAGAGAATGGAATCAACTCGAGTAGAACGGAATGGAATGGAATGGAATGGAGTGGAATGGAATGGAATGGAGTGGAATGGAATGGAATGGAATGGAATGGAATGGAATGGAATGGAATGGAATGGAATGGAATGGAATGGAGTGGAATGGAAAGGAATGGAATGGAAACCAACCCGAGTAGAACGGAATGGAATGGAATGGAATGGAATGGAATGGAATGGAGTGGAATGGAACGGAATGATCAACCCGAGTAAAATGGAATGGATTGGAATGGAATGGAATGGAGTGGAATGGAATGGAATCGAATGGAATCGAATGGAATCGAATGGAGTGGAATGGAATGGAATGGAATGGAATGGAATGGAATGGAATGGAATGGAATCGAATTCAATGGAATAGAACGGAATGGAATGGAATGGATTGGATTGGAATGGAATGGAATGATATGGAATGGAATCAACCCGAGAACAACGTAATGGAATGGAGTGGAATGGAATGGAATGGAATGGAATGGAATGGAATTCAATGGAATGGAATGGAATGGAATGGAATGGAATAGAATGGAATCAACCCGAGTAGAACGGAATGGAATGGAATGGAATGGAATGGAATGGAATGGAATGGAATGGAATGGAATGGAAAGGAATGGAATGGAAAGGAATAAACCCGAGTAGAATGGAATGGAATGGAATGGAATGGAATGGAATGGAATGGAATGGAATAGAATGGAATGGAATGGAATGGAATGGAATGGAATTCAATGGAATAGAATGGAATGGATAGGAATGGAATGGAATTTAATCGAATGGAATGGAATGGAATGGAATGGAATGGAATGGAATGGAATGGAATCAACCCGAGTAGAATGGAATGGATTGGAATGGAATTGAATTTAATGGAATGGAATGGAATGGAATGGAATGGAATGGAATGGAATGGAATGGAATCAACCCGAGTAAAACGGAATGGAATGGAATGGAATGGAATGGAATGGAATGGAATGGAATGGAATGGAATGGAATGGAATGGAATGGAATACAATGGAATAGAATGGAATAGAGTGGAATGGAATGGAATGGAATGGAATGGAATGGAATGGAATTTAATGGAATCAACCCTAGTAGAATGGAATGGATTGTAATGGAATGGAATGGAATGGAATGGAATGGAATGGAATGGAGTGGAATGGAATGGAATGAAATGGAATGGAATAGAATGGAATCAAAACGAGTACGACGGAATGGAATGGAATGGAATGGAATGGAATGGAATGGAATGGAATGGAATGGAATGGAATCGAATGGAATAGAATGGAATGGAATGGAATGGAATTTAGTGGAATGGAATGGAGTCAAACCGAGTAGAATGGAATGGATTGGAATGGAATTGAATGGAATGTAATGGAATAGAATGGAATGAATGGAATGGAATCAACCCGAGTAGAATGGAATGGATTGTGTTGGGCTGGAATAGAATGGAATGGAATGGAATCAATCCGAGTAGAATGGAATGGAATGGAATGGAATGGAATTCAATGTAATGGAATGGAATTGAATCAACCCGCATGGAACGGAATGGAACGGAACGGAAAGGAAAAGAACGGAACGGAACGGAATCAACCCGAGCAGAACGGAACGGGATGGGATGGGACGGACGGGACCTGATGGTTCGCGATGGGACGGAATGGAACAGAACGGAACGGCATGGAATCAACCCGAGTGGAATGGAATGGAATGGAATGGAATGGAATGGAATGGAATGGAATAGAATAGAATGGAATTGAATCAACCCGCGTGGAGCGGAATGGAACGGAACGGAAGGGAACGGAACGGAATGGAATGGAATCAACCCGAATACAACGGCACGGGACGGGACGCGACGGGCCGGGACAGGACGGGACGGGACGGAAAAGAACGGAACGGAACTCAATGGAATCAACATGAGTAGAAGGGAATGGAATGGAATGGAATGGAATGGAGTGGAATGGAATGGAATGGAATAGAATGGAATGAAATCGAATGGAATGGAATGGAATGGAAGGGATTGGAATGGAATGGAGTGGAATGGAAAGGAATGGAATGGAAACCAACCCGAGTAGAACGGAATGGATTGGAATGGAATGGAATGAACCCGACTGGAATGGAATGGAATGGAACGGAAAGAATGGAATGGAATGGAATGGAACGGAATGGAATGGAATGGAACGGAATGATCAACCCGAGGAAAATGGAATGGATTGGAATGGAATGGAATGGAGTGGAATGGAATGGAATCGAATGGAATCGAATGGAATGGAATCTAATGGAGTGGAATGGAATGGAATGGAATGGAATGGAATGGAATGGAATGGAATGGAATTCAATGGAATAGAACGGAATGGAATGGAATGGATTGGACTGGAATGGAATGGAATGAAATGGAATGGAATGGAATGGAATGGAATGGAATGGAATCAACCCGAGAACAACGTAATGGAATGGAGTGGAATGGAATGGAATGGAATGGAATGGAATGGAATGGAATTCAATGGAATGGAATGGAATGGAATGTAATGGAATGGAATGGAATAGAATGGAATCAACCCGAGTAGAAAGGAATGGAATGGAATGGAATGGAATGGAATGGAATGGAATGGAATGGAATGGAATGGAATGGAATCGAATGAATGGAATGGAATGGAATGGATAGGAATGGAATGGAATGGAATAAACCCGAGTAGAATGGAATGGTATGGAATGGAACGGAATGGAATGGAATGGAATGGAATGGAATGGAATTCAATGGAATAGAATGGAATGGAAAGGAATGGAATGGAATTTAATCGAATGGAATCGAATGGAATGGAATGGAATGGAATGGAATGGAATCAACCCGAGTAGAATGGAATGGATAGGAATGGAATAGAATGGAATGGAATGGAATGGAATGGAAAGAAATGGAATAGAATGGAATCGAATGGAATGGAATCAACCCGTGTAGAAAGGAATGGAATGGAATGGAATGGAATGGAATGGAATGGAATGGAATCAACCCGAGTATAATGGAATGGAATGGAATGGAATGGAATTCAATGGAATAGAAAGGAATGGAATGGAATGGAATGGAATGGAATGGAATGGAATCGAATGGAATCGAATGGAATGGAATGGAATGGAATGGAATGGAATGGAATGGAATGGAATGGAATCAACCCGAGTAGAATGGAATGGAATGGAATGGAATGGAATGGAATGGAATCGAATGGAATCAAATGGAATGGAAAGGAATGTAATGTAATGGAATGGAATGGAATGGAATGGAATGGAATGGAATGGAATCGAATGGAATCAAATGGAATGGAATGGAATGGAATGGATTGGAATGGAATGGAATGGAATCAACCCGAGTAGAATGGAATGGAATGGAATGGAATGGAATCGAATGGAATCGAATGGAATGGAAAGGAATGGAATGGAATGGAATGGAATGGAATGGAATGGAATGGAATGGAATGGAATGGAATGGAATGGAATCGAATGGAATCGAATGGAATAGAATGGAATGGAATGGAATGGAATGGAATGGAATGGAATCAACCCGAGTAGAACGGAATGGAATGGAATGAAATGGAATGGAATGGAATGGAATGGAATGGAATGGAATGGAATGGAATGGAATCAACCCGAGTAGAATGGAATGGATTGGAATGGAATGGAATGAAACGGAATGGAATGGAATGGAATCGAATGGAATCGAATGGAATGGAAAGGAATGGAATGGAATGGAATGGAATCGAATGGAATCGAATGGAATGGAATCGAATGAAATGGAATGGAATGGAATGGAATGGAATGGAATGGAATGGAATTGAACTGATTGGAATGGAATGGAATGGAATGGAATGGAATGGAATGGAATGGAATGGAATGGAATCAACCCGAGTAGAATGGAATGGAATGGAATGGAATGGAAAGGAATGGAATGGAATGGAATGGAATGGAATGGAATGGAATGGAATGGAATGGAATCGAATGGAATCGAAAGGAATGGAATCGAATGAAATGGAATGGAATGGAATGGAATGGAATGGAATGGAATTCAACTGATTGGAATGGAATGGAATGGAATGGAATGGAATGGAATGGAATGGAATGGAATGGAATGGAATGGAATGGAATGGAATGGAATCAACCCGAGTAGAATGGAATGGAATGGAATGGAATGGTATCGAATGGAATCGAATGGAATGGAAAGGAATGGAATGGAATGGAATGGAATGGAATGGAATGGAATGGAATGGAATTGAACTGATTGGAATGGAATGGAATGGAATGGAATGGAATGGAATGGAATGGAATGGAGTGGAATGGAATCAACCCTAGTAGAACGGAATGGAATGGAATGGAATGGAATGGAATGGAATCGAATGGAATCTAATGGAATCGAAGGGAATGGAATGGAATGGAATGGAATGGAATGGAATGGAATGGAATGGAATGGAATGGAATCGAATGGAATGGAATGGAATGGAAAGGAATGGAATGGAATCGAATGGAATGAATGGAGTCAACCCGAGTAGAATGAAATGGATTTGAATGGATTGGAATGGAATGGAATGGAATCGAATGTAATGGAATGGAATGGAATGGATTGGAATGGAATGGAAAGGAATGGAATCAACCCGAGTAGAACGGAATGGAATGGAATGGAATGGAATGGAATGGAATGGAATGGAATGGAATGGAATAGAATGGAATGAAAACTAGTAGAACGGAATGGAATGGAATGGAATGGAATGGAATGGAATGGAATCGAATGGAATGGAATGGATTGGAATGGAATGGAATGGAATCGAAAGGAATAGAACGGAATGGAATGGAATGGAATGGAATGGAATGGAATGGAATCAACCCGAGTAGAACGGAATGGAATGGAATGGAATGGAATGGAATGGAATGGAATTCAATGGAATAGAATGGATTGGAATGGAATGGAATGGAAAGGAATGGAATCGAATGGAATCAAATGCAATGGAATGGAATAGAATGGACTCAGCCCGAGTAGAACGGAATGGAATGGAATGGAATGGAATGGAATGGAATGGAATGGAATGGAATGGAATGGAATGGAATGGAATAGAATGGAATCAATACGAGTAGAACGGAATGGAATGGAATGGAATGGAATGGAATGGAATGGATTGGAATGGAATGGAATAGAATGGAATGGAATGGAATGGAATGGAATGGAGTGGAATGGAATGGAATCAAGTCGAGTAGAATGGAAAGGAATGGAATGGAATGGAATGGAATGGAATGGAGTGGAATGGAATGGAATGGAATGGAATGGAGTGGAATAGAATGGAATGGAATGGAATGAATGGAATGGAAACATCCCGAGTAGAATGGAATGGATTGGGATGGGCTAGAATGGAATGGAATGGAGTGGAATCAATCCGAGTAGAATGAAATGGAATGGAATGGAATGGAATTCAATGTAATAGAATGGAATTGAATCAACCCGCATGGAACGGAATGGAACGGAACGGAAAGGAACGGAACGGCATGGAACGGAATCAACCCGAGCAGAATGTAACGGGATGGGACGGGACGGGACGGGACGGGACGGTTCGGGATGGGACGGAAGGGAAAAGAACGGAACGTCATGGAATCAACCCGAGTGGAATGGAATGGAATGGAATGGAATGGAATGGAATGGAATGGAATGGAATGGAATGGAATGGAATGGAATAGAATAGAATGGAATTGAATCAACCCGCGTGGAACGGAATGGAACGGAACGGAAAGGAACGGAACGGAATGGAATGGAATCAACCCGAGCACAACGGCATGGGACGAGACGGGACGGGACGGGACAGGACGGGACGGGACGGAACGGAACGGAACGGAACTCAATGGAATCAACCCGAGTAGAATGGAATGGAATGGAATGGAATGGAATGGAATGGAATGGAATGGAATGGAATGGAATGGAGTGGAATGGAAAGGAATGGAATGGAAACCAACCCGAGTAGAACGGAATGGAATGGAATGGAATGGAATGGAATGGAATGGAATGGAATGGAATGGAATGAACCCGACTGGAATGGAATGGAATGGAATGGAAAGAATGGAATGGAATGGAATGGAACGGAATGGAATGGAATGATCAACACGAGTAGAATGGAGTGGATTGGAATGGAATGGAATGGAGTGGAATGGAATGCAATCGAATGGAATCGAATGGAATCGAATGGAATGGAATCTAATGGAGTGGAATGGAATGGAATTGAATTGAATGGAATGGAATGGAATGGAATGGAATGGAATTCAATGGAATAGAACGGAATGGAATGGAATGGAATGGAATGGAATGGAATGGAACCGAATGGAATCGAATGTGATGGTATGGAATGAAATGGAAGAGAATGGAATCACCCCGAGTGGAACGGAATGGAATGGAATGGAATGGAATGGAATGGAATGGAATGGAATGGAATGGAATGGAATGGAATCAACCCGAGTAGAATGGAATGGATTGGAATGGAATGGAATGGAATGGAATGGAATGGAATGGAATGGAATGGAATGGAATGGAATTCAATGGAATAGAATGGAATGGATAGGAATGGAAAGGAATTTAATCGAATGGAATCGAATGGAATGGAATGGAATGGAATGGAATGGAATGGAATGGAATCAACCCGAGTAGAATGGAATGGATTGGAATGGAATTGAATGGAATGGAATGGAATGGAATGGAATGGTATGGAATGGAATGGAATGGAATGGAATGGAATGGAATGGAATCAACCCGAGTAAAACGGAATGGAATGGAATGGAATGGAATGGAATGGAATACAATGGAATGGAATGGAATCGAATGGAATGGAATGGAATGGAATGGAGTGGAATGGAATGGAATGGAATGGAATGGAATGGAATGGAATGGAATACAATGGAATGGAATGGAATCGAATGGAATGGAATGGAATCGAATGGAATGGAATGGAATGGAATGGAATGGAATGGAATGGAGTGGAATGGAATGGAATGGAATGGAATGGAATGGAATGGAATGGTATGGAATCAACCCGAGTAGAATGGAATGGATTGGAATGGAATGGAATGGAATGGAATCGATTGGAATGGAATGGAATGGAATGGAATGGAATGGAATGGAGTGGAATGGAATGGAATGAAATGGAATGGAATAGAATGGAATCAAAACGAGTATGACGGAATGGAATGGAATGGAATGGAATGGAATGGAATGGAATCGAATGGAATAGAATGGAATGGAATGGAATGGAATGTAGTGGAATGGAATGGAGTCAAACCGAGTAGAATGGAATGGATTGGAATGGAATTGAATGGAATGGAATGGAATGGAATGGAATGAATGGAATGGAATCAACCCGAGTAGAATGGAATGGATTGTGTTGGGCTGGAATAGAATGGAATGGAATGGAATCAATCCGAGTAGAATGGAATGGAATGGAATGGAATGGAATTCAATGTAATGGAATGGAATTGAATCAACCCGCATGGAACGGAATGGAACGGAACGGAAAGGAAAAGAACGGAATGGAACGGAATCAACCCGAGCAGAACGGAACGGGATGGGATGGGACGGACGGGACCTGACGGTTCGCGATGGGACGGAATGGAACAGAACGGAACGGCATGGAATCAACCCGAGTGGAATGGAATGGAATGGAATGGAATGGAATGGAATGGAATGGAATGGAATAGAATAGAATGGAATTGAATCAACCCGCGTGGAGCGGAATGGAACGGAACGGAAGGGAACGGAAAGGAATGGAATGGAATCAACCCGAATACAACGGCACGGGACGGGACGCGACGGGCCGGGACAGGACGGGACGGGACGGAAAAGAACGGAACGGAACTCAATGGAATCAACATGAGTAGAAGGGAATGGAATGGAATGGAATGGAATGGAGTGGAATGGAATGGAATGAAATCGAATGGAATGGAATGGAATCGAATGGAATGGAATGGAATGGAATGGAATGGAGTGGAATGGAATGGAATGGAATGGAATCAACCCGAGTAGAATGGAATGGAATGGAATGGAATGGTATCGAATGGAATCGAATGGAATGGAAAGGAATGGAATGGAATGGAATGGAATGGAATGGAATGGAATGGAATGGAATGGAATGGAATCGAATGGAATCGAATGGAATCGAATGGAATGGAATCGAATGAAATGGAATGGAATGGAATGGAATGGAATGGAATGGAATTGAACTGATTGGAATGGAATGGAATGGAATGGAATGGAATGGAATGGAATGGAATGGAGTGGAATGGAATCAACCCTAGTAGAACGGAATGGAATGGAATGGAATGGAATGGAATGGAATCGAATGGAATCTAATGGAATCGAAGGGAATGGAATGGAATGGAATGGAATGGAATGGAATGGAATGGAATGGAATCGAATGGAATGGAATGGAATGGAAAGGAATGGAATGGAATCGAATGGAATGAATGGAGTCAACCCGAGTAGAATGAAATGGATTTGAATGGATTGGAATGGAATGGAATGGAATCGAATGCAATGGAATGGAATGGAATGGATTGGAATGGAATGGAAAGGAATGGAATCAACCCGAGTAGAACGGAATGGAATGGAATGGAATGGAATGGAATGGAATGGAATGGAATGGAATGGAATAGAATGGAATGAAAACTAGTAGAACGGAATGGAATGGAATGGAATGGAATGGAATGGAATGGAATGGAATGGAATGGATTGGAATGGAATGGAATGGAATGGAATCGAAAGGAATAGAATGGAATGGAATGGAATGGAATGGAATGGAATGGAATGGAATCAACCCGAGTAGAACGGAATGGAATGGAATGGAATGGAATGGAATGGAATGGAATTCAATGGAATAGAATGGATTGGAATGGAATGGAATGGAAAGGAATGGAATCGAATGGAATCAAATGCAATGGAATGGAATAGAATGGACTCAGCCCGAGTAGAACGGAATGGAATGGAATGGAATGGAATGGAATGGAATGGAATGGAATGGAATGGAATGGAATAGAATGGAATCAATACGAGTAGAACGGAATGGAATGGAATGGAATGGAATGGAATGGAATGGATTGGAATGGAATGGAATAGAATGGAATGGAATGGAATGGAATGGAATGGAGTGGAATGGAATGGAATCAAGTCGAGTAGAATGGAAAGGAATGGAATGGAATGGAATGGAATGGAATGGAGTGGAATGGAATGGAATGGAATGGAATGGAGTGGAATGGAATGGAATGGAATGGAATGAATGGAATGGAAACAACCCGAGTAGAATGGAATGGATTGGGATGGGCTAGAATGGAATGGAATGGAGTGGAATCAATCCGAGTAGAATGAAATGGAATGGAATGGAATGGAATTCAATGTAATAGAATGGAATTGAATCAACCCGCATGGAACGGAATGGAACGGAACGGAAAGGAACGGAACGGCATGGAACGGAATCAACCCGAGCAGAATGTAACGGGATGGGACGGGACGGGACGGGACGGGACGGTTCGGGATGGGACGGAATGGAAAAGAACGGAACGTCATGGAATCAACCCGAGTGGAATGGAATGGAATGGAATGGAATGGAATGGAATGGAATGGAATGGAATAGAATAGAATGGAATTGAATCAACCCGCGTGGAACGGAATGGAACGGAACGGAAAGGAACGGAACGGAATGGAATGGAATCAACCCGAGCACAACGGCATGGGACGAGACGGGACGGGACGGGACAGGACGGGACGGGACGGAACGGAACGGAACGGAACTCAATGGAATCAACCCGAGTAGAATGGAATGGAATGGAATGGAATGGAATGGAATGGAATGGAGTGGAATGGAAAAGAATGGAATGGAAACCAACCCGAGTAGAACGGAATGGAATGGAATGGAATGGAATGGAATGGAATGGAATGGAATGAACCCGACTGGAATGGAATGGAATGGAATGGAAAGAATGGAATGGAATGGAATGGAACGGAATGGAATGGAATGATCAACACGAGTAGAATGGAGTGGATTGGAATGGAATGGAATGGAGTGGAATGGAATGCAATCGAATGGAATCGAATGGAATCGAATGGAATGGAATCTAATGGAGTGGAATGGAATGGAATTGAATTGAATGGAATGGAATGGAATGGAATGGAATGGAATTCAATGGAATAGAACGGAATGGAATGGAATGGAATGGAATGGAATGGAATGGAATGGAACCGAATGGAATCGAATGTGATGGTATGGAATGAAATGGAAGAGAATGGAATCACCCCGAGTGGAACGGAATGGAATGGAATGGAATGGAATGGAATGGAATGGAATGGAATGGAATGGAATGGAATGGAATGGAATGGAATCAACCCGAGTAGAATGGAATGGATTGGAATGGAATGGAATGGAATGGAATGGAATGGAATGGAATGGAATGGAATTCAATGGAATAGAATGGAATGGATAGGAATGGAAAGGAATTTAATCGAATGGAATCGAATTGAATGGAATGGAATGGAATGGAATGGAATGGAATGGAATCAACCCGAGTAGAATGGAATGGATTGGAATGGAATTGAATGGAATGGAATGGAATGGAATGGAATGGAATGGAATGGAATGGAATGGAATGGAATGGAATGGAATGGAATGGAATCAACCCGAGTAAAACGGAATGGAATGGAATGGAATGGAATGGAATGGAATACAATGGAATGGAATGGAATCGAATGGAATGGAATGGAATTTAATGGAATGGAATGGAATGGAATGGAATGGAATACAATGGAATGGAATGGAATCGAATGGAATGGAATGGAATCGAATGGAATGGAATGGAATGGAATGGAATGGAATGGAATGGAGTGGAATGGAATGGAATGGAATGGAATGGAATGGAATGGAATGGAATGGAATCAACCCGAGTAGAATGGAATGGATTGGAATGGAATGGAATGGAATGGAATCGATTGGAATGGAATGGAATGGAATGGAATGGAATGGAGTGGAATGGAATGGAATGAAATGGAATGGAATAGAATGGAATCAAAACGAGTATGACGGAATGGAATGGAATGGAATGGAATGGAATGGAATGGAATGGAATCGAATCGAATGGAATAGAATGGAATGGAATGGAATGGAATGTAGTGGAATGGAATGGAGTCAAACCGAGTAGAATGGAATGGATTGGAATGGAATTGAATGGAATGGAATGGAATGGAATGGAATGAATGGAATGGAATCAACCCGAGTAGAATGGAATGGATTGTGTTGGGCTGGAATAGAATGGAATGGAATGGAATCAATCCGAGTAGAATGGAATGGAATGGAATGGAATGGAATTCAATGTAATGGAATGGAATTGAATCAACCCGCATGGAACGGAATGGAACGGAACGGAAAGGAAAAGAACGGAATGGAACGGAATCAACCCGAGCAGAACGGAACGGGATGGGATGGGACGGACGGGACCTGACGGTTCGCGATGGGACGGAATGGAACAGAACGGAACGGCATGGAATCAACCCGAGTGGAATGGAATGGAATGGAATGGAATGGAATAGAATAGAATGGAATTGAATCAACCCGCGTGGAGCGGAATGGAACGGAACGGAAGGGAACGGAAAGGAATGGAATGGAATCAACCCGAATACAACGGCACGGGACGGGACGCGACGGGCCGGGACAGGACGGGACGGGACGGAAAAGAACGGAACGGAACTCAATGGAATCAACATGAGTAGAAGGGAATGGAATGGAATGCAATGGAATGGAGTGGAATGGAATGGAATGGAATGGAATGGAATGGAATGAAATCG
The DNA here is from genome assembly GCF_029281585.2 of Gorilla gorilla gorilla. NCBI lineage: Eukaryota > Metazoa > Chordata > Mammalia > Primates > Hominidae > Gorilla > Gorilla gorilla. The sequence goes on along the minus strand of NC_073239.2, from coordinate 47,317,041 downwards.
AATGGAATGGAATGGAATGGAATGGAATGGAATGGAATGGAATGGAGTGGAATGGAAAGGAATGGAATGGAAACCAACCCGAGTAGAACGGAATGGATTGGAATGGAAGGGAATGAACCCGACTGGAATGGAATGGAATGGAACGGAAAGAATGGAATGGAATGGAATGGAACGGAATGGAATGGAATGGAACGGAATGATCAACCCGAGGAAAATGGAATGGATTGGAATGGAATGGAATGGAGTGGAATGGAATGGAATCGAATGGAATCGAATGGAATGGAATCTAATGGAGTGGAATGGAATGGAATGGAATGGAATGGAATGGAATGGAATGGAATGGAATGGAATTCAATGGAATAGAACGGAATGGAATGGAATGGATTGGACTGGAATGGAATGGAATTAAATGGAATGGAATGGAATGGAATGGAATGGAATGGAATCAACCCGAGAACAACGTAATGGAATGGAGTGGAATGGAATGGAATGGAATGGAATGGAATGGAATGGAATGGAATTCAATGGAATGGAATGGAATGGAATGGAATGGAATGGAATAGAATGGAATCAACCCGAGTAGAAAGGAATGGAATGGAATGGAATGGAATGGAATGGAATGGAATGGAATGGAATGGAATGGAATGGAATCGAATGAATGGAATGGAATGGAATGGAAAGGAATGGAATGGAATGGAATAAACCCGAGTAGAATGGAATGGTATGGAATGGAATGGAATGGAATGGAATGGAATGGAATGGAATGGAATGGAATTCAATGGAATAGAATGGAATGGAAAGGAATGGAATGGAATTTAATCGAATGGAATCGAATGGAATGGAATGGAATGGAATGGAATGGAATGGAATGGAATGGAATGGAAACAACCCGAGTAGAATGGAATGGATAGGAATGGAATTGAATGGAATGGAATGGAATGGAATGGAAAGAAATGGAATAGAATGGAATCGAATGGAATGGAATCAACCCGAGTAGAACGGAATGGAATGGAATGGAATGGAATGGAATGGAATGGAATGGAATCAACCCGAGTAGAATGGAATGGAATGGAATGGAATGGAATTCAATGAAATAGAAAGGAATGGAATGGAATGGAATGGAATGGAATGGAATGGAATGGAATGGAATGGAATCGAATGGAATGGAACGGAATGGAATGGAATGGAATGGAATGGAATGGAATGGAATGGAATGGAATGGAATCAACCCGAGTAGAATGGAATGGAATGGAATGGAATGGAATGGAATGGAATCGAATGGAATCAAATGGAATGGAAAGGAATGTAATGTAATGGAATGGAATGGAATGGAATGGAATGGAATGGAATCGAATGGAATCAAATGGAATGGAATGGAATGGAATGGATTGGAATGGAATGGAATGGAATCAACCCGAGTAGAATGGAATGGAATGGAATGGAATGGATTTCAATGGAATAGAAAGGAATGGAATGGAATGGAATGGAATGGAATGGAATGGAATGGAATGGAATGGAATGGAATCAACCCGAGTAGAATGGAATGGAATGGAATGGAATGGAATCGAATGGAATCGAATGGAATGGAAAGGAATGGAATGGAATGGAATGGAATGGAATGGAATGGAATGGAATGGAATGGAATGGAATGGAATGGAATCGAATGGAATCGAATGGAATGGAATGGAATGGAATGGATTGGAATGGAATGGAATGGAATGGAATGGAATGGAATGGAATGGAATCGAATGGAGAAGAATGGAATCGAATGGAATGGACTAGAAGAGAATGGAATCAACCCGAGTAGAACGGAATGGAATGGAATGGAATGGAATGGAATGGAATGGAATGGAATGGAATGGAGTGGAATGGAATCGAATGAAATGGAATGGAATGGAATGGAATGGAATGGAATGGAATGGAATTGAACTGATTGGAATGGAATGGAATGGAATGGAATGGAATGGAATGGAATGGAATGGAATGGAGTGGAATGGAATCAACCCGAGTAGAACGGAATGGAATGGAATGGAATGGAATGGAATGGAATCGAAAGGAATCTAATGGAATCGAAGGGAATGGAATGGAATGGAATGGAATGGAATGGAATGGAATGGAATGGAATCGAATGGAATCGAATGGAATGGAATGGAATGGAAAGGAATGGAATGGAATCGAATGGAATGAATGGAGTCAACCCGAGTAGAATGAAATGGATTTGAATGGATTGGAATGGAATGGAATGGAATCGAATGCAATGGAATGGAATGGAATGGATTGGAATGGAATGGAAAGGAATGGAATCAACCCGAGTAGAACGTAATGGAATGGAATGGAACGGAATGGAATTGAATGGAATGGAATGGAATGGAATGGAATGGAATAGAATGGAATGAAAACTAGTAGAACGGAATGGAATGGAATGGAATGGAATGGAATGGAATCGAATGGAATGGAATGGATTGGAATGGAATGGAATGGAATGGAATGGAATGGAATGGAATGGAACGCAAAGGAATGGAATTGAATGGAATGATCAACCCGAGTAGAATGGAATGGATTGGAATGGAATGGAATGGAATGGAATCGAAAGGAATAGAATGGAATGGAATGGAATGGAATGGAATGGAATGGAATGGAATGGAATCAACCCGAGTAGAACGGAATGGAATGGAATTTAATGGAATGGAATGGAATGGAATGGAATGGAATGGAATTCAATGGAATAGAATGGATTGGAATGGAATGGAATGGAAAGGAATGGAATCGAATGGAATCAAATGCAATGGAATGGAATAGAATGGACTCAGCCCGAGTAGAACGGAATGGAATGGAATGGAATGGAATGGAATGGAATGGAATGGAATAGAATGGAATCAATACGAGTAGAACGGAATGGAATGGAATGGAATGGAATGGAAAAGAATGGATTGGAATGGAATGGAATAGAATGGAATGGAATGGAATGGAATGGAATGGAGTGGAATGGAATGGAATCAAGTCGAGTAGAATGGAAAGGAATGGAATGGAATGGAATGGAATGGAATGGAGTGGAATGGAATGGAATGGAATGGAATGGAGTGGAATGGAATGGAATGGAAAGGAATGAATGGAATGGAAACAACCCGAGTAGAATGGAATGGATTGGGATGGGCTAGAATGGAATGGAATGGAGTGGAATCAATCCGAGTAGAATGAAATGGAATGGAATGGAATGGAATTCAATGTAATAGAATGGAATTGAATCAACCCGCATGGAACGGAATGGAACGGAACGGAAAGGAACGGAACGGCATGGAACGGAATCAACCCGAGCAGAATGGAACGGGATGGGACGGGACGGGACGGGACGGGACGGTTCGGGATGGGACGGAATGGAAAAGAACGGAACGTCATGGAATCAACCCGAGTGGAATGGAATGGAATGGAATGGAATGGAATGGAATGGAATGGAATGGAATAGAATAGAATGGAATTGAATCAACCCGCGTGGAACGGAATGGAACGGAACGGAAAGGAACGGAACGGAATGGAATGGAATCAACCCGAGCACAACAGCATGGGACGAGACGGGACGGGACGGGACAGGAAGGGACGGGACGGAACGGAACGGAACGGAACTCAATGGAATCAACCCGAGTAGAATGGAATGGAATGGAATGGAATGGAATGGAATGGAATGGAATGGAATGGAATGGAATGGAATGGAATGGAGTGGAATGGAAAGGAATGGAATGGAAACCAACCCGAGTAGAACGGAATGGAATGGAATGGAATGGAATGGAATGGAATGGAATGGAATGAACCCGACTGGAATGGAATGGAATGGAATGGAAAGAATGGAATGGAATGGAATGGAACGGAATGGAATGGAATGATCAACACGAGTAGAATGGAGTGGATTGGAATGGAATGGAATGGAGTGGAATGGACTGCAATCGAATGGAATCGAATGGAATCGAATGGAATGGAATCTAATGGAGTGGAATGGAATGGAATTGAATGGAATGGAATGGAATGGAATGGAATGGAATGGAATTCAATGGAATAGAACGGAATGGAATGGAATGGAATGGAATGGAATGGAATGGAATGGAACCGAATGGAATCGAATGTGATGGTATGGAATGAAATGGAAGAGAATGGAATCACCCCGAGTGGAACGGAATGGAATGGAATGGAATGGAATGGAATGGAATGGAATGGAATGGAATGGAATGGAATGGAATCAACCCGAGTAGAATGGAATGGATTGGAATGGAATGGAATGGAATTCAATGGAATGGAATGGAATTCAATGGAATAGAATGGAATGGATAGGAATGGAAAGGAATTTAATCGAATGGAATCGAATGGAATGGAATGGAATGGAATGGAATGGAATGGAATGGAATGGAATCAACCCGAGTAGAAAGGAATGGATTAGAATGGAATGGAATGGATTGGAATGGAATTGAATGGAATGGAATGGAATGGAATTGAATGGAATGGAATGGAATGGAATGGAATGGAATCAACCCGAGTAAAACGGAATGGAATGGAATGGAATGGAATGGAATGGAATACAATGGAATGGAATGGAATCGAATGGAATGGAATGGAATGGAATGGAATGGAATGGAATGGAATGGAATGGAATGGAATGGAATGGAATACAATGGAATGGAATGGAATCGAATGGAATGGAATGGAATGGAATGGAATGGAATGGAATGGAATGGAATGGAGTGGAGTGGAATGGAATGGAATGGAATGGAATGGAATGGAATGGAATGGAATGGAATGGAATCAACCCGAGTAGAATGGAATGGATTGGAATGGAATGGAATGCAATGGAATCGATTGGAATGGAATGGAATGGAATGGAATGGAAAGGAATGCAATGGAAAAGAATGGAATGGAATGGAATGGTATGGAATGGAATCGAATGGAATCGAAAGGAATGGAATGGAATGGAATGGAATGGAATGGAATGGAATGAACCCGAGTAGAATGGAATGGAATGGAATGGAATGGAATGCAATGGAATGGAATGGAATGGAATGGATTGGAATGGAATTCAATGGAATAGAATGGAATCGAAGGAATTGAATGGAATGGAATGGAATGGAATCGAATGGAATGGAATGGATTTGAATGGAATGGAATCGAATGGAATGGAATGGAATGGAATGGAATGGAATGGAATCAACCCAAGAAGAATGGAATGGATTGTAATGGAATGGAATCGAATGGAATCGAATGGAATGGAATGGAATAGAATGGAATGGAATGGAATGGAATGGAATCAACCCGAGTAGAATGGAGTGGATTGGAATGGAATGGAATGGAATGGAATGGAAAGGAATGGAATGGAATGGAATGGAATGAACCCGAGTGGAATGGAGTGGAATGCAATGGAATGGAATGGAATGGAATGGATTGGAATGGAAAGGAATGGAATGGAATGGAATGATCAACCCGAGTAGAATGGAATGGATTGGAATGGAATGGAATGGAATGGAATGGAATGGAATGGAATGGAATTCAAAGGAATAGAATGGAATGGAGTGGAATGGAATGGAATGAAATGGAATGGAATTCAATGGAATAGAATGGAATGGAATGGAATGGAATGGAATTGAATGGAATGGAATGGAATGGAATGGAATGGAATGGAATCAAGCCGAGTAGTATGGAATGGATTGGAATGGACTGGAATGGAATGGAATGGAATGCAATCAATCCGAGTAGAATGGAATGGAATAGAATTGAATGGAATTCAATGTAATAGAACGAAATTGAATCAACCCGCGTGGACCGGAATGGAACGGAACGGAAAGGAACGGAGCGGAATGGAACGGAATCAACCCGAGCAGAACGGAACGGGATGGGACGGGACGGGACAGGACGAGAAGGGACGGGTCCGGATGGGACGAAATGGAACGGAATGGAATGGCATGGAATCAACCCGAGTAGAATGGAATGGAATGGAATAGAATGGAATGGAATGGAATGGAATGGAATAGAATAGAATGGAACTGAATCAACTCGCAAGGAATGGAATGGAACGGAATGGAAAGGAATGGAATGGAATGGAATGGAACCAACCGAGCACAACGGCACGGGACGGGATAGGACGGGACGGGACGGGACGGAACGCAACTGAACGGAACTCAATGGAAACAACCCGAGTAGAACGGAATGGAATAGAATGGAATGGAATGGAATGGAATGGAATGGAATGGAATGGAATGGAACGGAGTGGAATGGAAAGGAAAGGAATGGAAACCAACCAGAGTAGAACGGAATGGAATGGAATGGAATGGAATGGAATGGAATGGAAAAGAATGAACCCGACAGGAATGGAATGGAATGGAATGGAAAGAATGGAATGGAATGGAATGGAACGGAATGGAATGGAATGGAACGGAATGATCAACCCGAGTAAAATGGAATGGATTGAAATGGAATGGAATGGAGTGGAATGGAATGGAATCGAATGGAATCGAATGGAATCGAATGGAATGGAACCTAATGGAGTGGAATGGAATGGAATGGAAACGAATGGAATGGAATGGAATGGAATGGAATTCAATGGAATAGAACGGAATGGAATGGAATGGAATGGAATGGAATGGAATGGAATGGAACCTAAAGGAATCGAATAGGATGGTATGGATTGGAATGGAAGAGAATGGAATCAACCCGAGTGGAACGGAATGGAATGGAATGGAATGGAATGGAATGGAATGGAATGGAATGGAACGGAATGGAATGGAATGGAATCAACCCGAGTAGAATGGAATGGATTGGAATGGAATGGAATGGAATGGAATGGAATCGAAAGGAATGGAATGGAATGGAATGGAATGGAATGGAATGGAATGGAATGAAATGGAATTCAATGGAATAGAATGGAATGGAAAGGAATGGAATGGAATGGAATCCAATGGAATCGAATGGAATGGAATGGAATGGAATGGAATGGAATCAACCCGAGTAGAATGGAATGGATTGGAATGGAATGGAATGGAATGGAATGGAATGGAATTGAAAGGAATGGAATGGAATGGAATGGAATGGAATGGAATGGATAGGAATGGAATAGAATGGAATGGAATCAACCCAAGTAGAATGGAATGGATTGCAATGGAAGGGAGTGGAATGGAATGCAAAGAAATCAACCCGAGTAGAATGGATTGGATTGGAATGGAATGGAATGGAATGGAATGGAATGGAATGGAATGGAATGGAATCAACCCGAGAACAACGTAATGGAATGGAATGGAATGGAATGGAATGGAATGGAATTCAATGGAATGGAATTAAATGGAATGGAATGGAATGGAATGGAATGGAATGGAATGGAATGGAATGGAATGGAATGGAATGGAATGGAATGGAATGAACCCGAGTAGAACGGAATGGAATGGAATGGAATCAACCCGAGTAGAATGGAATGGATTGGGTTGGGCTGGAATAGAATGGAATGGAATGGAATCAATCCGAGTAGAATGGAATGGAATGGAATGGAATGGAATTCAATGTAATAGAATGGAATTGAATCAACCCGCATGGAACGGAATGGAACGGAACTGAAAGGAAAAGAACAAAATGGAACTGAATCAACCCGAGCAGAATGGAACGGGATAGGTCGGGACGGGACGGGACGGGACGGTTCGCGATGGGACGGAATGGAACAGAACGGAACGGCATGGAATCAACCCGAGAAGAATGGAATGGAATGGAATGGAATGGAATGGAAAGGAATGGAATAGAATAGTATGGAATTGAAACAACCCGCGTGGAACGGAATGGAACGGAACGGAAAGGAACGGAACGGAATGGAAAGGAATCAACCCGAGTACAACGGCACGGGACGGGACGGGACGGAACGGAATGGAACGGAACTCAATGGAATCAACCCGAGTAGAAGGAAATGGAATGGAATGGAATGGAATGGAACGGAATGGAATGGAATGGAATGGAATGGAATGGAATGGAATGGAATCAACCCGAGTAGAACGGAATGGAATGGAATGGAATGGAATGGAATGGAATGGAATGGAATGGAATGGAATGGAATCGAATGGAATCGAACGGAACGGAATGGAATGGAATGGAATGGAATGGAATGGAATGGAATGGAATCGGATGGAATCGAATGGAATCGAATGGAATGGAATGGAATGGAATGGAATCTAATGGAATGGAATGGAATGGAATCAACCCGAGTAGAATGGAATGGATTGGAATGGAATGGAATGGAATGGAATCGAATGGAATGGAATGGAATGGAATGGAATGGAATGGAATGGAATGGAATGGAATGGAATGGAATGGAATGGAATGGATTGGAATGGAATCAACCCGAGTAGAATGGAATGGAATGGAATGGAATGGAATCGAATGGAATGGAATCATCCCGAGTACAATGGAATGGATTCGGTTGGGCTGGAATAGAATGGAATGGAATGGAATCAATCCGAGTAGAATGGAATGGAATGGAATGGAATGGAATTCAACGTAATAGAATGGAATTGAATCAACCCTCATGGAACGGAATGGAACAGAACTGAAAGGAAAAGAACAAAATGGAACGGAATCAACCCGAGCAGAACGGAACGGGATGGGTCGGGACGGGACGGGACGGGACGGGACGGTTCGCGATGGGACGGAATGGAACAGAACGGAACGGCATGGAATCAACCCGAGAAGAATGGAATGGAATGGAATGGAATGGAATGGAAAGGAATGGAATAGAATAGTATGGAATTGAAACAACCCGCGTGGAACGGAATGGAACGGAACGGAAAGGAACGGAACGGAATGGAAAGGAATCAACCCGAGTACAACGGCACGGGACGGGACGGGACGGAACTGAACGGAACGGAACTCAATGGAATCAACCCGAGTAGAAGGGAATGGAATGGAATGGAATGGAATGGAATGGAATGGAATGGAATGGAATGGAATGGAATGGAATGGAATCAACCCGAGTAGAACGGAATGGAATGGAATGGAATGGGATGGAATGGAATGGAATGGAATGGAATGGAATGGAATGGAATGGAATGGAATGGAATCAACCCGAGAAGAATGGAATGGAATGGAATGGAATGGAATAGAATGGAATGGAATGGAATGGAATGGAATGGAATGGAATGGAATGGAATGGAATGGAATGGATTGGAATGGAATGGAATGGAATGGAATGGAATGGAACGGAACGGAATGGAATCGAATGGAGTCGAATGGAATCGAATGGAATGGACAGGAAGAGAATGGAATCAACTCGAGTAGAACGGAATGGAATGGAATGGAATGGAATGGAATGGAGTGGAATGGAATGGAATGGAATGGAATGGAATGGAATGGAATGGAATTGAACTGAATGCAATCGAATGGAATGGAAGGGAATGGAATGGAATGGAATGGAATGGAATGGAATGGAATGGAATGGAATGGAATGAACCCGAGTGGAATGGAATAGAATGGAATGGAAAGAATGGAATGGAACGGAATGGAATGGAATGGAATGGAATGATGAACCCGAGTAGAATGGAATGGATTGGAATGGAATGGAATGCAGTGGAATGGAATGGAATTGAATGGAATCGAATGGAATCAAATGGAATGGAATCTATTGGAGTGGAATGGAATGGAATGGAATGGAATGGAATGGAATGGAATGGAATTCAATGGAATAGAATGGAATGCAATGGAATGGAATGGAATGCAATGGAACCGAATGGAATCGAATGGGATGGTATGGAATGGAATGGAAGAGAATGGAATCAACCCGAGTGGAACGGAATGGAATGGAATGGAATAGAATGGAATGGAATGGAATGGAATGCAATGGAATGGAATAGAATGGAATCAACCCGAGTAGAATGGAATGGATTCGAATGGAATGGAATGGAATGGAATGGAAAGGAATCGAAAGGAAAGGAATGGAATGGAAGGGAATGGAATGGAATGGAATGCAATGGAATGGAATCAACCCAAGTAGAATGGAATGGATTGGAATGGAATGGAATGGAATGGAATGGAATGGAATGGAATGGAATCAATCCGAGTAGAATGGATTGGATTGGAATGGAATGGAATGGAATGGAATGGAATGGCCTGGAATGGAATGGAATTGAATGGAATGGAATGGAATGGAATGGAATGGAATGGAATGGAATGGAATGGAATGGAATGGAATGGAATCAACCCGAGTAGAACGTAATGGTATGGAACGGAATGGAATGGAATGGAATGGAATGGAATGGAATGGAATTCAATGGAATGGAATGGAATGGAATGGAATGGAATGGAATGGAATGGAATGGAATGGAATGGATTGGAATGGAATCAACCCGAGTAGAATGGAATGGAATGGATTGGAATGGAATGGAATCGAATCGAATCGAATGGAATGGAATGGAATGGAATGGAATGGAATGGAATGGAATGGAATCAACCTGAGTCGAATGGAATGGAATGGAATGGAATGGAATGGAATGGAATGGAATGGAATAGAATGGAATAGAATGGAATGGAATGGAATGGCATGGAGTGGAATGGAATGGAATCAACCCGAGTAGAATGGAATGGATTGGAATGGAATGGAATGGAATGGATTGGAATGGAATGGAATGGAGTGGAATGGAATGGAATGGAATGGAATGAATGGAATGGAATCAACCCGTGTAGAATGGAATGGATTGGGATGGGCTGGAATGGAATTTAATTTAATGGAATGGAATCAATCCGAGTAGAATGGAATGGAATGGAATGGAATGGAATTCAATGTAATTGAATGGAATTGAATCAACCCGCATGGAACGGAATGGAATGGAACGGAAAGGAACGGAACGGAATGGAACAGAATCAACTCGAGCAGAACGGAACGGGATGGGTCGGGACGGGACGGGACGGGACGGTTCGCGATGGGACGGAATGGAACAGAACGGAACGGCATGGAATCAACCCGAGATGAATGGAATGGAATGGAATGGAATGGAATGGAATGGAAAGGAATGGAATAGAATAGTATGGAAATGAAAAAACCCGGGTGGAACGGAATGGAACGGAACGGAAAGGAACGGAACGGAATGGAAAGGAATCAACCCGAGTACAACGGCACGGGACGGGACGGGACGGAACGGAACGGAACGGAACTCAATGGAATCAACCCGAGTAGAAGGGAATGGAATGGAATGGAATGGAATGGAATGGAATGGAATGGAATGGAATCAACCCGAGTAGAACGGAATGGAATGGAATGGAATGGAATAGAATGGAATGGAATGGAATGGAATGGAATGGAATGGAATGGAATGGAATGGAATGGAATGGAATAGAATGGAATCAACCCGAGTAGAAAGGAATGGAATGGAAAGGAATGGAAAGGAATGGAATGGAAAGGAATGGAATGGAATGGAATGGTATGGAAAGGAACGGAATGGAATCGAAAGGAATGGAATGGAATGGAATGGAATGGAATGGAATGGAATAGAATGGAATCAACCCGAGTAGAACGGAATGGAATGGAATGGAATGGAATGGAATAGAACGGAATCCACCCGAGTAGAACGGAATGGAATGGAATGGAATGGAAAGGAATGGAATGGAATTGAATGGAATGGAATGGAATGGAGTGGAATGGAATGAAATGGAATGGAAATCAACCCGAGTAGAACGGAATGGAATGGAATGGAATGGAATGGAATGGAATGGAATGGAATGGAATGGAATGGAATGGAATGGAATGGAATGGAGTGGAATGGAATTGAACGGAATGGAATGGAATGGAATGGAATGGAATTGAACTGAATGGAATCGAATGGAATGGAATGGAATGGAATGGAATGGAATCAACCCGAGTAGAACGGAATGGAATGGAATGGAATTTAATGGAATGGAATGGAATGGAATGGAATGGAATGGAATGGAATCGGAAGGAATGGAATGGAATGGAATGGAATGGAATGGAATGGAATGGAATGGAATGGAATGGAATGGAATGGAATGGAATGGAATCAACCCGAGTAGAATGGAATGGATTGGAATGGAAATGGAATGGAATGGAATCGATTGGAATGGAATGGAATGGAATGGAATGGAATGGAATGGAATGGAATGGAATGGAATGGATTGGAATGGAATCAACCCGAGTAGAATGAAATGGATTGGAATGGAATGGAATGGAATGGAATGGAATCGAATGGAATGGAATGGAATGGAATCAACCCGAGTAGAACGGAATGGAATGGAATGGAATGGAATGGAATGGAATGGAATGGAATGGAGTTCAATGGAATGGAATGGAATGGAATGGAATGGAATGAAATGGAATGGAATCGAATGGAATGGAATGGAATGGAATGGAATAGAATGGAATCAACCCGAGTAGAACGGAATGGAATGGAATGGAATGGAATGGAATGGAATGGAATGGAATGGAATGGAAGGGAATGGAATGGAATGGAATGCAATGGAATGGAATCAACCCAAGTAGAATGGAATGGATTGGAATGGAATGGAATGGAATGGAATGGAATGGAATGGAATAGAATGGAAACAACCCGAGTAGAACGGAATGGAATGGAATGGAATGGAATGGAATGGAATGGAATGGAATGGAATGGAATGGAATGGAATGGAAGGGAATGGAATGGAATGGAATGCAATGGAATGGAATCAACCCAAGTAGAATGGAATGGACTGGAATGGAATGGAATGGAATGGAATGGAATGGAAGGGAATGGAATGGAATGGAATGGAATGGAATGGAATGGAATGGAATGGAATGGATTTCAATGGAATGGAATGGAATGGAATGGAATGGAATGGAAACGAATGGAATGGAATGGAATGGAATGGAATGGAATGGAATGGAATAGAATGGAATCAACCCGAGTAGAACGGAATGGAATGGAAAGGAATGGAAAGGAATTGAATGGAAAGGAATGGAATGGAATGGAATGGTATGGAATGGAATCGTATGGAATCGAAAGGAATGGAATGGAATGGAATGGAATGGAATGGAATGGAATGGAATGGAATGAACCCGAGTAGAATGGAATGGAATGGAATGGAATGGAATGGAATGCAATGGAATGGAATGGAATGGAATGGATTGGAATGGAATTCAATGGAATAGAATGGAATCGAAGGAATGGAATGGAATGGAATGGAATGGAATGGAATCGAATGGAATGGAATGGAATGGAATGGAATGGAATGAAATGGAATGGAATGGAATCAACCCGGGTAGAATCGAATGGATTTGAATGGAATGGAATCGAATGGAATGGAATGGATTTGAATGGAATGGAATGGAATGGAATGGAATGGAATGGAATGGAATGGAATGGAATCGAATGGAATGGAATGGAATGGAATGGAATGGAATGGAATGGAATGGAATGGAATGGAATCAACCCAAGAAGAATGGAATGGATTGTAATGGAATGGAATCGAATGGAATCGAATGGAATGGAATGGAATACAATGGAATGGAATGGAATGGAATCAACCCGAGTAGAATTGAGTGGATTGGAATGGAATGGAATGGAATGGAATGGAATGGAATGGAATGGAATGGAATGGAATGGAATGGAATTAAATGAACCCGAGTGGAATGGAGTGGAATGCAATGGAATGGAATGGAATGGAATGGATTGGAATGGAATGGAATGGAATGGAATGGAATGGAATGGAATGGAATGGAATGGAATTCAAAGGAATAGAATGGAATGGAATGGAATGGAATGGAATGAAATGGAATGGAATTCAATGGAATAGAATGGAATGGAATGGAATGGAATGGAATGGAATGGAATGGAATGGAATTCAATGGAATGGAATGGAATGGAATGGAATGGAATGGAATGGAATGGAATGGAATCGAATGGAATTGAATGGAATCGAATGGAATGGAATGGAATAGAATGTAATCAACCCGAGTAGAACGGAATGGAACGGAATGGAATGGAATGGAATGGAATGGAATGGAATGGAATGGAATGGAATGGAATGGAATGGAATTGAGTGGAATGGAATGGAATGGAATGGAATGGAATGGAATGGAATGGAATGGAATCAACACGAGTAGAACGGAATGGAATGGAATGGAATGGAATGGAATGGAATGGAATGCAATGGAACTCAATGGAATGGAATGGAATGGAATGGAATCAACCCGAGTAGAACGGAATGGAATGGAATGGAAAGGAGTGGAATGCAATGGAATGGAATGGAATGGAATGGAATTCAATGGAATGGAACGGAATGGAATGGAATGGAATGGAATGGAATGGAATGGAATGGAATGGAGTGGAATGGAAGGGAATGGAATGGAATGGAATGGAATGGAATGGAATGGAATGGAATGGAATGGAATCAGCAGGAGTAGAATGGAATGGATTGGAATGGAATGGAATGGAATGGAATCGAATGGAATGGAATGGAATCGAATGGAATGGAATGGAATGGAATGGACGCGAGTAGAACGGAATGGAATGGAATGCAATGGAATGGAATGGAATGGAATGGAATGGAATGGATTGGAATGAACCCGAGTAGAACGCAATGGAATGGAATGGAATGCAATGGAATAGAATGGAATGGAATGGAATGGAATGGAATCAACCCGGGTAGAATGGAATGGATAGGAATGGAATGGAATGGAATGGAATGTAATGCAATAGAATGGAATGGAAGGGAATGGAAAGGAATGGAATGGAATGGAAAGGAATGGAATGGAATGGAATCGAATGGAATCGAATGGAATCGAATGGAATGGAGTGGAATAGAGTGGAATCAACCCGAATAGAACGGAACAGAACGAAACGGAACGGAACGGAACGGAATGGAATGGAGTGAAATGGAATGGAATCAAATGGAGTCGAATGGAACCGAATGGAATGGAATGGAAGGGAATGGAATGGAATGGAATGGAATGGAATGGAATGGAATGGAATCAACCTGAGTAGAACGGAATGGAATGGAATGGAATGGAATGGAATGCAATGGAATGGAATGGAATGGAATGGAATGCAATGGAATGGAATGGAATGGAATGGAATTCAATGGAATGGAATGGAATGGAATGGAATGGAATGGAATGGAATGGAATGGAATCAACCCGAGTAGAACGGAATGGAATGGAATGGAATGGAATGGAATGGAATGGAATGGAATGGAATGGAATTCAATGGAATGGAATTCAATGGAATAGAATGGAATGGAATGGAATGGAATGGAATGGAATGGAATGAACCCGAGTAGAACGGAATGGAATGGAATGGAATTGAATGGAATGGAATGGAATGGAATGGAATCGAATGGAATCGAATGGAATGGAATGGAATGGAATGGAATGGAATGGAATGGAATGGAGTGGAATGGAATCGAATGGAATGGAATGGAAGGGAATGGAATGGAATGGAATGGAATGGAATGGAATGGAATGGAATGGATTTCAATGGAATGGAATGGAATGGAATGGAATGGAATGGAATGGAAACGAATGGAATGGAATGGAATGGAATGGAATGGAATGGAATGGAATAGAATGGAATCATCCCGAGTAGAACGGAATGGAATGGAAAGGAATGGAAAGGAATTGAATGGAAAGGAATGGAATGGAATGGAATGGTATGGAATGGAATTGAATGGAATCGAAAGGAATGGAATGGAATGGAATGGAATGGAATGGAATGGAATGGAATGGAATGAACCCGAGTAGAATGGAATGGAATGGAATGAAATGGAATGCAATGGAATGGAATGGAATGGAGTGGATTGGAATGGAATTCAATGGAATAGAATGGAATCGAAGGAATGGAATGGAATGGAACGGAATGGAATGGAATGGAATGGAATGGAATGGAATGGAATGGAATGGAATGAAATGGAATGGAATGGAATCAACCCGGGTAGAATCGAATGGATTTGAATGGAATGGAATCGAATGGAATGGAATGGATTTGAATGGAATGGAATCGAATGGAATGGAATGGAATGGAATGGAATTGAATGGAATGGAATGGAATCGAATGGAATGGAATGGAATGGAATGGAATGGAATGGAATGGAATGGAATGGAATGGAATCAACCCAAGAAGAATGGAATGGATTGTAATGGAATGGAATCAAATGGAATCGAATGGAATGGAATGGAATACAATGGAATGGAATGGAATGGAATCAACCCGAGTAGAATTGAGTGGATTGGAATGGAATGGAATGGAATGGAATGGAATGGAATGGAATGGAATGGAATGGAATGGAATGGAATGGAATTAAATGAACCCGAGTGGAATGGAGTGGAATGCAATGGAATGGAATGGAATGGAATGGATTGGAATGGAATGGAATGGAATGGAATGGAATGGAATGGAATGGAATGGAATGGAATGGAATTCAAAGGAATAGAATGGAATGGAATGGAATGGAATGGAATGAAATGGAATGGAATTCAATGGAATAGAATGGAATGGAATGGAATGGAATGGAATGGAATGGAATGGAATGGAATTCAATGGAATGGAATGGAATGGAATGGAATGGAATGGAATGGAATGGAATCGAATGGAATTGAATGGAATCGAATGGAATGGAATGGAATAGAATGTAATCAACCCGAGTAGAACGGAATGGAACGGAATGGAATGGAATGGAATGGAATGGAATGGAATGGAATGGAATGGAATGGAATGGAAGGGAATTGAGTGGAATGGAATGGAATGGAATGGAATGGAATGGAATGGAATGGAATGGAATGGAATGGAATCAACACGAGTAGAACGGAATGGAATGGAATGGAATGGAATGGAATGGAATGGAATGGAATGGAACTCAATGGAATGGAATGGAATGGAATGGAATCAACCCGAGTAGAACGGAATGGAATGGAATGGAAAGGAGTGGAATGCAATGGAATGGAATGGAATGGAATGGAATTCAATGGAATGGAACGGAATGGAATGGAATGGAATGGAATGCAATGGAATGGAATGGAGTGGAATGGAAGGGAATGGAATGGAATGGAATGGAATGGAATGGAATGGAATGGAATGGAATGGAATGGAATGGAATGGAATGGAATCAGCAGGAGTAGAATGGAATGGATTGGAATGGAATGGAATGGAATGGAATCGAATGGATTGGAATGGAATTGAATGGAATGGAATGGAATGGAATGGACGCGAGTAGAACGGAATGGAATGGAATGGAATGGAATGGAATGGAATGGAATGGAATGGAATGGAATGGATTGGAATGAACCCGAGTAGAACGCAATGGAATGGAATGGAATGCAATGGAATAGAATGGAATGGAATGGAATGGAATGGAATCAACCCGAGTAGAATGGAATGGATAGGAATGGAATGGAATGGAATGGAATGTAATGCAATAGAATGGAATGGAAGGGAATGGAAAGGAATGGAATGGAATGGAAAGGAATGGAATGGAATGGAATCGAATGGAATCGAATGGAATCGAATGGAATGGAGTGGAATAGAGTGGAATCAACCCGAATAGAACGGAACAGAACGAAACGGAACGGAACGGAACGGAATGGAATGGAGTGAAATGGAATGGAATCAAATGGAGTCGAATGGAACCGAATGGAATGGAATGGAAGGGAATGGAATGGAATGGAATGGAATGGAATGGAATGGAATGGAATCAACCCGAGTAGAACGGAATGGAATGGAATGGAATGGAATGGAATGCAATGGAATGGAATGGAATGGAATGGAATGCAATGGAATGGAATGGAATGGAATGGAATTCAGTGGAATGGAATGGAATGGAATGGAATGGAATGGAATGGAATGGAATGGAATGGAATCAACCCGAGTAGAACGGAATGGAATGGAATGGAATGGAATGGAATGGAATGGAATGGAATGGAATGGAATGGAATGGAATTCCATGGAATGGAATTCAATGGAATAGAATGGAATGGAATGGAATGGAATGGAATGGAATGGAATGAACCCGAGTAGAACGGAATGGAATGGAATGGAATTGAATGGAATGGAATGGAATGGAATGGAATCGAATGGAATCGAATGGAATGGAATGGAATGGAATGGAATGGAATGGAATGGAATGGAATGGAGTGGAATGGAATCGAATGGAATGGAATGGAAGGGAATGGAATGGAATGGAATGGAATGGAATGGAATCAACCCGAGTAGATTGGAATGGATTGGAATGGAATGGAATGGAATGGAATGGAATGGAATGGAATTCAATGGAAAAAATGAAATGGAATGGAATGGAATAGAATGGAATGGAATGGAACCGAATGGAATCGAATGGAATGGAATGGAATGGAATGGAATGGAATGGAATCGAATGGAATGGAATGGAATGGAATGGAATGGAATGGAATGGAATGGAATGGAATGGAATGGAATGGAATGGAATCAACCCGAGTAGATTGGAATGGATTGGAATGGAATGGAATGTAATGGAATGGAATTCAATGGAAAAAATAAAATGGAATGGAATGGAATGGAATGGAATGGAATGGAATGGAATGGAATCGGATGGAATCGAATGGAATGGAGTGGAATAGAATGGAATCAACCCGAATAGAACGGAACGGAACGGAACGGAACGGAACGGAACGGAATGGAATTGAGTGAAATGGAATGGAATCGAATGGAATCGAAAGGAACCGAATGGAATGGAATGGAAGGGAATGGAATGGAATGGAATGGAATGGAATGGAATCAACCCGAGTAGAATGGAATGGAATGGAATGGAATGGAATGGAATGGAATGGAATGGAATGGAATGGAATCAACCCGAGTAGAATGGAGTGGATTGGAATGGAATGGAATGGAATGGAATGGAATGGAATTCAATGGAATAGAATGAAATGGAATGGAATGGAATTGAATGGAGTGGAATGGAATGGAATGGAATGGAATGGAATGGAATGGAATGGAATGGAATCGAATCGAATGGAATGGAATGGAATGGAATGGAATGGAATCAACCCGAGTAGAACGGAATGGAATGGAATGGAACGGAATGGAAAGGAATGGAATGGAATGGAATGGAATGGAATGGAATGGAATGGAATGGAATGGAATTCAATGGAATAGAATGGAATGGAATGGAATAGAATGGAATGGAATGGAATGGAATGGAATGGAATGGAAAGGAATGGAATGGAATGGAATCAACACGAGTAGAACGGAATGGATTGGAATGGAAAGGAATGGAATGGAATGGAATGGAATGAATGGAATGGAATGGAATGGAATGGAATCGAATGGAATCGAATGCAATCGAATGGAATGGAACGGATTGGAATGGAATGGAATCGAATGGAATGGAATGGAATGGAATGGAATGGAATGGAATGGAATGGAATGGAATGGAATGGAATGGAATGGAATCAACCCGAGTAGAACGGAATGGAATGGAATGGAATGGAATGGAATGGAATGGAAGGGAATGGAATCAACCCGAGTAGAACGGAATGGAATGGAATGGAATGCAATGGAATGGAATGGAATGGAATGGAATGGAATTCAATGGAATAGAATGGAATGGAATGGAATGGAATGGAATGAACCCGAGTAGAACGGAATGGAATGGAATGGAATGGAATGGAACGGAATGGAATGGAATAGAATGGAATGGAATGGAATGGAATAAACCCGAGTAGAATGGAATGGATTGGAATGGAACGGAAGGGAATGGAATGGAATGGAATTCAATGGAATAGAATGAAATGGAATGGAATGGAATGGAATGGAATGGAATGGAATGGAATGGAATGGAATGGAATCAACCCGAGTAGAATGGAATGGATTGGAATGGAATGGAATGGAATGGAATGGAATGGAATGGAATGGAATCAACACGAGTAGAACGGAATGGAATGGAATGGAATGGAATGGAATTCAAAGAAATGGAGTGGAATGGAATGGAATGGAATCAACCCGAGTAGAACGGAATGGAATGGAATGGAATGGAATGGAATTCAATGGAATAGAATGAAATGGAATGGAATGGAATGGAATGGAATGGAATCAACCCGAGTAGAACGGAATGGAATGGAATGGAATGGAATGGAATGGTATGGCATGGAATGGAATGGAATGGAATGAAACGGAATGGAATGGAATGGAATGGAATGGAATGGAATGGAATGGAATGGAATGGAATCGAATGGAATCGAATGGAATCGAATGGAATGGAGTGGAATTGAATGGAATCAACCAGAGTAGAACGGAATGGAATGGAACGGAACGGAATGGAACGGAACGGAAAGGAATGGAATGGAGTGAAATGGAATGGAATCGAATGGAATCGAATGGAACCGAATGGAATGGAATGGAATGGAATGGAATGGAATGGAATGGAATGGAATGGAATGGAATCAACCCGAGTAGAATGGAAAGGATTGGAATGGAATGGAATGGAATTGTATGGAATGGAATGGAATGGAATGGAATGGAATCGAATGGAATGGAATGGAATGGAATGGAATGGAATGGAATCAACCCGAGTAGAACGGAACGGAATGGAATGGAATGGAATGGAATGGAATGGAATGGAATGGAATGGAATGGAATGGAATGGAATGGAATGGAATCAACCCTAGTAGATTGGAATGGATTGGAATGGAATGGAATGGAATGGAATTCAATGGAAAAAATGAAATGGAATGGAATGGAATGGAATGGAATGGAATGGAACCGAATGGAATCGAATGGAATGGAATGGAATGGAATGGAATGGAATGGAATGGAATCGAATGGAATGGAATGGAATGGAATGGAATGGAATGGAATGGAATGGAATGGAATGGAATGGAATGGAATCAACACGAGTAGATTGGAATGGATTGGAATGGAATGGAAAGTAATGGAATGGAATTCAATGGAAAAAATGAAATGGAATGGAATCGAATGCAATCGAATGGAATGGAACGGAATGGAATGGAATGGAATCGAATGGAATGGAATGGAATGGAATGGAATGGAATGGAATGGAATGGAATGGAATGGAATGGAATGGAATCAACCCGAGTAGAACGGAATGGAATGGAATGGAATGGAATGGAATGGAATGGAAGGGAATGGAATCAACCCGAGTAGAACGGAATGGAATGGAATGGAATGCAATGGAATGGAATGGAATGGAATGGAATGGAATTCAATGGAATAGAATGGAATGGAATGGAATGGAATGGAATGAACACGAGTAGAACGGAATGGAATGGAATGGAATGGAATGGAACGGAATGGAATGGAATAGAATGGAATGGAATGGAATGGAATAAACCCGAGTAGAATGGAATGGATTGGAATGGAACGGAAGGGAATGGAATGGAATGGAATTCAATGGAACAGAATGAAATGGAATGGAATGGAATGGAATGGAATGGAATGGAATGGAATGGAATGGAATGGAATGGAATCAACCCGAGTAGAATGGAATGGATTGGAATGGAATGGAATGGAATGGAATGGAATGGAATGGAATCAACACGAGTAGAACGGAATGGAATGGAATGGAATGGAATGGAATTCAAAGAAATGGAGTGGAATGGAATGGAATGGAATCAACCCGAGTAGAACGGAATGGAATGGAATGGAATGGAATGGAATGGAATGGCATGGAATGGAATGGAATGGAATGGAATCAACCCGAGTAGAACGGAATGGAATGGAATGGAATGGAATGGAATTCAAAGAAATGGAATGGAATGGAATGGAATGGAATGGAATCAACCCGAGTAGAACGGAATGGAATGGAATGGAATGGAATGGAATGGAATGGAATGGCATGGAATGGAATGGAATGGAATGAAACGGAATGGAATGGAATGGAATGGAATGGAATGGAATGGAATGGAATGGAATCGAATGGAATTGAATGGAATCGAATGGAATGGAGTGGAATTGAATGGAATCAACCAGAGTAGAACGGAATGGAATGGAACGGAACGGAACGGAACGGAACGGAAAGGAATGGAATGGAGTGAAATAGAATGGAATCGAATGGAATCGAATGGAACCGAATGGAATGGAATGGAATGGAATGGAATGGAATGGAATGGAATGGAATGGAATGGAATGGAATCAACCCGAGTAGAATGGAAAGGATTGGAATGGAATGGAATGGAATTGTATGGAATGGAATGGAATGGAATGGAATGGAATGGAATCGAATGGAATGGAATGGAATGGAATGGAATGGAATGGAATCAACCCGAGTAGAACGGAACGGAATGGAATGGAATGGAATGGAATGGAATGGAATGGAATGGAATGGAATGGAATGGAATTCAGTGGAATAGAATGGAATGGAAAGGAATGGGATGGAATGGAATGGAATGGAATGGAATGGAATCGAATGGAATCGAATGGAATCGAATGGAATGGAATGGAATAGAATGGAATCAACCAGAGTAGAAAGGAATGGAATGGAATGGAATGGAATGGAATGGAATGGAATGGAATGGAATGGAATGGAATGGAATGCAATGAAATGGAAAGGAATGGAATGGAATCGAATGGAATGGACTGGAATGAAATTTAAAGGAATGGAATGGACTGGAATGGAATGGAATGGAATGGAATGGAATGGAATGGAATGGAATCAACCCGAGTAGAAAGGAATGGATTGGAATGGAATGGAATGGAATGGAATGGAATTGAGTGGAATGGAATGGAATGGAATGGAATGGAATGGAATGGAATGGAATGGAATGGAATGGAATGGAATCAACACGAGTAGAACGGAATGGAATGGAATGGAATGGAATGGAATGGAATGGCATGGAATGGAATGGAATGGAATGGAATCAACCCGAGTAGAACGGAATGGAATGGAATGGAATGGAATGGAATTCAAAGAAATGGAATGGAATGGAATGGAATGGAATGGAATCAACCCGAGTAGAACGGAATGGAATGGAATGGAATGGAATGGAATGGAATGGCATGGAATGGAATGGAATGGAATGAAACGGAATGGAATGGAATGGAATGGAATGGAATGGAATGGAATGGAATCGAATGGAATTGAATGGAATCGAATGGAATGGAGTGGAATTGAATGGAATCAACCAGAGTAGAACGGAATGGAATGGAACGGAACGGAACGGAACGGAACGGAAAGGAATGGAATGGAGTGAAATAGAATGGAATCGAATGGAATCGAATGGAACCGAATGGAATGGAATGGAATGGAATGGAATGGAATGGAATGGAATGGAATGGAATGGAATCAACCCGAGTAGAATGGAAAGGATTGGAATGGAATGGAATGGAATTGTATGGAATGGAATGGAATGGAATGGAATGGAATGGAATCGAATGGAATCGAATGGAATGGAATGGAATGGAATGGAATCAACCCGAGTAGAACGGAACGGAATGGAATGGAATGGAATGGAATGGAATGGAATGGAATGGAATGGAATGGAATGGAATTCAGTGGAATAGAATGGAATGGAAAGGAATGGGATGGAATGGAATGGAATGGAATGGAATTGAATGGAATGGAATGGAATGGAATGGAATGGAATGGAATGGAATGGAATGGAATGCAATGAAATGGAATGGAATGGAATGGAATCGAATGGATTGGACTGGAATGAAATGGAATGGAATGGAATTGAATGGAATGGAATGGAATGGAATGGAATGGAATGGAATGGAATCAACCCGAGTAGAATGGAATGGATTGGAATGGAATGGAATGGAATCGAATGGAATGGAATGGAATCGAATGGAATGGAAAGGAATGGAATCGACGCGAGTAGAACGGAATGGAATGGAATGGAATGGAATGGAATGGAATGGAATGGAAAGGAATGGAATGGAATGGAATGGAATGGAATGAACCCGAGTGGAACGGAATGGAATGGAATGGAATGGAATGGAATGGAATGGAATGGAATGGAATGGAATGGAATCAACCCGAGCAGAATGGAATGGATAGGAATTGAATGCAATGGAATGGAATGTAATTCAATAGAATAGAATGGAAGGGAATGGAAAGGAATGCAATGGAATGGAATGGAATGGAATCGAATGGAATCGAATGGAATCGAATGGAATGGAGTGGAATAGAATGGAATCAACCCGAATAGAACGTAACTGAATGGAATGGAACGGAACGGAACGGAATCGAATGGAGTGAAATGGAATGGAATCAAATGGAATCGAATGGAACCGAATGGAATGGAATGGAAGGGAATGGAATGCAATGGAATGGAATGGAATGGAATGGAATCAACCCGAGTAGAATGGAAAGGACTGGAATGGAATGGAATGGAATGGAATGGAATCGAATGGAATCGAACGGAATGGAATGGAATGGAATGGAATGGAATGGAATGGAATGGAATCAACCCGAGTAGAACGGAATGTAATGGAATGGAATGGAATGGAATGGAATGGAATAGAATGGAATGGAATGGAATGGAATGGAATGGAATTCAAAGGAATGGAATGGAATGGAATGGAATGGAATCAACCCGAGTAGAATGGAATGGAATGGAATGGAATGGAATGGAATTCAATGGAATAGAACGGAATGGAATGGAATGGAATGGAATGGAATGAACCCGAGTAGAACGGAATGGAATGGAATGGAATTGAATGGAATGGAATGGAATGGAATGGAATGGAATGGAATGGAATGGAATGGAATGGAGTGGAATGGAATGGAATCAACCCGAGTAGATTGGAATGGATTGGAATGGAATGGAATGGAATGGAATGGAATTCAATGGAAAAAATGAAATGGAATGGAATGGAATGGAATGGAATGGAATGGAACCGAATGGAATCGAATGGAATGGAATGGAATGGAATCAACCCGAGTAGATTGGAATGGATTGGAATGGAATGGAATGGAATGGAATGGAATGGAATGGAATTCAATGGAAAAAATGAAATGGAATGGAATGGAATGGAATGGAATGGAATGGAACTGAATGGAATCGAATGGAATGGAATGGAATGGAATGGAATGGAATGGAATGGAATGGAATCGAATGGAATGGAATGGAATGGAATGGAATCGAATGGAATCGAATGGAATGGAATGGAATGGAATGGAATGGAATGGAATGGAATGGAATGGAATGGAATCAACCCGAGTAGATTGGAATGGATTGGAATGGAATGGAATGTAATGGAATGGAATTCAATGGAAAAAATGAAATGGAATGGAATGGAATGGAATGGAATGGAATGGAATGGAATCGAATGGAATCGGATGGAATCGAATGGAATGGAGTGGAATAGAATGGAATCAACCCGAATAGAACGGAACGGAACCGAACGGAACGGAACGGAATGGAATGGAATTGAGTGAAATGGAATGGAATCGAATGGAATCGAAAGGAACCGAATGGAATGGAGTGGAAGGGAATGGAATGGAATGGAATGGAATGGAATGGAATGGAATCAACCCGAGTAGAATGGAATGGAATGGAATGGAATGGAATGGAATGGAATGGAATGGAATGGAATCAACCCGAGTAGAATGGAGTGGATTGGAATGGAATGGAATGGAATGGAATGGAATGGAATGTAATTCAATGGAATAGAATGAAATGGAATGGAATGGAATGGAATGGAGTGGAATGGAATGGAATGGAATGGAATGGAATGGAATGGAATGGAATCGAATGGAATGGAATGGAATGGAATGGAATGGAATGGAATGGAATCAACCCGAGTAGAATGGAATGGAATGGAATGGAACGGAATGGAATGGAATGGAATGGAATGGAATGGAATGGAATGGAATGGAATGGAAAGGAATGGAATGGAATGGAATCAACCCGAGTAGAACGGAATGGATTGGAATGGAAAGGAATGGAATGGAATGGAATGGAATGAATGGAATGGAATGGAATGGAATGGAATCGAATGGAATAGAATGCAATCGAATGGAATGGAACGGAATGGAATGGAATGGAATCGAACGGAATGGAATGGAATGGAATGGAATGGAATGGAATGGAATGGAATGGAATGGAATGGAATGGAATGGAATCAACCCGAGTAGAACGGAATGGAATGGAATGGAATGGAATGGAATGGAATGGAAGGGAATGGAATCAACCCGAGTAGAATGGAATGGAATGGAATGGAATGGAATGGAATGGAATGGAATGGAATGGAATGGAATGGAATTCAATGGAATAGAATGGAATGGAATGGAATGGAATGGAATGAACCCGAGTAGAACGGAATGGAATGGAATGGAATGGAATGGAATGGAATGGAATGGAATGGAATGGAATGGAATGGAATCAACCCGAGTAGAATGGAATGGATTGGAATGGAACGGAATGGAATGGAATGGAATGGAATTCAATGGAATAGAATGAAATGGAATGGAATGGAATGGAATGGAATGGAATGGAATGGAATGGAATGGAATGGAATCAACCCGAGTAGAATGGAATGGATTGGAATGGAATGGAATGGAATGGAATGGAATGGAATGGAATGGAATCAACCCGAGTAGAACGGAATGGAATGGAATGGAATGGAATGGAATTCAAAGAAATGGAATGGAATGGAATGGAATGGAATCAACCCGAGAAGAACGGAATGGAATGGAATGGAATGGAATGGAATGGCATGGAATGGAATGGAATGGAATGGAATCAACCCGAGTAGAACGGAAAGGAATGGAATGGAATGGAATGGAATTCAAAGAAATGGAATGGAATGGAATCAACCCGAGTAGAACGGAATGGAATGGAATGGAATGGAATGGAATGGAATGGCATGGAATGGAATGGAATGGAATGAAACGGAATGGAATGGAATGGAATGGAATGGAATGGAATGGAATGGAATGGAATGGAATCGAAAGGAATCGAATGGAATCGAATGGAATGGAGTGGAATTGAATGGAATCAACCAGAGTAGAACGGAATGGAATGGAACGGAACGTAATGGAACGGAACGGAAAGGAATGGAATGGAGTGAAATGGAATGGAATCAAATGGAATCGAATGGAACCGAATGGAATGGAATGGAATGGAATGGAATGGAATGGAATGGAATGGAATCAACCCGAGTAGAATGGAAAGGATTGGAATGGAATGGAATGGAATTGTATGGAATGGAATGGAATGGAATGGAATGGAATCGAATGGAATGGAATGGAATGGAATGGAATGGAATGGAATCAACCCGAGTAGAACGGAATGGAATGGAATGGAATGGAATGGAATGGAATGGAATGGAATGGAATGGAATTCAGTGGAATAGAATGGAATGGAAAGGAATGGGATGGAATGGAATGGAATGGAATGGAATGGAATGGAATCGAATGGAATCGAATGGAATGGAATGGAATAGAATGCAATCAACCAGAGTAGAAAGGAATGGAATGGAATGGAATGGAATGGAATGGAATGGAATGCAATGAAATGGAAAGGAATGGAATGGAATCGAATGGAATGGACTGGAATGAAATTTAAAGGAATGGAATGGACTGGAATGGAATGGAATGGAATCAACCCGAGTAGAATGGAATGGATTGGAATGGAATGGAATGGAATCGAATGGAATCAAATGGAACCGAATGGAATGAAATGGAATGGATTGGAATGGAATGGAATGGAATGGAATGGAATGGAATGGAATGGAATCAACCCGAGTAGAAAGGAATGGATTGGAATGGAATGGAATATAATGTAATGGAATGGAATGGAATCGAATGGAATGGAATGGAATGGAATGGAATGGAATGGAATGGAATGGAATGGAATGGAATTCAATGGAATGGAATGGAATGGAATGGAATGGAATGGAATGGAATCAACCCGATTAGAACGGAATGGAATGGAATGGAATGGAATGGAATGGAATGGAATGGAATGGAATGGAATGGAATGGAGTGGAGTGGAATGGAGTGGAATGGAATGGAATGGAATGGAATGGAATGGAATGGAATTCAATGGAATAGAATGGAATGGAATGGAATGGAATGGAATCAACACGAGTAGAAAGGAATGGAATGGAATGGAATGGAATGGAATTGAATGGAATGGAATGGAATGGAATGGAATGGAATGGAATGGAATGCAATGAAATGGAATGGAATGGAATGGAATCGAATGGATTGGACTGGAATGAAATGGAATGGAATGGAATTGAATGGAATGGAATGGAATGGAATGGAATGGAATGGAATCAACCCGAGTAGAATGGAATGGATTGGAATGGAATGGAATGGAATCGAATGGAATGGAATGGAATCGAATGGAATGGAAAGGAATGGAATCGACGCGAGTAGAACGGAATGGAATGGAATGGAATGGAATGGAATGGAATGGAAAGGAATGGAATGGAATGGAATGGAATGGAATGAACCCGAGTGGAACGGAATGGAATGGAATGGAATGGAATGGAATGGAATGGAATGGAATGGAATGGAATCAACCCGAGCAGAATGGAATGGATAGGAATTGAATGCAATGGAATGGAATGTAATTCAATAGAATAGAATGGAAGGGAATGGAAAGGAATGCAATGGAATGGAATGGAATGGAATCGAATGGAATCGAATGGAATCGAATGGAATGGAGTGGAATAGAATGGAATCAACCCGAATAGAACGTAACTGAATGGAATGGAACGGAACGGAACGGAATCGAATGGAGTGAAATGGAATGGAATCAAATGGAATCGAATGGAACCGAATGGAATGGAATGGAAGGGAATGGAATGCAATGGAATGGAATGGAATGGAATGGAATCAACCCGAGTAGAATGGAAAGGACTGGAATGGAATGGAATGGAATGGAATGGAATCGAATGGAATCGAACGGAATGGAATGGAATGGAATGGAATGGAATGGAATGGAATGGAATCAACCCGAGTAGAACGGAATGTAATGGAATGGAATGGAATGGAATGGAATGGAATAGAATGGAATGGAATGGAATGGAATGGAATGGAATTCAAAGGAATGGAATGGAATGGAATGGAATGGAATCAACCCGAGTAGAATGGAATGGAATGGAATGGAATGGAATGGAATTCAATGGAATAGAACGGAATGGAATGGAATGGAATGGAATGGAATGAACCCGAGTAGAACGGAATGGAATGGAATGGAATTGAATGGAATGGAATGGAATGGAATGGAATGGAATGGAATCGAATGGAATCGAATGGAATGGAATGGAATGGAATGGAATGGAATGGAATCGAATGGAATGGAAAGGAATGGAATGGAATCGAATGGAATGGAATGGAATGGAATGGAATGGAATGGAATGGAATGGAATGGAATGGAATGGAATCAACCCGAGTAGATTGGAATGGATTGGAATGGAATGAAATGGAATGGAATGGAATTCAATGGAAAAAATGAAATGGAATGGAATGGAATGGAATGGAATGGAATGGAATCGAATGGAATCGAATGGATTCGAATGGAATGGAGTGGAATAGAATGGAATTAACCCGAGTAGAATGGAATGGAAAGGAACGGAACGGAACGGAATGGAACCGAACGGAACGGAACGGAATGGAATGGAGTGAAATGGAATGGAATCGAATGGAATCGAATGGAACCGAATGGAATGGAAAGAAGGGAATGGAATGGAATGGAATGGAATGGAATCAACCCGAGTAGAATTGAATGGATTGGAATGGAATGGAATGGAATGGAATGGAATGGAATTCAATAGAATAGAATGGAATGGAATGGAATGGAATGGAATGGAATGGAATGGAATGGAATCGAATGGAATCGAATGGAATCGAATGGAATGGAGTGGAATAGAATGGAATCAATCCGAATAGAACGGAACGGAACGGAACGAACGGAATGGAATGGAGTGAAATGGAATGGAATCAAATGGAATCGAATGGAACCGAATGGAATGGAATGGAAGGGAATGGAATGCAATGGAATGGAATGGAATGGAATGGAATCAACCCGAGTAGAATGGAATGGACTGGAATGGAATGGAATTGTATGGAATGGAATGGAATGGAATGGAATGGAATGGAATGGAATGGAATCAACCCGAGTAGAACGGAATGGAATGGAATGGAATGGAATGGAATGGAATGGAATGGAATGGAATGGAATCAACCCGAGTAGAACGGAATGGAATGGAATGGAATGGAATGGAATTCAATGGAATGGAATTTCATGGAATGGAATTCAATGGAATAGAATGGAATGGAATGGAATGGAATGGAATGGAATGAACCCGAGTAGAACGGAATGGAATGGAATATAATTGAATGGAATGGAATGGAATGGAATGGAATGGAATGGAATCGAACGGAATGGAATGGAATGGAATGGAATGGAATGGAATGGAATGGAATGGAATGGAATGGAATCGAATGGAATGGAATGTAATGTAATGGAATGGAATGGAATGGAATGGAATGGAATCAACCCGAGTAGATTGGAATGGATTGGAATGGAATGAAATGGAATGGAATGGAATTCAATGGAAAAAATGAAATGGAATGGAATGGAATGGAATGGAATGGAATCGAATGGAATGGAATCGAATGAAATTGAATGGAATCGAATGGAATGGAGTGGAATAGAATGGAATCAACCCGAGTAGAATGGAATGGAATGGAACGGAACGGAGCGGAACGGAACGGAACGGAACGGAACGGAATGGAATGGAGTGAAATGGAATGGAATCGAATGGAATCGAATGGAACCGAATGGAATGGAAAGAAGGGAACGGAATGGAATGGAATGGAATGGAATGGAATGGAATCAACCCGAGAAGAATGGAATGGATTAGAATGGAATGGAATGGAATGGAATGGAATGGAATTCAATAGAATATAATGGAATGGAATGGAATGGAATGGAATGGAATGGAATGGAATGGAATGGAATGGAATGGAATGGAATCGAATGGAATCGAATGGAATGGAGTGGAATAGAATGGAATCAACCCGAATAGAACGGAACGGAACGGAACGGAATGGAACGGAATGGAATGGAGTGAAATGGAATGGAATCGAATGGAATCGAAAGGAACCGAATGGAATGGAATGGAAGGGAATGGAATGGAATTGAATGGAATGGAATGGAATGGAATCAACCCGAGTAGAATGGAATGGATTGGAATGGAATGGAATGGAATCGAATGCAATGCTATGGAATGGAATGGAATGGAATGGAATGGAATGGAATGGAATCAACCCGAGCAGAATGGAATGGATAGGAATTGAATGCAATGGAATGGAATGTAATTCAATAGAATAGAATGGAAGGGAATGGAAAGGAATGCAATGGAATGGAATGGAATGGAATCGAATGGAATCGAATGGAATCGAATGGAATGGAGTGGAATAGAATGGAATCAACCCGAATAGAACGTAACTGAATGGAATGGAACGGAACGGAACGGAATCGAATGGAGTGAAATGGAATGGAATCAAATGGAATCGAATGGAACCGAATGGAATGGAATGGAAGGGAATGGAATGCAATGGAATGGAATGGAATGGAATGGAATCAACCCGAGTAGAATGGAAAGGACTGGAATGGAATGGAAAGGAATGGAATGGAATCGAATGGAATCGAACGGAATGGAATGGAATGGAATGGAATGGAATGGAATGGAATGGAATCAACCCGAGTAGAACGGAATGTAATGGAATGGAATGGAATGGAATGGAATGGAATAGAATGGAATGGAATGGAATGGAATGGAATGGAATTCAAAGGAATGGAATGGAATGGAATGGAATGGAATCAACCCGAGTAGAATGGAATGGAATGGAATGGAATGGAATGGAATTCAATGGAATAGAACGGAATGGAATGGAATGGAATGGAATGGAATGAACCCGAGTAGAACGGAATGGAATGGAATGGAATGGAATGGAATGGAATGGAATGGAATGGAATGGAATGGAATGGAATCGAATGGAATCGAATGGAATGGAATGGAATGGAATGGAATGGAATGGAATGGAATCGAATGGAATGGAAAGGAATGGAATGGAATCGAATGGAATGGAATGGAATGGAATGGAATGGAATGGAATGGAATGGAATGGAATGGAATGGAATGGAATGGAATGGAATGGAATGGAATCAACCCGAGTAGATTGGAATGGATTGGAATGGAATGAAATGGAATGGAATGTAATTCAATGGAAAAAATGAAATGGAATGGAATGGAATGGAATGGAATGGAATGGAATGGAATCGAATGGAATCGAATGGATTAGAATGGAATGGAGTGGAATAGAATGGAATTAACCCGAGTAGAATGGAATGGAAAGGAACGGAACGGAACGGAATGGAACCGAACGGAACGGAACGGAATGGAATGGAGTGAAATGGAATGGAATCGAATGGAATCGAATGGAACCGAATGGAATGGAAAGAAGGGAATGGAATGGAATGGAATGGAATGGAATCAACCCGAGTAGAATTGAATGGATTGGAATGGAATGGAATGGAATGGAATGGAATTCAATAGAATGGAATGGAATGGAAAGGAATGGAATGGAATGGAATGGAATGGAATCGAATGGAATCGAATGGAATCGAATGGAATGGAGTGGAATAGAATGGAATCAATCCGAATAGAACGGAACGGAACGGAACGAACGGAATGGAATGGAGTGAAATGGAATGGAATCAAATGGAATCGAATGGAACCGAATGGAATGGAATGGAAGGGAATGGAATGCAATGGAATGGAATGGAATGGAATGGAATCAACCCGAGTAGAATGGAATGGACTGGAATGGAATGGATTGGAATGGAATGGAATCGAATGGAAAGGAATGGAATGGAATGGAATGGAATGGAATGGAATGGAATGGAATGGAATGGAATGGAATCAACCCGAGTAGAACGGAATGGAATGGAATGGAATGGAATGGAATGGAATGGAATGGAATGGAATCAACCCGAGTAGAACGGAATGGAATGGAATGGAATGGAATGGAATGGAATGGAATGGAATGGAATGGAATCGAATGGAATGGAATGTAATGTAATGGAATAGAATGGAATGGAATGGAATGGAATGGAATGGAATCAACCCGAGTAGATTGGAATGGATTGGAATGGAATGAAATGGAATGGAATGGAATTCAATGGAAAAAATGAAATGGAATGGAATGGAATGGAATGGAATGGAATCGAATGGAATGGAATCGAATGGAATTGAATGGAATCGAATGGAATGGAGTGGAATAGAATGGAATCAACCCGAGTAGAATGGAATGGAATGGAACGGAACGGAGCGGAACGGAACGGAACGGAACGGAACGGAACGGAATGGAATGGAGTGAAATGGAATGGAATCGAATGGAATCGAACGGAACCGAATGGAATGGAAAGAAGGGAACGGAACGGAATGGAATGGAATGGAATGGAATGGAATCAACCCGAGTAGAATGGAATGGATTAGAATGGAATGTAATGGAATGGAATGGAATGGAATTCAATAGAATATAATGGAATGGAATGGAATGGAATGGAATGGAATGGAATGGAATGGAATGGAATGGAATCGAATGGAATCGAATGGAATGGAGTGGAATAGAATGGAATCAACCCGAATAGAACGGAACGGAACGGAACGGAATGGAACGGAATGGAATGGAGTGAAATGGAATGGAATCGAATGGAATCGAAAGGAACCGAATGGAATGGAATGGAAGGGAATGGAATGGAATTGAATGGAATGGAATGGAATGGAATCAACCCGAGTAGAATGGAATGGATTGGAATGGAATGGAATGGAATCGAATGCAATGCAATGGAATGGAATGGAATGGAATGGAATGGAATGGAACGGAACGGAACGGAATGGAACGGAACGGAATGGAATGGAGTGAAATGGAATAGAATCGAATGGAATCGAATGGAACCGAATGGAGTGGAATGGAACGGAATGGAATGGAATGGACTGGAATGGAATGGAATCAACCCTAGTAGAATGTAATGGATTGGAAAGGAAAGGAATGGAATGGAATGGAATGGAATGGAATCGAATGGAATGGAATGGAATGGAATGGAATGGAATGGAATGGAATGGAATGGAATGGAATGGAATGGAATCAACCCGAGTAGAACGGAATGGAATGGAATGGAATGGAATGGAATTCAATGGAATGGAATGGAATGGAATGGAATGGAATGGAATGGCATCGAATGGAATTGAATGGAATCGAATGGAATTGAATGGAATAGAATGTAATCAACCCGAGTAGAACGGAATGGAACGGAATGGAATGGAATGGAATGGAATGGAATGCAATGGAATGGAATGGAATGGAATGGAATGGAGTGGAATGGAATGGAATGGAATGGAACGGAATGGAATGGAATGGAAGGGAATGGAATCAACACGAGTAGAATGGAATGGAATGGAATGGAATGGAATGGAATGGAATGGAATGGAATGGAATGGAATGGAACGGAACTCAATGGAATGGAATGGAATGGAATGGAATCAACCCGAGTAGAACAGAATGGAATGGAATGGAAAGGAATGGAATTCAATGGAATGGAATGGAATGGAATGGAATGGAATGGAACGGAATGGAATGGAATGGAATGGAATGGAATGGAATGGAATGGAATCAACACGAGTAGAACGGAATGGAATGGAATGGAATGGAATGGAATGGAATGGAATGGAATGGAATGGAATGGAATGGAATGGAATGGAATGGAACGGAACTCAATGGAATGGAATGGAATGGAATGGAATCAACCCGAGTAGAACGGAATGGAATGGAATGGAAAGGAATGGAATTCAATGGAATGGAATGGAATGGAATGGAATTCAATGGAATGGAACGGAATGGAATGGAATGGAATGGAATGGAATGGAATGGAATGGAATGGAATGGAGTGGAATGGAATGGAATGGAATGGAATGGAATGGAATGGAATGGAATGGAATGGAATGGAATGGAATCAACAGGAGTAGAATGGAATGGATTGGAATGGAATGGAATGGAATGGAATCGAATGGAATGGAATGGAATCGAATGGAATGGAATGGAATGGAATGGACGCGAGTAGAACGGAATGGAATGGAATGGAATGGAATGGAATGGAATGGAATGGAATGGATGGGAATAAACCCGAGTAGAACGCAATGGAATGGAATGGAATGCAATGGAATAGAATGGAATGGAATGGAATGGAATGGAATCAACCCGAGTAGAATGGAATGGATAGGAATGGAATGGAATGGAATGGAATGTAATGCAATAGAATGGAATGGAAGGGAATGGAAAGGAATGGAATGGAATGGAAAGGAATGGAATGGAATGGAATCGAATGGAATCGAATGGAATCGAATGGAATGGAGTGGAATAGAGTGGAATCAACCCGAATAGAACGGAACAGAACGAAACGGAACGGAACGGAACGGAATGGAATGGAGTGAAATGGAATATAATCAAATGGAGTCGAATGGAACCGAATGGAATGGAATGGAAGGGAAAGGAATGGAATGGAATGGAATGGAATGGAATGGAATGGAATCAACCCGAGTAGAACGGAATGGAATGGAATGTAATGGAATGGAATGGAATGGAATGGAATGGAATGGAATGCAATGGAATGGAATGGAATGGAATGGA
Source organism: Gorilla gorilla gorilla (assembly GCF_029281585.2). Lineage (NCBI taxonomy): Eukaryota > Metazoa > Chordata > Mammalia > Primates > Hominidae > Gorilla > Gorilla gorilla. The sequence goes on along the minus strand of NC_073239.2, from coordinate 47,281,413 downwards.
ATTCAATGGAATGGAATGGAATGGAATGGAATGGAATGGAATGGAATGGAATGGAATCAACCCGAGTAGAACGGAATGGAATGGAATGGAATGGAATGGAATGGAATGGAATGGAATGGAATGGAATTCAATGGAATGGAATTCAATGGAATAGAACGGAATGGAATGGAATGGAATGGAATGGAATGAACCCGAGTAGAACGGAATGGAATGGAATGGAATTGAATGGAATGGAATGGAATGGAATGGAATGGAATCGAATGGAATGGAATGGAATGGAATGCAATGGAATGGAATGGAATGGAATGGAATTCAATGGAATGGAATGGAATGGAATGGAATGGAATGGAATGGAATGGAATGGAATGGAATCAACCCGAGTAGAACGGAATGGAATGGAATGGAATGGAATGGAATGGAATGGAATGGAATGGAATGGAATGGAAAGGAATTCAATGGAATGGAATTCAATGGAATAGAATGGAATGGAACGGAATGGAATGGAATGGAATGGAATGGAATGGAATGAACCCGAGTAGAACGGAATGGAATGGAATGGAATTGAATGGAATGGAATGGAATGGAATGGAATGGAATCGAATGGAATGGAATGGAATGGAATGGAATGGAATGGAATGGAATGGAATGGAATGGAATCGAATGGAATGGAATGGAATGGAATGGAATCGAATGGAATCGAATGGAATCGAATGGAATGGAATGGAATGGAATGGAATGGAATGGAATGGAATGGAATGGAATCAACCCGAGTAGATTGGAATGGATTGGAATGGAATGGAATGGAATGGAATGGAATGGAATTCAATGGAAAAAATGAAATGGAATGGAATGGAATGGAATGGAATGGAATGGAATTGAATCGAATGGAATCGAATGGAATGGAATGGAATGGAATGGAATGGAATGGAATCGAATGGAATGGAATGGAATCGAATGGAATCGAATGGAATCGAATGGAATGGAATGGAATGGAATGGAATGGAATCGAATGGAATGGAATGGAATTTAATGCAATGGAATGGAATGGAATGGAATGGAATTCAATGGAATGGAATGGAATGGAATGGAATGGAATGGAATGGAATGGAATGGAATGGAATCAACACGAGTAGAACGGAATGGAATGGAATGGAATGGAATGGAATGGAATGGAATGGAATTCAATGGAATGGAATTCAATGGAATAGAATGGAATGGAATGGAATGGAATGGAATGGAATGAACCCGAGTAGAACGGAATGGAATGGAATGGAATTGAATGGAAGGGAATGGAATGGAATGGAATGGAATCGAATGGAATCGAATGGAATGGAATGGAATGGAATGGAATGGAATGGAATCGAATGGAATCGAATGGAATGGAATTGAATCGAATGGAATCGAATGGAATGGAATGGAATGGAATGGAATGGAATGGAATGGAATGGAATCAACCCGAGTAGATTGGAATGGATTGGAATGGAATGGAATGGAATGGAATGGAATGGAATTCAATGGAGAAAATGAAATGGAATGGAATGGAATGGAATGGAATGGAATGGAATGGAATCGAATGGAATCGAATGGAATGGAATGGAATGGAATGGAATCGAATGGAATCGAATGGAATGGAATGGAATGGAATGGAATCGAATGGAATGGAATGGAATCGAATGGAATGGAATGGAATGGAATGGAATGGAATGGAATGGAATGGAATCAACCCGAGTAGATTGGAATGGATTGGAATGGAATGGAATGGAATGGAATTCAATGGAATTCAATGGAAAAAATGAAATGGAATGGAATGGAATGAAATGGAATGGAATGGAATGGAATCGAATGGAATCGGATGGAATCGAATGGAATGGAGTGGAATAGAATGGAATCAACCCGAATAGAACGGAACGGAACGGAACGGAACGGAACGGAATGGAATGGAATTGAGTGAAATGGAATGGAATCGAATGGAATCGAAAGGAACCGAATGGAATGGAATGGAAGGGAAAGGAATGGAATGGAATGGAATGGAATGGAATCAACCCGAGTAGAATGGAATGGAATGGAATGGAATGGAATGGAATGGAATGGAATGGAATGGAATGGAATGGAGTGGAATGGAATGGAATGGAATGGAATGGAATGGAATGGAATCAACCCGAGTAGAATGGAGTGGATTGGAATGGAATGGAATGGAATGGAATTCAATGGAATAGAATGAAATGGAATGGAATGGAATTGAATGGAGTGGAATGGAATGGAATGGAATGGAATGGAATGGAATGGAATGGAATGGAATGGAATGGAATCGAATGGAATGGAATGGAATGGAATGGAATGGAATCAACCCGAGTAGAACGGAATGGAATGGAATGGAATGGAATGGAATGGAATGGAATGGAATGGAATGGAATGGAATGGAATGGAATCAACCCGAGTAGAACGGAATGGATTGGAATGGAAAGGAATGGAATGGAACGGAATGGAATGAATGGAATGGAATGGAATGGCATGGAATCGAATGGAATCGAATGGAATCGAATGGAATGGAACGGAATGGAATGGAATGGAATGGAATCGAATGGAATGGAATGGAATGGAATGGAATCGAATGGAATGGAATCGAATGGAATGGAATGGAATGGAATGGAATGGAATGGAATGGAATGGAATCAACCCGAGTAGAACGGAATGGAATGGAATGGAATGGAATGGAATGGAATGGAAGGGAATGGAATCAACCCGAGTAGAACGGAATGGAATGGAATGGAATGGAATGGAATGGAATGGAATGGAATGGAATGGAATGGAATGGAATGGAATTCAATGGAATAGAATGGAGTGGAATGGAATGGAATGGAATGAACCCGAGTAGAACGGAATGGAATGGAATGGAATTGAAAGGAATGGAATGGAATGGAATGGAATGGAATGGAATGGAATGGAATGGAATGGAATGGCATGGAATGGAATGGAATGGAATCAACCCGAGTAGAATGGAATGGATTGGAATGGAATGGAATGGAATGGAATGGAATTCAATGGAAGAGAATGAAATGGAATGGAATGGAATGGAATGGAATGGAATGGAATGGAATGGAATGGAATCAACTCGAGTAGAATGGAATGGATTGGAATGGAATGGAATGGAATGGAATGGAATGGAATGGAATCAACCCTAGTAGAACGGAATGGAATGGAATGGAATGGAATGGAATTCAAAGAAATGGAATGGAATGGAATGGAATGGAATGGAATGGAATCAACCCGAGTAGAACGGAATGGAATGGAATGGAATGGAATGGAATGGCATGGAATGGAATGGAATGGAATGGAATCAACCCGAGTAGAACGGAATGGAATGGAATGGAATGGAATGGAATTCAAAGAAATGGAATGGAATGGAATGGAATGGAATGGAATCAACCCGAGTAGAACGGAATGGAATGGAATGGAATGGAATGGAATGGAATTGAATGGAATTGAATGGCATGGAATGGAATGGAATGAAATGGAATGGAATGGAATGGAATGGAATGGAATGGAATGGAATGGAATGGAATCGAATGGAATCGAATGGAATGGAGTGGAATTGAATGGAATCAACCAGAGTAGAACGGAATGGAATGGAACGGAACGGAATGGAACGGAACGGAAAGGAATGGAATGGAGTGAAATGGAATGGAATCGAATGGAATCGAATGGAACCGAATGGAATGGAATGGAACGGAATGGAATGGAATGGAATGGAATCAACCCGAGTAGAATGGAAAGGATTGGAATGGAATGGAATGGAATGGTATGGAATGGAATAAAATTGAATGGAATGGAATCGAATGGAATCGAATGGAATGGAATGGAATGGAATGGAATGGAATGGAATGGAATGGAATGGAATTCAATGGAATAGAATGGAATGGAAAGGAATGGAATGGAATGGAATGGAATGGAATGGAATGGAATGGAATGGAATCGAATGGAATCGAATGGAATCGAATGGAATGGAATGGAATAGAATGGAATCAACCAGAGTAGAAAGGAATGGAATGGAATGGAATGGAATGGAATGGAATGGAATGGAATGGAATGGAATGGAATGCAATGAAATGGAAAGGAATGGAATGGAATCGAATGGAATGGACTGGAATGAAATTTAAAGGAATGGAATGGACTGGAATGGAATGGAATGGAGTCAACCCGAGTAGAATGGAATGGATTGGAATGGAATGGAATGGAATCGAATGGAATCAAATGGAACCGAATGGAATGGAAAGGAATGGAATGGAATGGAATGGAATGGAATGGAATGGAATCAACCCGAGTAGAAAGGAATGGATTGGAATGGAATGGAATATAATGTAATGGAATGGAATGGAATCGAATGGAATCGAATGGAATCGAATGGAATGGAATGGAATGGAATGGAATGGAATTCAATGGAATGGAATGGAATGGAATGGAACGGAATGGAATGCAATGAAATGGAAAGGAATGGAATGGAATCGAATGGATTGGACTGGAATGAAATGGAATGGAATGGAATGGAATGGAATGGAATGGAATGGAATGGAATGGAATGGAATGGAATCAACCCGAGTAGAATGGAATGGATTGGAATGGAATGGAATGGAATCGAATGGAATGGAATGGAATCGAATGGAATGGAAAGGAATGGAATGGACGCGAGTAGAACGGAATGGAATGGAATGGAATGGAATGGAATGGAATGGAATGGAATGGAATGGAATGGAATGAACCCGAGTGGAACGGAATGGAATGGAATGGAATGGAATGGAATGGAATGGAATGGAATGGAATGGAATGGAATGGAATCAAACCGAGCAGAATGGAATGGATAGGAATGGAATGGAATGGAATGGAATGTAATTCAATAGAATAGAATGGAAGGGAATGGAAAGGAATGGAATGGAATGGAATGGAATGGAATGGAATGGAATCGAATGGAATCGAATGGAATCGAATGGAATGGAGTGGAATAGAATGGAATCAACCCGAATAGAACGGAACGGAATGGAACGGAAAGGAACGGAACGGAATGGAATGGAGTGAAATGGAATGGAATCAAATGGAATCGAATGGAACCGAATGGAATGGAATGGAAGGGAATGGAATGCAATGGAATGGAATGGAATGGAATGGAATCAACCCGAGTAGCATGGAAAGGACTGGAATGGAATGGAATGGAATGGAATGGAATGGAATGGAATCGAATGGAATCGAATGGAATGGAATGGAATGGAATGGAATGGAATGGAATGGAATGGAATCAACCCGAGTAGAACGGAATGGAATGGAATGGAATGGAATGGAATGGAATGGAATGGAATGGAATGGAAAGGAATTCAAAGGAATATAATGGAATGGAATGGAATGGAATCAACCCGAGTAGAACGGAATGGAATGGAATGGAATGGAATGGAATGGAATGGAATTCAATGGAATAGAATGGAATGGAATGGAATGGAATGGAATGGAATGAACCCGAGAAGAACGGAATGGAATGGAATGGAATTGAATGGAATGGAATGGAATGGAATCGAATGGAATGGAATGGAATGGAATGGAATGGAATCGAATGGAATGGAAAGGAATAGAATGGAATCGAATGGAATGGAATCGAAGGGAATGGAATGGAATGGAATGGAATGGAATGGAATGGATTGGAATCAACCAGAGTAGATTGGAATGGATTGGAATGGAATGAAATAGAATGGAATGGAATTCAATGGAAAAAATTAAATGGAATGGAATGGAATGGAATGGAGTGGAATAGAATCGAATGGAGTCGAATGGAATCGAATGGAATGGAGTGGAATAGAATGGAATCAACCCGAGTAGAATGGAATGGAATGGAATGGAACGGAACGGAACGGAACGGAACGGAACGGAATGGAATGGAGTGCAATGGAATGGAATCGAATGGAATCGAATGGAACCGAATGTAATGGAAAGAAGGGAATGGAATGGAATGGAATGGAATGGAATCAACCCGAGTAGAATGTAATGGATTGGAATGGAATGGAATGGAATGGAATGGAATTCAATAGAATAGAATGGAATGGAATGGAATGGTATGGAATGGAATGGAATGGAATCGAATGGAATCGAATGGAATCGAATGGAATTGAGTGGAATAGAATGGAATCAATCCGAATAGAACGGAACGGAACGGAACGGAACTGAATGGAACGGAGTGAAATGGAATGGAATCGAATAGAATCGAAAGGAACCGAATGGAATGGAATGGAAGGGAATTGAATGGAATTGAATGGAATGGAATGGAATGGAATCAACCCGAGTAGAATGGAATGGATTGGAATGGAATGGAATGGAATTGAATGGAATGGAATGGAATCGAATGGAATGGAATGGAATGGAATGGAATGGAATGGAATGGAATGGAATGGAATGGAACCAACCCGAGTAGAACGGAATGGAATGGAATGGAATGGAATGGAATGGAATGGAATGGAATTCAATGGAATGGAATGGAATGGAATGGAATGGAATGAAATTGAATGGAATGGAATGGAATTGAATGGAATCGAATGGAATCGAATGGAATGGAATGGAATCGAATGGAATCAACCCGAGTAGAAAGGAATGGAATGGAATGGAATGGAATGGAATGGAATGCAATGAAATGGAAAGGAATGGAATGGAATCGAATGGAATGGTCTGGAATGAAATGGAAAGGAATGGAATGGACTGGAATGGAATGGAATGGAATCAACCCGAGTAGAATGGAATGGATTGGAATGGAATGTAATGGAATCGAATGGAATCGAATGGAACCGAATGGAATGGAATGGAAGGGAAAGGAATGGAATGGAATGGAATGGAATGGAATCAACCCGAGTAGAATGGAATGGATTGGAATGGAATGGAATATAATTTAATGGAATGGAATGGAATCGAATGGAATCGAATGGAATCGAATGGATTGGAATGGAATGGAATGGAATGGAATGGAATGGAATGGAATGGAATGGAATGGAATGGAATGGAATCAACCCGAGTAGAATGGATGGATTGGAATGGAATGGAATGGAATGGAATGGAATTCAATGGAATAGAATGAAATGGAATGGAATGGAATGGAATGGAATGGAATGGAATGGAATGGAATTGAATGGAATCGAAAGGAATCGAATGGAATGGAGTGGAATAGAATGGAATCAACTCGAGTAGAATGGAATGGAATGGAACGGAATGGAATGGAACGGAACGGAAAGGAACGGAAAGGAATGGAATGGAGTGAAATGGAATGGAATCGAATGGAATCGAATGGAACCGAATGGAATGGAATGGAACGGAATGGAATGGAATGGACTGGAATGGAATGGAATCAACCCGAGTAGAATGTAATGGATTGGAATGGAATGGAATGGAATGGAATGGAATGGAATCGAATGGATTCGAAAGGAATCGAATGGAATGGAATGGAATGGAATGGAATGGAATGGAATGGAATCAACCCGAGTAGAACGGAATGGAATGGAATGGAATGGAATGGAATGGAATGGAATGGAATGCAATGAAACGGAAAGGAATGGAATGGAATCGAATGGAATGGACTGGAATGAAATTTAAAGGAATGGAATGGACTGGAATGGAATGGAATGGAATCAACCCGAGTAGAATGGAATGGATTGGAATGGAATGGAATGGAATCGAATGGAATCAAATGGAACCGAATGGAATGAAATGGAATGGAATGGAATGGAATGGAATGGAATGGAATGGAATGGAATGGAATGGAATGGAATCAACCCGAGTAGAAAGGAATGGATTGGAATGGAATGGAATATAATGTAATGGAATGGAATGGAATCGAATGGAATCGAATGGAATCGAATGGAATGGAATGGAATGGAATGGAATGGAATTCAATGGAATGGAATGGAATGGAATGGAATCAACCCGAGTAGAACGGAATGGAATGGAATGGAATGGAATGGAATGGAATGGAATGGAATGGAATGGAATGGAGTGGAGTGGAATGGAGTGGAATGGAATGGAATGGAATGGAATGGAATGGAATGGAATTCAATGGAATAGAATGGAATGGAATGGAATGCAATGGAATCAACCCGAGTAGAACGGAATGGAATGGAATGGAATGGAATGGAATGGAATGGAATTCAATGGAATAGAATGGAATGGAATGGAATGGAATGGAATGGAATGAACCCGAGTAGAATGGAATGGAATGGAATGGAATTGAATGGAATGGAATGGAATGGAATGGAATGGAATGGAATGGAATCGAATGGAATCGAATGGAATCGAATGGAATCGAATGGAATCGAATGGAATCGAATGGAATGGAGTGGAATAGAATGGAATCAACCCGAATAGAACGGAACGGAATGGAACGGAAAGGAACGGAACGGAATGGAATGGAGTGAAATGGAATGGAATCAAATGGAATCGAATGGAATCGAATGGAATGGAATGGAAGGGAATGGAATGCAATGGAATGGAATGGAATGGAATGGAATCAACCCGAGTAACATGGAAAGGACTGGAATGGAATGGAATGGAATGGAATGGAATGGAATGGAATGGAATCGAATGGAATCGAATGGAATGGAATGGAATGGAATGGAATGGAATCAACCCGAGTAGAACGGAATGGAATGGAATGGAATGGAATGGAATGGAATGGAATGGAATGGAATGGAATGGAATGGAATTCAAAGGAATATAATGGAATGGAATGGAATGGAATCAACCCGAGTAGAACGGAATGGAATGGAATGGAATGGAATGGAATGGAATGGAATGGAATGGAATGGAATGGAATGGAATTCAATGGAATAGAATGGAATGGAATGGAATGGAATGGAATGGAATGAACCCGAGAAGAACGGAATGGAATGGAATGGAATTGAATGGAATGGAATGGAATGGAATCGAATGGAGTGGAATGGAATGGAATGGAATGGAATGGAATCGAATGGAATGGAAAGGAATAGAATGGAATCGAATGGAATGGAATCGAAGGGAATGGAATGGAATGGAATGGAATGGAATGGAATGGAATGGATTGGAATCAACCCGAGTAGATTGGAATGGATTGGAATGGAATGAAATGGAATGGAATGGAATTCAATGGAAAAAATTAAATGGAATGGAATGGAATGGAATGGAATGGAATGGAATGGAATAGAATCGAATGGAGTCGAATGGAATCGAATGGAATGGAGTGGAATAGAATGGAATCAACCCGAGTAGAATGGAATGGAATGGAATGGAACGGAACGGAACGGAACGGAACGGAACGGAACGGAACGGAATGGAATGGAGTGAAATGGAATGGAATCGAATGGAATCGAATGGATCCGAATGTAATGGAAATAAGGGAATGGAATGGAATGGAATGGAATGGAATGGAATGGAATGGAATGGAATCAACCCGAGTAGAATGTAATGGATTGGAATGGAATGGAATGGAATGGAATGGAATTCAATAGAATAGAATGGAATGGAATGGAATGGTATGGAATGGAATGGAATGGAATCGAATGGAATCGAATGGAATCGAATGGAATTGAGTGGAATAGAATGGAATCAATCCGAATAGAACGGAACGGAACGGAACGGAACTGAATGGAACGGAGTGAAATTGAATGGAATCGAATAGAATCGAAAGGAACCGAATGGAATGGAATGGAAGGGAATTGAATGGAATTGAATGGAATGGAATGGAATGGAATCAACCCGAGTAGAAAGGAATGGAATGGAATGGAATGGAATGGAATTGAATGGAATGGAATGGAATGGAATGGAATGGAATGGAATGGAATGGAATGCAATGAAATGGAATGGAATGGAATGGAATCGAATGGATTGGACTGGAATGAAATGGAATGGAATGGAATGGAATGGAATCAACCCGAGTAGAATGGAATGGATTGGAATGGAATGGAATGGATTCGAATGGAATGGAATCGAATCGAATGGAATGGAAAGGAATGGAATGGACGCGAGTAGAACGGAATGGAATGGAATGGAAAGGAATGGAATGGAATGGAATGGAATGGAATGGAATGGAATGGAATGGAATGAACCCGAGTGGAACGGAATGGAATGGAATGGAATGGAATGGAATGGAATGGAATGGAATCAACCCGAGCAGAATGGAATGGATAGGAATTGAATGGAATGGAATGGAATGTAATTCAATAGAATAGAATGGAAGGGAATGGAAAGGAATGCAATGGAATGGAATGGAATGGAATCGAATGTAATCGAATGGAATCGAATGGAATGGAGTGGAATAGAATGGAATCAACCCGAATAGAACGTAACTGAATGGAACGGAACGGAACGGAACGGAATGGAATGGAGTGAAATGGAATGGAATCAAATGGAATCGAATGGAACCGAATGGAATGGAATGGAAGGGAATGGAATGCAATGGAATGGAATGGAATGGAATGGAATCAACCCGAGTAGAATGCAAAGGACTGGAATGGAATGGAATGGAATGGAATGGAATCGAATGGAATCGAATGGAATGGAATGGAATGGAATGGAATGGAATGGAATGGAATGGAATGGAATCAACCCGAGTAGAACGGAATGTAATGGAATGGAATGGAATGGAATGGAATGGAATGGAATGGAATGGAATGGAATGGAATTCAAAGGAATGGAATGGAATGGAATAGAATGGAATCAACCCGAGTAGAACGGAATGGAATGGAATGGAATGGAATGGAATGGAATGGAATTCAATGGAATAGAATGGAATGGAATGGAATGGAATGGAATGGAATGAACCCGAGTAGAACGGAATGGAATGGAATGGAATTGAATGGAATGGAATGGAATGGAATGGAATGGAATGGAATCGAATGGAATCGAATGGAATGGAATGGAATCGAATGGAATCGAATGGAATCGAATGGAATGGAGTGGAATAGAATGGAATCAACCCGAATAGAACGGAACGGAATGGAACGGAAAGGAACGGAACGGAATGGAATGGAGTGAAATGGAATGGAATCAAATGGAATCGAATGGAACCGAATGGAATGGAATGGAAGGGAATGGAATGCAATGGAATGGAATGGAATGGAATGGAATCAACCCGAGTAGCATGGAAAGGACTGGAATGGAATGGAATGGAATGGAATGGAATGGAATGGAATGGAATCGAATGGAATCGAATGGAATGGAATGGAATGGAATGGAATGGAATCAACCCGAGTAGAACGGAATGGAATGGAATGGAATGGAATGGAATGGAATGGAATGGAATGGAATGGAATTCAAAGGAATATAATGGAATGGAATGGAATGGAATCAACCCGAGTAGAACGGAATGGAATGGAATGGAATGGAATGGAATGGAATGGAATTCAATGGAATAGAATGGAATGGAATGGAATGGAATGGAATGAACCCGAGAAGAACGGAATGGAATGGAATGGAATGGAATGGAATGGAATGGAATGGAATCGAATGGAATGGAATGGAATGGAATGGAATGGAATGGAATGGAATCGAATGGAATGGAAAGGAATAGAATGGAATCGAATGGAATGGAATCGAAGGGAATGGAATGGAATGGAATGGAATGGAATGGAATGGAATGGATTGGAATCAACCCGAGTAGATTGGAATGGATTGGAATGGAATGAAATGGAATGGAATGGAATTCAATGGAAAAAATTAAATGGAATGGAATGGAATGGAATGGAATGGAATGGAATAGAATCGAATGGAGTCGAATGGAATCGAATGGAATGGAGTGGAATAGAATGGAATCAACCCGAGTAGAATGGAATGGAATGGAATGGAACGGAACGGAACGGAACGGAACGGAACGGAACGGAACGGAATGGAATGGAGTGAAATGGAATGGAATCGAATGGAATCGAATGGAACCGAATGTAATGGAAAGAAGGGAATGGAATGGAATGGAATGGAATGGAATGGAATGGAATGGAATGGAATGGAATCAACCCGAGTAGAATGTAATGGATTGGAATGGAATGGAATGGAATGGAATGGAATTCAATAGAATAGAATGGAATGGAATGGAATGGTATGGAATGGAATGGAATGGAATCGAATGGAATCGAATGGAATCGAATGGAATTGAGTGGAATAGAATGGAATCAATCCGAATAGAACGGAACGGAACGGAACGGAACTGAATGGAACGGAGTGAAATTGAATGGAATCGAATAGAATCGAAAGGAACCGAATGGAATGGAATGGAAGGGAATTGAATGGAATTGAATGGAATGGAATGGAATGGAATCAACCCGAGTAGAAAGGAATGGAATGGAATGGAATGGAATGGAATTGAATGGAATGGAATGGAATGGAATGGAATGGAATGGAATGGAATGCAATGAAATGGAATGGAATGGAATGGAATCGAATGGATTGGACTGGAATGAAATGGAATGGAATGGAATGGAATGGAATCAACCCGAGTAGAATGGAATGGATTGGAATGGAATGGAATGGAATCGAATGGAATGGAATCGAATCGAATGGAATGGAAAGGAATGGAATGGACGCGAGTAGAACGGAATGGAATGGAATGGAATGGAATGGAATGGAATGGAATGGAATCAACCCGAGCAGAATGGAATGGATAGGAATTGAATGGAATGGAATGGAATGTAATTCAATAGAATAGAATGGAAGGGAATGGAAAGGAATGCAATGGAATGGAATGGAATGGAATCGAATGTAATCGAATGGAATCGAATGGAATGGAGTGGAATAGAATGGAATCAACCCGAATAGAACGTAACTGAATGGAACGGAACGGAACGGAATGGAATGGAGTGAAATGGAATGGAATCAAATGGAATCGAATGGAACCGAATGGAATGGAATGGAAGGGAATGGAATGCAATGGAATGGAATGGAATGGAATGGAATCAACCCGAGTAGAATGCAAAGGACTGGAATGGAATGGAATGGAATGGAATGGAATCGAATGGAATCGAATGGAATGGAATGGAATGGAATGGAATGGAATGGAATGGAATGGAATCAACCCGAGTAGAACGGAATGTAATGGAATGGAATGGAATGGAATGGAGTGGAATGGAATGGAATGGAATGGAATGGAATGGAATGGAATTCAAAGGAATGGAATGGAATGGAATAGAATGGAATCAACCCGAGTAGAACGGAATGGAATGGAATGGAATGGAATGGAATGGAATGGAATTCAATGGAATAGAATGGAATGGAATGGAATGGAATGGAATGGAATGAACCCGAGTAGAACGGAATGGAATGGAATGGAATTGAATGGAATGGAATGGAATGGAATGGAATGGAATGGAATCGAATGGAATCGAATGGAATGGAATGGAATCGAATGGAATCGAATGGAATCGAATGGAATGGAGTGGAATAGAATGGAATCAACCCGAATAGAACGGAACGGAATGGAACGGAAAGGAACGGAACGGAATGGAATGGAGTGAAATGGAATGGAATCAAATGGAATCGAATGGAACCGAATGGAATGGAATGGAAGGGAATGGAATGCAATGGAATGGAATGGAATGGAATGGAATCAACCCGAGTAGCATGGAAAGGACTGGAATGGAATGGAATGGAATGGAATGGAATGGAATGGAATCGAATGGAATGGAATGGAATGGAATGGAATGGAATGGAATGGAATCAACCCGAGTAGAACGGAATGGAATGGAATGGAATGGAATGGAATGGAATGGAATGGAATTCAAAGGAATATAATGGAATGGAATGGAATGGAATCAACCCGAGTAGAACGGAATGGAATGGAATGGAATGGAATGGAATGGAATGGAATTCAATGGAATAGAATGGAATGGAATGGAATGGAATGGAATGGAATGAACCCGAGAAGAACGGAATGGAATGGAATGGAATTGAATGGAATGGAATGGAATGGAATCGAATGGAATGGAATGGAATGGAATGGAATGGAATGGAATCGAATGGAATGGAAAGGAATAGAATGGAATCGAATGGAATGGAATCGAAGGGAATGGAATGGAATGGAATGGAATGGAATGGAATGGAATGGATTGGAATCAACCCGAGTAGATTGGAATGGATTGGAATGGAATGAAATGGAATGGAATGGAATTCAATGGAAAAAATTAAATGGAATGGAATGGAATGGAATGGAATGGAATGGAATAGAATCGAATGGAGTCGAATGGAATCGAATGGAATGGAGTGGAATAGAATGGAATCAACCCGAGTAGAATGGAATGGAATGGAATGGAACGGAACGGAACGGAACGGAACGGAACGGAACGGAACGGAATGGAATGGAGTGAAATGGAATGGAATCGAATGGAATCGAATGGAACCGAATGTAATGGAAAGAAGGGAATGGAATGGAATGGAATGGAATGGAATGGAATGGAATGGAATCAACCCGAGTAGAATGTAATGGATTGGAATGGAATGGAATGGAATGGAATGGAATTCAATAGAATAGAATGGAATGGAATGGAATGGTATGGAATGGAATGGAATGGAATCGAATGGAATCGAATGGAATCGAATGGAATTGAGTGGAATAGAATGGAATCAATCCGAATAGAACGGAACGGAACGGAACGGAACTGAATGGAACGGAGTGAAATTGAATGGAATCGAATAGAATCGAAAGGAACCGAATGGAATGGAATGGAAGGGAATTGAATGGAATTGAATGGAATGGAATGGAATGGAATCAACCCGAGTAGAATGGAATGGATTGGAATGGAATGGAATGGAATTGAATGGAATGGAATGGAATCGAATGGAATGGAATGGAATGGAATGGAATGGAATGAAATGGAACCAACCCGAGTAGAACGGAATGGAATGGAATGGAATGGAATGGAATGGAATGGAATGGAATTCAATGGAATGGAATGGAATGGAATGGAATGGAATGAAATGGAATGGAATGGAATGGAATTGAATGGAATCGAATGGAATCGAATGGAATGGAATGGAATAGAATGGAATCAACCCAAGTAGAAAGGAATGGAATGGAATGGAATGGAATGGAATGGAATGGAATGGAATGGAATGGAATGGAAGGCAATGAAATGGAAAGGAATGGAATGGAATCGAATGGAATGGACTGGAATGAAATGGAAAGGAATGGAATGGACTGGAATGGAATGGAATGGAATCAACCCGAGTAGAATGGAATGGATTGGAATGGAATGTAATGGAATCGAATGGAATCGAATGGAACCGAATGGAATGGAATGGAAGGGAAAGGAATGGAATGGAATGGAATGGAATGGAATCAACCCGAGTAGAATGGAATGGATTGGAATGGAATGGAATATAATTTAATGGAATGGAATGGAATCGAATGGAATCGAATGGAATCGAATGGATTGGAATGGAATGGAATGGAATGGAATGGAATGGAATGGAATGGAATGGAATGGAATGGAATGGAATCAACCCGAGTAGAATGGAATGGATTGGAATGGAATGGAATGGAATGGAATGGAATTCAATGGAATAGAATGAAATGGAATGGAATGGAATGGAATGGAATGGAATGGAATGGAATGGAATGGAATCGAATGGAATCGAAAGGAATCGAATGGAATGGAGTGGAATAGAGTGGAATCAACTCGAGTAGAATGGAATGGAATGGAACGGAATGGAATGGAACGGAACGGAAAGGAACGGAAAGGAATGGAATGGAGTGAAATGGAATGGAATCGAATGGAATCGAATGGAACCGAATGGAATGGAATGGAACGGAATGGAATGGAATGGACTGGAATGGAATGGAATCAACCCGAGTAGAATGTAATGGATTGGAATGGAATGGAATGGAATGGAATGGAATGGAATGGAAAGGAATGGATTCGAATGGAATCGAATGGAATGGAATGGAATGGAATGGAATGGAATGGAATGGAATCAACCCGAGTAGAACGGAATGGAATGGAATGGAATGGAATGGAATGGAATGGAATGGAATGGAATGCAATGAAATGGAAAGGAATGGAATGGAATCGAATGGAATGGACTGGAATGAAATTTAAAGGAATGGAATGGACTGGAATGGAATGGAATGGAATCAACCCGAGTAGAATGGAATGGAATGGAATGGAATGGAATGGAATGGAATGGAATTCAATGGAATAGAATGGAATGGAATGGAATGGAATGGAATGGAATGGAATGGAATGGAATGGAATGGAATGGAATCGAATGGAATCGAATGGAATGGAATGGAATCGAATGGAATCGAATGGAATCGAATGGAATGGAGTGGAATAGAATGGAGTCAACCCGAATAGAACGGAACGGAATGGAACGGAAAGGAACGGAACGGAATGGAATGGAGTGAAATGGAATGGAATCAAATGGAATCGAATGGAACCGAATGGAATGGAATGGAAGGGAATGGAATGCAATGGAATGGAATGGAATGGAATGGAATCAACCCGAGTAGCATGGAAAGGACTGGAATGGAATGGAATGGAATGGAATGGAATGGAATGGAATCGAATGGAATGGAATGGAATGGAATGGAATGGAATGGAATGGAATGGAATGGAATCAACCCGAGTAGAACGGAATGGAATGGAATGGAATGGAATGGAATGGAATGGAATGGAATGGAATGGAATTCAAAGGAATATAATGGAATGGAATGGAATGGAATCAACCCGAGTAGAACGGAATGGAATGGAATGGAATGGAATGGAATGGAATGGAATTCAATTGAATAGAATGGAATGGAATGGAATGGAATGGAATGGAATGAACCCGAGAAGAACGGAATGGAATGGAATGGAATTGAATGGAATGGAATGGAATGGAATCGAATGGAATGGAATGGAATGGAATGGAATGGAATGGAATGGAATCGAATGGAATGGAAAGGAATAGAATGGAATCGAATGGAATGGAATCGAAGGGAATGGAATGGAATGGAATGGAATGGAATGGAATGGAATGGAATGGATTGGAATCAACCCGAGTAGATTGGAATGGATTGGAATGGAATGAAATGGAATGGAATGGAATTCAATGGAAAAAATTAAATGGAATGGAATGGAATGGAATGGAATGGAATGGAATGGAATAGAATCGAATGGAGTCGAATGGAATCGAACGGAATGGAGTGGAATAGAATGGAATCAACCCGAGTAGAATGGAATGGAATGGAATGGAACGGAACGGAACGGAACGGAACGGAACGGAACGGAACGGAATGGAATGGAGTGAAATGGAATGGAATCGAATGGAATCGAATGGAACCGAATGTAATGGAAAGAAGGGAATGGAATGGAATGGAATGGAATGGAATCAACCCGAGTAGAATGTAATGGATTGGAATGGAATGGAATGGAATGGAATGGAATTCAATAGAATAGAATGGAATGGAATGGAATGGTATGGAATGGAATGGAATGGAATCGAATGGAATCGAATGGAATCGAATGGAATTGAGTGGAATAGAATGGAATCAATCCGAATAGAACGGAACGGAACGGAACGGAACTGAATGGAACGGAGTGAAATGGAATGGAATCGAATAGAATCGAAAGGAACCGAATGGAATGGAATGGAAGGGAATTGAATGGAATTGAATGGAATGGAATGGAATGGAATCAACCCGAGTAGAATGGAATGGATTGGAATGGAATGGAATGGAATTGAATGGAATGGAATGGAATCGAATGGAATGGAATGGAATGGAATGGAATGGAATGGAATGGAATGGAACCAACCCGAGTAGAACGGAATGGAATGGAATGGAATGGAATGGAATGGAATGGAATTCAATGGAATGGAATGGAATGGAATGGAATGAAATGGAATGGAATGGAATGGAATTGAGTGGAATCGAATGGAATCGAATGGAATGGAATGGAATAGAATGGAATCAACCCGAGTAGAAAGGAATGGAATGGAATGGAATGGAATGGAATGGAATGGAATGGAATGGAATGCAATGAAATGGAAAGGAATGGAATGGAATCGAATGGAATGGACTGGAATGAAATGGAAAGGAATGGAATGGACTGGAATGGAATGGAATGGAATCAACCCGAGTAGAATGGAATGGATTGGAATGGAATGTAATGGAATCGAAAGGAATCGAATGGAACCGAATGGAATGGAATGGAAGGGAAAGGAATGGAATGGAATGGAATGGAATCAACCCGAGTAGAATGGAATGGATTGGAATGGAATGGAATATAATTTAATGGAATGGAATGGAATCGAATGGAATCGAATGGAATCGAATGGATTGGAATGGAATGGAATGGAATGGAATGGAATGGAATGGAATGGAATGGAATGGAATGGAATGGAATGGAATCAACCCGAGTAGAATGGAATGGATTGGAATGGAATGGAATGGAATGGAATGGAATTCAATGGAATAGAATGAAATGGAATGGAATGGAATGGAATGGAATGGAATGGAATCGAATGGAATCGAAAGGAATCGAATGGAATGGAGTGGAATAGAATGGAATCAACTCGAGTAGAATGGAATGGAATGGAACGGAATGGAATGGAACGGAACGGAAAGGAACGGAAAGGAATGGAATGGAGTGAAATGGAATGGAATCGAATGGAATCGAATGGAACCGAATGGAATGGAATGGAACGGAATGGAATGGAATGGACTGGAATGGAATGGAATCAACCAGAGTAGAATGTAATGGATTGGAATGGAATGGAATGGAATGGAATGGAATGGAATCGAATGGATTCGAATGGAATCGAATGGAATTGAATGGAATGGAATGGAATGGAATGGAATCAACCCGAGTAGAACGGAATGGAATGGAATGGAATGGAATGGAATGGAATGGAATGGAACGCAATGAAATGGAAAGGAATGGAATGGAATCGAATGGAATGGACTGGAATGAAATTTAAAGGAATGGAATGGACTGGAATGGAATGGAATGGAATCAACCCGAGTAGAATGGAATGGATTGGAATGGAATGGAATGGAATCGAATGGAATCAAATGGAACCGAATGGAATGAAATGGAATGGAATGGAATGGAATGGAATGGAATGGAATGGAATGGAATGGAATGGAATGGAATCAACCCGAGTAGAAAGGAATGGATTGGAATGGAATGGAATATAATGTAATGGAATGGAATGGAATCGAATGGAATCGAATGGAATCGAATGGAATGGAATGGAATGGAATGGAATTCAATGGAATGGAATGGAATGGAATGGAATCAACCCGAGTAGAACGGAATGGAATGGAATGGAATGGAATGGAATGGAATGGAATGGAATGGAATGGAATGGAATGGAGTGGAGTGGAATGGAATGGAATGGAATGGAATGGAATTCAATGGAATAGAATGGAATGGAATCAACCCGAATAGAACGGAATGGAATGGAATGGAATGGAATGGAATGGAATGGAATGGAATGGAATGGAATGGAATGGAATCAACCCGAGTAGAACGGAATGGAATGGAATGGAATGGAATGGAATGGAATGGAATGGAAGGGAATGGAATCAACCCGAGTAGAACGGAATGGAATGGAATGGAATGGAATGGAATGGAATGGAATGGAATGGAATGGAATGGAATGGAATTCAATGGAATAGAATGGAGTGGAATGGAATGGAATGGAATGAACCCGAGTAGAACGGAATGGAATGGAATGGAATTGAAAGGAATGGAATGGAATGGAATGGAATGGAATGGAATGGAATGGAATGGAATGGCATGGAATGGAATGGAATGGAATCAACCCGAGTAGAATGGAATGGATTGGAATGGAATGGAATGGAATGGAATGGAATTCAATGGAATAGAATGAAATGGAATGGAATGGAATGGAATGGAATGGAATGGAATGGAATGGAATGGAATCAACTCGAGTAGAATGGAATGGATTGGAATGGAATGGAATGGAATGGAATGGAATGGAATGGAATCAACCCGAGTAGAACGGAATGGAATGGAATGGAATGGAATGGAATTCAAAGAAATGGAATGGAATGGAATGGAATGGAATGGAATGGAATCAACCCGAGTAGAACGGAATGGAATGGAATGGAATGGAATGGAATGGCATGGAATGGAATGGAATGGAATGGAATCAACCCGAGTAGAACGGAATGGAATGGAATGGAATGGAATGGAATTCAAAGAAATGGAATGGAATGGAATGGAATGGAATGGAATCAACCCGAGTAGAACGGAATGGAATGGAATGGAATGGAATGGAATGGAATTGAATGGAATTGAATGGCATGGAATGGAATGGAATGAAATGGAATGGAATGGAATGGAATGGAATGGAATGGAATGGAATGGAATCGAATGGAATCGAATGGAATGGAGTGGAATTGAATGGAATCAACCAGAGTAGAACGGAATGGAATGGAACGGAACGGAATGGAACGGAACGGAAAGGAATGGAATGGAGTGAAATGGAATGGAATCGAATGGAATCGAATGGAACCGAATGGAATGGAATGGAACGGAATGGAATGGAATGGAATGGAATCAACCCGAGTAGAATGGAAAGGATTGGAATGGAATGGAATGGAATGGTATGGAATGGAATAAAATTGAATGGAATGGAATCGAATGGAATCGAATGGAATGGAATGGAATGGAATGGAATGGAATGGAATGGAATGGAATTCAATGGAATAGAATGGAATGCAAAGGAATGGAATGGAATGGAATGGAATGGAATGGAATGGAATGGAATCGAATGGAATCGAATGGAATCGAATGGAATGGAATGGAATAGAATGGAATCAACCAGAGTAGAAAGGAATGGAATGGAATGGAATGGAATGGAATGGAATGGAATGGAATGGAATGGAATGGAATGCAATGAAATGGAAAGGAATGGAATGGAATCGAATGGAATGGACTGGAATGAAATTTAAAGGAATGGAATGGACTGGAATGGAATGGAATGGAGTCAACCCGAGTAGAATGGAATGGATTGGAATGGAATGGAATGGAATCGAATGGAATCAAATGGAACCGAATGGAATGGAATGGAATGGAATGGAATGGAATGGAATGGAATGGAATGGAATCAACCCGAGTAGAAAGGAATGGATTGGAATGGAATGGAATATAATGTAATGGAATGGAATGGAATCGAATGGAATCGAATGGAATCGAATGGAATGGAATGGAATGGAATGGAATGGAATTCAATGGAATGGAATGGAATGGAATGGAATGGAATGGAATGCAATGAAATGGAAAGGAATGGAATGGAATCGAACGGATTGGACTGGAATGAAATGGAATGGAATGGAATGGAATGGAATGGAATGGAATGGAATGGAATGGAATGGAATGGAATCAACCCGAGTAGAATGGAATGGATTGGAATGGAATGGAATGGAATCGAATGGAATGGAATGGAATCGAATGGAATGGAAAGGAATGGAATGGACGCGAGTAGAACGGAATGGAATGCAATGGAATGGAATGGAATGGAATGGAATGGAATGGAATGGAATGGAATGAACCCGAGTGGAACGGAATGGAATGGAATGGAATGGAATGGAATGGAATGGAATGGAATGGAATGGAATCAAACCGAGCAGAATGGAATGGATAGGAATGGAATGGAATGGAATGGAATGTAATTCAATAGAATAGAATGGAAGGGAATGGAAAGGAATGGAATGGAATGGAATGGAATGGAATGGAATGGAATCAAATGGAATCGAATGGAATCGAATGGAATGGAGTGGAATAGAATGGAATCAACCCGAATAGAACGGAACGGAATGGAACGGAAAGGAACGGAACGGAATGGAATGGAGTGAAATGGAATGGAATCAAATGGAATCGAATGGAACCGAATGGAATGGAATGGAAGGGAATGGAATGCAATGGAATGGAATGGAATGGAATGGAATCAACCCGAGTAGCATGGAAAGGACTGGAATGGAATGGAATGGAATGGAATGGAATGGAATGGAATCGAATGGAATCGAATGGAATGGAATGGAATGGAATGGAATGGAATGGAATGGAATGGAATCAACCCGAGTAGAACGGAATGGAATGGAATGGAATGGAATGGAATGGAATGGAATGGAATGGAATGGAAAGGAATTCAAAGGAATATAATGGAATGGAATGGAATGGAATCAACCCGAGTAGAACGGAATGGAGTGGAATGGAATGGAATGGAATGGAATGGAATTCAATGGAATAGAATGGAATGGAATGGAATGGAATGGAATGGAATGAACCCGAGAAGAACGGAATGGAATGGAATGGAATTGAATGGAATGGAATGGAATGGAATGGAATGGAATGGAATGGAATGGAATGGAATGGAATCGAATGGAATGGAAAGGAATAGAATGGAATCGAATGGAATGGAATCGAAGGGAATGGAATGGAATGGAATGGAATGGAATGGAATGGAATGGATTGGAATCAACCCGAGTAGATTGGAATGGATTGGAATGGAATGAAATAGAATGGAATGGAATTCAATGGAAAAAATTAAATGGAATGGAATGGAATGGAATGGAGTGGAATAGAATCGAATGGAGTCGAATGGAATCGAATGGAATGGAGTGGAATAGAATGGAATCAACCCGAGTAGAATGGAATGGAATGGAATGGAACGGAACGGAACGGAACGGAACGGAACGGAATGGAATGGAGTGCAATGGAATGGAATCGAATGGAATCGAATGGAACCGAATGTAATGGAAAGAAGGGAATGGAATGGAATGAAATGGAATGGAATCAACCCGAGTAGAATGTAATGGATTGGAATGGAATGGAATGGAATGGAATGGATTTCAATAGAATAGAATGGAATGGAATGGAATGGTATGGAATGGAATGGAATGGAATCGAATGGAATCGAATGGAATCGAATGGAATTGAGTGGAATAGAATGGAATCAATCCGAATAGAACGGAACGGAACGGAACGGAACTGAATGGAACGGAGTGAAATGGAATGGAATCGAATAGAATCGAAAGGAACCGAATGGAATGGAATGGAAGGGAATTGAATGGAATTGAATGGAATGGAATGGAATGGAATCAACCCGAGTAGAATGGAATGGATTGGAATGGAATGGAATGGAATTGAATGGAATGGAATGGAATCGAATGGAATGGAATGGAATGGAATGGAATGGAATGGAATGGAATGGAATGGAATGGAACCAACCCGAGTAGAACGGAATGGAATGGAATGGAATGGAATGGAATGGAATGGAATGGAATTCAATGGAATGGAATGGAATGGAATGGAATGGAATGAAATTGAATGGAATGGAATGGAATTGAATGGAATCGAATGGAATCGAATGGAATGGAATGGAATCGAATGGAATCAACCCGAGTAGAAAGGAATGGAATGGAATGGAATGGAATGGAATGGAATGCAATGAAATGGAAAGGAATGGAATGGAATCGAATGGAATGGACTGGAATGAAATGGAAAGGAATGGAATGGACTGGAATGGAATGGAATGGAATCAACCCGAGTAGAATGGAATGGATTGGAATGGAATGTAATGGAATCGAATGGAATCGAATGGAACCGAATGGAATGGAATGGAAGGGAAAGGAATGGAATGGAATGGAATGGAATGGAATCAACCCGAGTAGAATGGAATGGATTGGAATGGAATGGAATATAATTTAATGGAATGGAATGGAATCGAATGGAATCGAATGGAATCGAATGGATTGGAATGGAATGGAATGGAATGGAATGGAATGGAATGGAATGGAATGGAATGGAATGGAATGGAATGGAATCAACCCGAGTAGAATGGAATGGATTGGAATGGAATGGAATGGAATGGAATGGAATTCAATGGAATAGAATGAAATGGAATGGAATGGAATGGAATGGAATGGAATGGAATGGAATGGAATTGAATGGAATCGAAAGGAATCGAATGGAATGGAGTGGAATAGAATGGAATCAACTCGAGTAGAATGGAATGGAATGGAACGGAATGGAATGGAACGGAACGGAAAGGAACGGAAAGGAATGGAATGGAGTGAAATGGAATGGAATCGAATGGAATCGAATGGAACCGAATGGAATGGAATGGAACGGAATGGAATGGAATGGACTGGAATGGAATGGAATCAACCCGAGTAGAATGTAATGGATTGGAATGGAATGGAATGGAATGGAATGGAATGGAATCGAATGGATTCGAATGGAATCGAATGGAATGGAATGGAATGGAATGGAATGGAATGGAATGGAAGCAACCCGAGTAGAACGGAATGGAATGGAATGGAATGGAATGGAATGGAATGGAATGGAATGGAATGCAATGAAATGGAAAGGAATGGAATGGAATCGAATGGAATGGACTGGAATGAAATTTAAAGGAATGGAATGGACTGGAATGGAATGGAATGGAATCAACCCGAGTAGAATGGAATGGATTGGAATGGAATGGAATGGAATCGAATGGAATCAAATGGAACCGAATGGAATGAAATGGAATGGAATGGAATGGAATCGAATGGAATGGAATGGAATGGAATGGAATGGAATGGAATCAACCCGAGTAGAAAGGAATGGATTGGAATGGAATGGAATATAATGTAATGGAATGGAATGGAATCGAATGGAATCGAATGGAATCGAATGGAATGGAATGGAATGGAATGGAATGGAATTCAATGGAATGGAATGGAATGGAATGGAATCAACCCGAGTAGAACGGAATGGAATGGAATGGAATGGAATGGAATGGAATGGAATGGAATGGAATGGAATGGAGTGGAGTGGAATGGAGTGGAATGGAATGGAATGGAATGGAATGGAATGGAATGGAATTCAATGGAATAGAATGGAATGGAATGGAATGGAATGGAATCAACCCGAGTAGAACGGAATGGAATGGAATGGAATGGAATGGAATGGAATGGAATTCAATGGAATAGAATGGAATGGAATGGAATGGAATGGAATGGAATGAACCCGAGTAGAATGGAATGGAATGGAATGGAATTGAATGGAATGGAATGGAATGGAATGGAATGGAATGGAATGGAATCGAATGGAATCGAATGGAATCGAATGGAATCGAATGGAATCGAATGGAATCGAATGGAATGGAGTGGAATAGAATGGAATCAACCCGAATAGAACGGAACGGAATGGAACGGAAAGGAACGGAACGGAATGGAATGGAGTGAAATGGAATGGAATCAAATGGAATCGAATGGAATCGAATGGAATGGAATGGAAGGGAATGGAATGCAATGGAATGGAATGGAATGGAATGGAATCAACCCGAGTAACATGGAAAGGACTGGAATGGAATGGAATGGAATGGAATGGAATGGAATGGAATGGAATCGAATGGAATCGAATGGAATGGAATGGAATGGAATGGAATGGAATCAACCCGAGTAGAACGGAATGGAATGGAATGGAATGGAATGGAATGGAATGGAATGGAATGGAATGGAATGGAATTCAAAGGAATATAATGGAATGGAATGGAATGGAATCAACCCGAGTAGAACGGAATGGAATGGAATGGAATGGAATGGAATGGAATGGAATTCAATGGAATAGAATGGAATGGAATGGAATGGAATGGAATGGAATGAACCCGAGAAGAACGGAATGGAATGGAATGGAATTGAATGGAATGGAATGGAATGGAATCGAATGGAGTGGAATGGAATGGAATGGAATGGAATGGAATCGAATGGAATGGAAAGGAATAGAATGGAATCGAATGGAATGGAATCGAAGGGAATGGAATGGAATGGAATGGAATGGAATGGAATGGAATGGATTGGAATCAACCCGAGTAGATTGGAATGGATTGGAATGGAATGAAATGGAATGGAATGGAATTCAATGGAAAAAATTAAATGGAATGGAATGGAATGGAATGGAATGGAATGGAATGGAATAGAATCGAATGGAGTCGAATGGAATCGAATGGAATGGAGTGGAATAGAATGGAATCAACCCGAGTAGAATGGAATGGAATGGAATGGAACGGAACGGAACGGAACGGAACGGAACGGAACGGAACGGAACGGAACGGAATGGAATGGAGTGAAATGGAATGGAATCGAATGGAATCGAATGGATCCGAATGTAATGGAAAGAAGGGAATGGAATGGAATGGAATGGAATGGAATGGAATGGAATGGAATCAACCCGAGTAGAATGTAATGGATTGGAATGGAATGGAATGGAATGGAATGGAATTCAATAGAATAGAATGGAATGGAATGGAATGGTATGGAATGGAATGGAATCGAATGGAATCGAATGGAATCGAATGGAATTGAGTGGAATAGAATGGAATCAATCCGAATAGAACGGAACGGAACGGAACGGAACTGAATGGAACGGAGTGAAATTGAATGGAATCGAATAGAATCGAAAGGAACCGAATGGAATGGAATGGAAGGGAATTGAATGGAATTGAATGGAATGGAATGGAATGGAATCAAATGGAATGGAATGGAATGGAATGGAATGGAATGGAATCGAATGGAATGGAAAGGAATAGAATGGAATCGAATGGAATGGAATCGAAGGGAATGGAATGGAATGGAATGGAATGGAATGGAATGGAATGGATTGGAATCAACCCGAGTAGATTGGAATGGATTGGAATGGAATGAAATGGAATGGAATGGAATTCAATGGAAAAAATTAAATGGAATGGAATGGAATGGAATGGAATGGAATGGAATAGAATCGAATGGAGTCGAATGGAATCGAATGGAATGGAGTGGAATAGAATGGAATCAACCCGAGTAGAATGGAATGGAATGGAATGGAACGGAACGGAACGGAACGGAACGGAACGGAACGGAACGGAATGGAATGGAGTGAAATGGAATGGAATCGAATGGAATCGAATGGAACCGAATGTAATGGAAAGAAGGGAATGGAATGGAATGGAATGGAATGGAATGGAATGGAATGGAATGGAATCAACCCGAGTAGAATGTAATGGATTGGAATGGAATGGAATGGAATGGAATGGAATTCAATAGAATAGAATGGAATGGAATGGAATGGTATGGAATGGAATGGAATGGAATCGAATGGAATCGAATGGAATCGAATGGAATTGAGTGGAATAGAATGGAATCAATCCGAATAGAACGGAACGGAACGGAACGGAACGGAACTGAATGGAACGGAGTGAAATTGAATGGAATCGAATAGAATCGAAAGGAACCGAATGGAATGGAATGGAAGGGAATTGAATGGAATTGAATGGAATGGAATGGAATGGAATCAACCCGAGTAGAAAGGAATGGAATGGAATGGAATGGAATGGAATTGAATGGAATGGAATGGAATGGAATGGAATGGAATGGAATGGAATGGAATGCAATGAAATGGAATGGAATGGAATGGAATCGAATGGATTGGACTGGAATGAAATGGAATGGAATGGAATGGAATGGAATCAACCCGAGTAGAATGGAATGGATTGGAATGGAATGGAATGGAATCGAATGGAATGGAATCGAATCGAATGGAATGGAAAGGAATGGAATGGACGCGAGTAGAACGGAATGGAATGGAATGGAATGGAATGGAATGGAATGGAATGGAATCAACCCGAGCAGAATGGAATGGATAGGAATTGAATGGAATGGAATGGAATGTAATTCAATAGAATAGAATGGAAGGGAATGGAAAGGAATGCAATGGAATGGAATGGAATGGAATCGAATGTAATCGAATGGAATCGAATGGAATGGAGTGGAATAGAATGGAATCAACCCGAATAGAACGTAACTGAATGGAACGGAACGGAACGGAACGGAATGGAATGGAGTGAAATGGAATGGAATCAAATGGAATCGAATGGAACCGAATGGAATGGAATGGAAGGGAATGGAATGCAATGGAATGGAATGGAATGGAATGGAATCAACCCGAGTAGAATGCAAAGGACTGGAATGGAATGGAATGGAATGGAATGGAATCGAATGGAATCGAATGGAATGGAATGGAATGGAATGGAATGGAATGGAATGGAATGGAATCAACCCGAGTAGAACGGAATGTAATGGAATGGAATGGAATGGAATGGAATGGAATGGAATGGAATGGAATGGAATGGAATGGAATGGAATTCAAAGGAATGGAATGGAATGGAATAGAATGGAATCAACCCGAGTAGAACGGAATGGAATGGAATGGAATGGAATGGAATGGAATGGAATGGAATTCAATGGAATAGAATGGAATGGAATGGAATGGAATGGAATGGAATGAACCCGAGTAGAACGGAATGGAATGGAATGGAATTGAATGGAATGGAATGGAATGGAATGGAATGGAATGGAATCGAATGGAATCGAATGGAATGGAATGGAATCGAATGGAATCGAATGGAATCGAATGGAATGGAGTGGAATAGAATGGAATCAACCCGAATAGAACGGAACGGAATGGAACGGAAAGGAACGGAACGGAATGGAATGGAGTGAAATGGAATGGAATCAAATGGAATCGAATGGAACCGAATGGAATGGAATGGAAGGGAATGGAATGCAATGGAATGGAATGGAATGGAATGGAATCAACCCGAGTAGCATGGAAAGGACTGGAATGGAATGGAATGGAATGGAATGGAATGGAATGGAATGGAATCGAATGGAATGGAATGGAATGGAATGGAATGGAATGGAATGGAATGGAATCAACCCGAGTAGAACGGAATGGAATGGAATGGAATGGAATGGAATGGAATGGAATGGAATGGAATGGAATTCAAAGGAATATAATGGAATGGAATGGAATGGAATCAACCCGAGTAGAACGGAATGGAATGGAATGGAATGGAATGGAATGGAATGGAATTCAATGGAATAGAATGGAATGGAATGGAATGGAATGGAATGGAATGAACCCGAGAAGAACGGAATGGAATGGAATGGAATTGAATGGAATGGAATGGAATGGAATCGAATGGAATGGAATGGAATGGAATGGAATGGAATGGAATCGAATGGAATGGAAAGGAATAGAATGGAATCGAATGGAATGGAATCGAAGGGAATGGAATGGAATGGAATGGAATGGAATGGAATGGAATGGAATGGATTGGAATCAACCCGAGTAGATTGGAATGGATTGGAATGGAATGAAATGGAATGGAATGGAATTCAATGGAAAAAATTAAATGGAATGGAATGGAATGGAATGGAATGGAATGGAATAGAATCGAATGGAGTCGAATGGAATCGAATGGAATGGAGTGGAATAGAATGGAATCAACCCGAGTAGAATGGAATGGAATGGAATGGAACGGAACGGAACGGAACGGAACGGAACGGAACGGAACGGAATGGAATGGAGTGAAATGGAATGGAATCGAATGGAATCGAATGGAACCGAATGTAATGGAAAGAAGGGAATGGAATGGAATGGAATGGAATGGAATGGAATGGAATGGAATCAACCCGAGTAGAATGTAATGGATTGGAATGGAATGGAATGGAATGGAATGGAATGGAATTCAATAGAATAGAATGGAATGGAATGGAATGGTATGGAATGGAATGGAATGGAATCGAATGGAATCGAATGGAATCGAATGGAATTGAGTGGAATAGAATGGAATCAATCCGAATAGAACGGAACGGAACGGAACGGAACTGAATGGAACGGAGTGAAATTGAATGGAATCGAATAGAATCGAAAGGAACCGAATGGAATGGAATGGAAGGGAATTGAATGGAATTGAATGGAATGGAATGGAATGGAATCAACCCGAGTAGAATGGAATGGATTGGAATGGAATGGAATGGAATTGAATGGAATGGAATGGAATCGAATGGAATGGAATGGAATGGAATGGAATGGAATGGAATGGAACCAACCCGAGTAGAACGGAATGGAATGGAATGGAATGGAATGGAATGGAATGGAATTCAATGGAATGGAATGGAATGGAATGGAATGGAATGAAATGGAATGGAATGGAATGGAATTGAATGGAATCGAATGGAATCGAATGGAATGGAATGGAATAGAATGGAATCAACCCAAGTAGAAAGGAATGGAATGGAATGGAATGGAATGGAATGGAATGGAATGGAATGGAATGGAAGGCAATGAAATGGAAAGGAATGGAATGGAATCGAATGGAATGGACTGGAATGAAATGGAAAGGAATGGAATGGACTGGAATGGAATGGAATGGAATCAACCCGAGTAGAATGGAATGGATTGGAATGGAATGTAATGGAATCGAATGGAATCGAATGGAACCGAATGGAATGGAATGGAAGGGAAAGGAATGGAATGGAATGGAATGGAATGGAATCAACCCGAGTAGAATGGAATGGATTGGAATGGAATGGAATATAATTTAATGGAATGGAATGGAATCGAATGGAATCGAATGGAATCGAATGGATTGGAATGGAATGGAATGGAATGGAATGGAATGGAATGGAATGGAATGGAATGGAATGGAATGGAATGGAATCAACCCGAGTAGAATGGAATGGATTGGAATGGAATGGAATGGAATGGAATGGAATTCAATGGAATAGAATGAAATGGAATGGAATGGAATGGAATGGAATGGAATGGAATGGAATGGAATCGAATGGAATCGAAAGGAATCGAATGGAATGGAGTGGAATAGAGTGGAATCAACTCGAGTAGAATGGAATGGAATGGAACGGAATGGAATGGAACGGAACGGAAAGGAACGGAAAGGAATGGAATGGAGTGAAATGGAATGGAATCGAATGGAATCGAATGGAACCGAATGGAATGGAATGGAACGGAATGGAATGGAATGGACTGGAATGGAATGGAATCAACCCGAGTAGAATGTAATGGATTGGAATGGAATGGAATGGAATGGAATGGAATGGAATGGAATGGAATGGATTCGAATGGAATCGAATGGAATGGAATGGAATGGAATGGAATGGAATGGAATGGAATCAACCCGAGTAGAACGGAATGGAATGGAATGGAATGGAATGGAATGGAATGGAATGGAATGGAATGGAATGCAATGAAATGGAAAGGAATGGAATGGAATCGAATGGAATGGACTGGAATGAAATTTAAAGGAATGGAATGGACTGGAATGGAATGGAATGGAATCAACCCGAGTAGAATGGAATGGAATGGAATGGAATGGAATGGAATGGAATTCAATGGAATAGAATGGAATGGAATGGAATGGAATGGAATGGAATGGAATGGAATGGAATGGAATGGAATGGAATCGAATGGAATCGAATGGAATGGAATGGAATCGAATGGAATCGAATGGAATCGAATGGAATGGAGTGGAATAGAATGGAGTCCACCCGAATAGAACGGAACGGAATGGAACGGAAAGGAACGGAACGGAATGGAATGGAGTGAAATGGAATGGAATCAAATGGAATCGAATGGAACCGAATGGAATGGAATGGAAGGGAATGGAATGCAATGGAATGGAATGGAATGGAATGGAATCAACCCGAGTAGCATGGAAAGGACTGGAATGGAATGGAATGGAATGGAATGGAATGGAATGGAATCGAATGGAATGGAATGGAATGGAATGGAATGGAATGGAATGGAATGGAATGGAATCAACCCGAGTAGAACGGAATGGAATGGAATGGAATGGAATGGAATGGAATGGAATGGAATGGAATGGAATTCAAAGGAATATAATGGAATGGAATGGAATGGAATCAACCCGAGTAGAACGGAATGGAATGGAATGGAATGGAATGGAATGGAATGGAATTCAATGGAATAGAATGGAATGGAATGGAATGGAATGGAATGGAATGAACCCGAGAAGAACGGAATGGAATGGAATGGAATTGAATGGAATGGAATGGAATGGAATCGAATGGAATGGAATGGAATGGAATGGAATGGAATGGAATGGAATCGAATGGAATGGAAAGGAATAGAATGGAATCGAATGGAATGGAATCGAAGGGAATGGAATGGAATGGAATGGAATGGAATGGAATGGAATGGAATGGATTGGAATCAACCCGAGTAGATTGGAATGGATTGGAATGGAATGAAATGGAATGGAATGGAATTCAATGGAAAAAATTAAATGGAATGGAATGGAATGGAATGGAATGGAATGGAATAGAATCGAATGGAGTCGAATGGAATCGAACGGAATGGAGTGGAATAGAATGGAATCAACCCGAGTAGAATGGAATGGAATGGAATGGAACGGAACGGAACGGAACGGAACGGAACGGAACGGAATGGAATGGAGTGAAATGGAATGGAATCGAATGGAATCGAATGGAACCGAATGTAATGGAAAGAAGGGAATGGAATGGAATGGAATGGAATGGAATCAACCCGAGTAGAATGTAATGGATTGGAATGGAATGGAATGGAATGGAACGGAATTCAATAGAATAGAATGGAATGGAATGGAATGGTATGGAATGGAATGGAATGGAATCGAATGGAATCGAATGGAATCGAATGGAATTGAGTGGAATAGAATGGAATCAATCCGAATAGAACGGAACGGAACGGAACGGAACTGAATGGAACGGAGTGAAATGGAATGGAATCGAATAGAATCGAAAGGAACCGAATGGAATGGAATGGAAGGGAATTGAATGGAATTGAATGGAATGGAATGGAATGGAATCAACCCGAGTAGAATGGAATGGATTGGAATGGAATGGAATGGAATTGAATGGAATGGAATGGAATCGAATGGAATGGAATGGAATGGAATGGAATGGAATGGAATGGAATGGAACCAACCCGAGTAGAACGGAATGGAATGGAATGGAATGGAATGGAATGGAATGGAATTCAATGGAATGGAATGGAATGGAATGGAATGGAATGGAATGAAATGGAATGGAATGGAATGGAATTGAATGGAATCGAATGGAATCGAATGGAATGGAATGGAATAGAATGGAATCAACCCGAGTAGAAAGGAATGGAATGGAATGGAATGGAATGGAATGGAATGGAATGGAATGGAATGCAATGAAATGGAAAGGAATGGAATGGAATCGAATGGAATGGACTGGAATGAAATGGAAAGGAATGGAATGGACTGGAATGGAATGGAATGGAATCAACCCGAGTAGAATGGAATGGATTGGAATGGAATGTAATGGAATCGAATGGAATCGAATGGAACCGAATGGAATGGAATGGAAGGGAAAGGAATGGAATGGAATGGAATGGAATGGAATCAACCCGAGTAGAATGGAATGGATTGGAATGGAATGGAATATAATTTAATGGAATGGAATGGAATCGAATGGAATCGAATGGAATCGAATGGATTGGAATGGAATGGAATGGAATGGAATGGAATGGAATGGAATGGAATGGAATGGAATGGAATGGAATGGAATCAACCCGAGTAGAATGGAATGGATTGGGATGGAATGGAATGGAATGGAATGGAATTCAATGGAATAGAATGAAATGGAATGGAATGGAATGGAATGGAATGGAATGGAATGGAATGGAATCGAATGGAATCGAAAGGAATCGAATGGAATGGAGTGGAATAGAATGGAATCAACTCGAGTAGAATGGAATGGAATGGAACGGAATGGAATGGAACGGAACGGAAAGGAACGGAAAGGAATGGAATGGAGTGAAATGGAATGGAATCGAATGGAATCGAATGGAACCGAATGGAATGGAATGGAACGGAATGGAATGGAATGGACTGGAATGGAATGGAATCAACCAGAGTAGAATGTAATGGATTGGAATGGAATGGAATGGAATGGAATGGAATGGAATCGAATGGATTCGAATGGAATCGAATGGAATTGAATGGAATGGAATGGAATGGAATGGAATCAACCCGAGTAGAACGGAATGGAATGGAATGGAATGGAATGGAATGGAATGGAATGGAACGCAATGAAATGGAAAGGAATGGAATGGAATCGAATGGAATGGACTGGAATGAAATTTAAAGGAATGGAATGGACTGGAATGGAATGGAATGGAATCAACCCGAGTAGAATGGAATGGATTGGAATGGAATGGAATGGAATCGAATGGAATCAAATGGAACCGAATGGAATGAAATGGAATGGAATGGAATGGAATGGAATGGAATGGAATGGAATGGAATGGAATGGAATGGAATGGAATCAACCCGAGTAGAAAGGAATGGATTGGAATGGAATGGAATATAATGTAATGGAATGGAATGGAATCGAATGGAATCGAATGGAATCGAATGGAATGGAATGGAATGGAATGGAATTCAATGGAATGGAATGGAATGGAATGGAATCAACCCGAGTAGAACGGAATGGAATGGAATGGAATGGAATGGAATGGAATGGAATGGAATGGAACGGAATGGAATGGAGTGGAGTGGAATGGAGTGGAATGGAATGGAATGGAATGGAATGGAATGGAATGGAATGGAATGGAATGCAATGAAATGGAATGGAATGGAATGGAATCGAATGGATTGGACTGGAATGAAATGGAATGGAATGGAATGGAATGGAATCAAACCGAGTAGAATGGAATGGATTGGAATGGAATGGAATGGAATCGAATGGAATGGAATCGAATCGAATGGAATGGAAAGGAATGGAATGGACGCGAGTAGAACGGAATGGAATGGAATGGAATGGAATGGAAGGGAATGGAATGGAATGGAATGGAATGGAATGGAATGAACCCGAGTGGAACGGAATGGAATGGAATGGAATGGAATGGAATGGAATGGAATGGAATGGAATGGAATGGAATGGAATGGAATGGAATGGAATCAACCCGAGCAGAATGGAATGGATAGGAATTGAATGGAATGGAATGGAATGTAATTCAATAGAATAGAATGGAAGGGAATGGAAAGGAATGCAATGGATTGGAATGGAATGGAATCGAATGTAATCGAATGGAATCGAATGGAATGGAGTGGAATAGAATGGAATCAACCCGAATAGAAAGTAACTGAATGGAACGGAACGGAACGGAACGGAATGGAATGGAGTGAAGTGGAATGGAATCAAATGGAATCGAATGGAACCGAATGGAATGGAATGGAAGGGAATGGAATGCAATGGAATGGAATGGAATGGAATGGAATCAACCCGAGTAGAATGGAAAGGACTGGAATGGAATGGAATGGAATGGAATGGAATCGAATGGAATCGAATGGAATGGAATGGAATGGAATGGAATGGAATGGAATGGAATGGAATGGAATCAACCCGAGTAGAACGGAATGTAATGTAATGGAATGGAATGGAATGGAATGGAATGGAATGGAATGGAATGGAATGGAATTCAAAGGAATGGAATGGAATGGAATACAATGGAATCAACCCGAGTAGAATGGAATGGAATGGAATGGAATGGAATGGAATGGAATGGAATTCAATGGAATAGAATGGAATGGAATGGAATGGAATGGAATGAACCCGAGTAGAACGGAATGGAATGGAATGGAATTGAATGGAATGGAATGGAATGGAATGGAATGGAATGGAATCGAATGGAATCGAATGGAATGGAATGGAATGGAATGGAATGGAATGGAATCGAATGGAATGGAAAGGAATGGAATGGAATCGAATGGAATGGAATGGAATGGAATGGAATGGAATGGAATGGAATGGAATGGAATGGAATGGAATGGAATGGAATCAACCCGAGTAGATTGGAATGGATTGGAATGGAATGAAATGGAATGGAATGGAATTCAATGGAAAAAATGAAATGGAATGGAATGGAATGGAATGGAATGGAATCGAATGGAATCGAATGGAATCGAATGGAATCGAATGGAATGGAGTGGAATAGAAGGGAATTAACCCGAGTAGAATGGAATGGAATGGAACGGAACGGAACGGATTGGAACCGAACAGAACGGAACGGAATGGAATGGAGTGAAATGGAATGGAATCGAATGGAATCGAATGGAACCGAATGGAATGGAAAGAAGGGAATGGAATGGAATGGAATGGAATGGAATGGAATGGAATGGAATCAACCCGAGTAGAATTGAATGGATTGGAATGGAATGGAATGGAATGGAATGGAATTCAATAGAATAGAATGGAATGGAATGGAATGGAATGGAATGGAATGGAATGGAATCGAATGGAATCGAATGGAATCGAATGGAATGGAGTGGAATAGAATGGAATCAAACCGAAT
The DNA here is from genome assembly GCF_029281585.2 of Gorilla gorilla gorilla. Lineage (NCBI taxonomy): Eukaryota > Metazoa > Chordata > Mammalia > Primates > Hominidae > Gorilla > Gorilla gorilla. The sequence continues at coordinate 47,245,213 of NC_073239.2, read as the reverse complement.
AGAACGGAACGGAACGGAACGGAACGGAGCGAACGGAATGGAATGGAGTGAAATGGAATGGAATCAAATGGAATCGAATGGAACCGAATGGAATGGAATGGAAGGGAATGGAATGCAATGGAATGGAATGGAATGGAATGGAATCAACCCGAGTAGAATGGAATGGACTGGAATGGAATGGATTGGAATGGAATGGAATCGAATGGAAAGGAATGGAATGGAATGGAATGGAATGGAATGGAATGGAATGGAATGGAATGGAATCAACCCGAGTAGAACGGAATGGAATGGAATGGAATGGAATGGAATGGAATGGAATGGAATGGAATGGAATCAACCCGAGTAGAACGGAATGGAATGGAATGGAATGGAATGGAATGGAATGGAATGGAATGGAATGGAATGGAATCAACCCGAGTAGAACGGAATGGAATGGAATGGAATGGAATGGAATTCAATGGAATGGAATTCAATGGAATGGAATTCAATGGAATAGAATGGAATGGAATGGAATGGAATGGAATGGAATGGAATGGAATGGAATGGAATGGAATGGAATGGAATGAACCCGAGTAGAACGGAATGGAATGGAATGGAATAGAATGGAATGGAATGGAATGGAATGGAATGGAATCGAACGGAATGGAATGGAATGGAATGGAATGGAATGGAATGGAATGGAATCGAATGGAATGGAATGGAATGGAATGGAATGGAATGGAATGGAATGGAATGGAATCAACCCGAGTAGATTGGAATGGATTGGAATGGAATGAAATGGAATGGAATGGAATTCAATGGAAAAAATGAAATGGAATGGAATGGAATGGAATGGAATGGAATCGAATGGAATGGAATCGAATGGAATTGAATGGAATCGAATGGAATGGAGTGGAATAGAATGGAATCAACCCGAGTAGAATGGAATGGAATGGAAAGGAACGGAGCGGAACGGAACGGAACGGAACGGAACGGAACAGAATGGAATGGATTGAAATGGAATGGAATCGAATGGAATCGAACGGAAACGAATGGAATGGAAAGAAGGGAACGGAATGGAATGGAATGGAATGGAATGGAATGGAATCAACCCGAGTAGAACGGAATGGATTGGAATGGAATGGAATGGAATGGAATGGAATGGAATGGAATTCAATAGAATATAATGGAATGGAATGGAATGGAATGGAATGGAATGGAATGGAATGGAATGGAATCGAATGGAATCGAATGGAATGGAGTGGAATAGAATGGAATCAACCCGAATAGAACGGAACGGAACGGAACGGAATGGAACGGAATGGAATGGAGTGAAATGGAATGGAATCGAATGGAATCGAAAGGAACCGAATGGAATGGAATGGAAGGGAATGGAATGGAATTGAATGGAATGGAATGGAATGGAATCAACCCGAGTAGAATGGAATGGATTGGAATGGAATGGAATGGAATCGAATGCAATGCAATGGAATGGAATGGAATGGAATGGAATGGAATGGACCCGAGTAGAACGGAATGGAAGGGAATGGAATGGAATGGAATGGAATGGAATGGAATGGAATGGAATGAACCCGAGTAGAACGGAATGGAATGGAATGGAATGGAATGGAATGGAATGGAATGGAATGGAATGGAATGGAATCGAAAGGAATGGAATGGAATGGAATGGAATGGAATGGAATGGAATGGAATGGAATGGAGTGGAATTTAATCGAATGGAATCGAATGGAATGGAATGGAAAGGAATGGAATCGAATGGAACGGAATGGAATGGAATGGAATGGAATGGAATCGAATGGAATCGAATGGAATGGAGTGGAAGAGAATGGAATCAACTCGAGTAGAACGGAATGGAATGGAACGGAATGGAGCGGAACGGAACGGAATGGAACGGAACGTAATGGAATGGAGTGAAATGGAATAGAATCGAATGGAATCGAATGGAACCGAATGGAATGGAATGGAACGGAATGGAATGGAATGGACTGGAATGGAATGGAATCAACCCTAGTAGAATGTAATGGATTGGAAAGGAATGGAATGGAATGGAATGGAATGGAATGGAATCGAATGGAATGGAATGGAATGGAATGGAATGGAATGGAATGGAATGGAATGGAATGGAATGGATTGGAATGAACCCGAGTAGAACGCAATGGAATGGAATGGAATGCAATGGAATAGAATGGAATGGAATGGAATGGAATGGAATCAACCCGAGTAGAATGGAATGGATAGGAATGGAATGGAATGGAATGGAATGGAATCCAATAGAATGGAATGGAAGGGAATGGAAAGGAATGGAATGGAATGGAATCGAATGGAATCGAATGGAATCGAATGGAATGGAGTGGAATAGAGTGGAATCAACCCGAATAGAATGGAACAGAACGAAACGGAACGGAACGGAACGGAATGGAATGGAGTGAAATGGAATGGAATCAAATGGAGTCGAATGGAAACGAATGGAATGGAATGGAAGGGAATGGAATGGAATGGAATGGAATGGAATCGAATGGAATCGAATGGAATGGAGTGGAATAGAATGGAATCAACCCGTATAGAACGGAACGGAACGGAACGGAATGGAACGGAATGGAATGGAGTGAAATTGAATGGAATCGAATGGAATCGAAAGGAACCGAATGGAATGGAATGGAAGGGAATGGAATGGAATTGAATGGAATGGAATGGAATGGAATCAACCCGAGTAGAATGGAATGGATTGGAATGGAATGGAATGGAATCGAATGCAATGCAATGGAATGGAAGGGAATGGAATGGAATGGAATGGACCCGAGTAGAACGGAATGGAAGGGAATGGAATGGAATGGAATGGAATGGAATGGAATGGAATGGAATGGAATGAACCCGAGTAGAACGGAATGGAATGGAATGGAATGGAATGGAATGGAATGGAATGGAATGGAATGGAAAGGAATGGAATGGAATGGAATCGAAAGGAATGGAATGGAATGGAATGGAATGGAATGGAATGGAATGGAATGGAATGGAATGGAATTTAATCGAATGGAATCGAATGGAATGGAATGGAAAGGAATGTAATCGAATGGAACGGAATGGAATGGAATGGAATGGAATGGAATCGAATGGAATCGAATGGAATGTAGTGGAAGAGAATGGAATCAACTCGAGTAGAACGGAATGGAATGGAACGGAATGGAAAGGAACGGAACGGAATGGAACGGAACGGAATGGAATGGAGTGAAATGGAATAGAATCGAATGGAATCGAATGGAACCGAATGGAATGGAATGGAACGGAATGGAATGGAATGGACTGGAATGGAATGGAATCAACCCTAGTAGAATGTAATGGATTGGAAAGGAATGGAATGGAATGGAATGGAATGGAATGGAATCGAATGGAATGGAATGGAATGGAATGGAATGGAATGGAATGGAATGGAATGGAATGGAATGGAATGGAATTCAATGGAATGGAATGGAATGGAATGGAATGGAATGGAATGGAATGGAATCGAATGGAATTGAATGGAATCGAATGGAATGGAATGGAATAGAATGTAATCAACCCGAGTAGAACGGAATGGAACGGAATGGAATGGAATGGAATGGAATGGAATGGAATCAACACGAGTAGAACGGAATGGAATGGAATGGAATGGAATGGAATGGAATGGAATGGAATGGAATGGAATGGAATGGAACTCAATGGAATGGAATGGAATGGAATGGAATCAACCCGAGTAGAACGGAATGGAATGGAATGGAAAGGAATGGAATGCAATGGAATGGAATGGAATGGAATGGAATTCAATGGAATGGAACGGAATGGAATGGAATGGAATGGAATGGAATGGAATGGAATGGAATGGAGTGGAATGGAAGGGAATGGAATGGAATGGAATGGAATGGAATGGAATGGAATGGAATGGAATGGAATGGAATGGAATCAACAGGAGTAGAATGGAATGGATTGGAATGAAATGGAATGGAATGGAATCGAATGGAATGGAATGGAATCGAATGGAATGGAATGGAATGGAATGGACGCGAGTAGAACGGAATGGAATGGAATGGAATGGAATGGAATGGAATGGAATGGAATGGAATGGAATGGAATGGAATGGATTGGAATGAACCCGAGTAGAACGCAATGGAATGGAATGGAATGCAATGGAATAGAATGGAATGGAATGGAATGGAATGGAATCAACCCGAGTAGAATGGAATGGATAGGAATGGAATGGAATGGAATGGAATGGAATCCAATAGAATGGAATGGAAGGGAATGGAAAGGAATGGAATGGAATGGAAAGGAATGGAATGGAATGGAATCGAATGGAATCGAATGGAATCGAATGGAATGGAGTGGAATAGAGTGGAATCAACCCGAATAGAACGGAACAGAACGAAACGGAACGGAACGGAACGGAATGGAATGGAGTGATATGGAATGGAATCAAATGGAGTCGAATGGAAACGAATGGAATGGAATGGAAGGGAATGGAATGGAATGGAATTGAATGGAATGGAATGGAATGGAATGGAATCAACCCGAGTAGAACGGAATGGAATGGAATGGAATGGAATGGAATGGAATGGAATGGAATGGAATGGAATGGAATGCAATGGAATGGAATGGAATGGAATGGAATTCAATGGAATGGAATGGAATGGAATGGAATGGAATGGAATGGAATGGAATGGAATGGAATGGAATGGAATGAACCCGAGTAGAACGGAATGGAATGGAATGGAATGGAATGGAATGGAATGGAATGGAATGGAATGGAATGGAATGGAATCAAAAGGAATGGAATGGAATGGAATGGAATGGAATGGAATGGAATGGAATGGAATTTAATCGAATGGAATCGAATGGAATGGAATGGAAAGGAATGGAATCGAATGGAACGGAATGGAATGGAATGGAATGGAATGGAATCGAATGGAATCGAATGGAATGGAGTGGAAGAGAATGGAATCAACTCGAGTAGAACGGAATGGAATGGAAAGGAATGGAACGGAACGGAACGGAATGGAACGGAACGGAATGGAATGGAGTGAAATGGAATAGAATCGAATGGAATCAAATGGAACCGAATGCAATGGAATGGAACGGAATGGAATGGAATGGACTGGAATGGAATGGAATCAACCCTAGTAGAATGTAATGGATTGGAAAGGAATGGAATGGAATGGAATGGAATCGAATGGAATCGAATCGAATGGAATGGAATGGAATGGAATGGAATGGAATGGAATGGAATGGAATGGAATCAACCCGAGTAGAACGGAATGGAATGGAATGGAATGGAATGGAATGGAATGGAATGGAATGGAATGGAATGGAATTCAATGGAATGGAATGGAATGGAATGGAATGGAATGGAATGGAATGGAATGGAATCGAAAGGAATTGAATGGAATCGAATGGAATGGAATGGAATAGAATGTAATCAACCCGAGTAGAACGGAATGGAAGGGAATGGAATGGAATGGAATGGAATGGAATGGAATGGAATGGAATGGAATTGAGTGGAATGGAAAGGAATGGAATGGAATGGAATGGAATGGAATGGAATTGAATGGAATGGAATCAACACGAGTAGAACGGAATGGAATGGAATGGAATGGAATGGAATGGAATGGAATGGAACTCAATGGAATGGAATGGAATGGAATGGAATCAACCCGAGTAGAACGGAATGGAATGGAATGGAAAGGAATGGAATGCAATGGAATGGAATGGAATGGAATGGAATTCAATGGAATGGTTCGGAATGGAATGGAATGGAATGGAATGGAATGTAATGGAATGGAGTGGAATGGAAGGGAATGGAATGGAATGGAATGGAATGGAATGGAATGGAATGGAATCAACAGGACTAGAATGGAATGGATTGGAATGGAATGGAATGGAATGGAATCGAATGGAATGGAATGGAATCGAATGGAATGGAATGGAATGGAATGGACGCGAGTAGAACGGAATGGAATGGAATGGAATGGAATGGAATGGAATGGAATGGAATGGAATGGAATGGATTGGAATGAACCCGAGTAGAACGCAATGGAATGGAATGGAATGCAATGGAATAGAATGGAATGGAATGGAATGGAATGGAATCAACCCGAGTAGAATGGAATGGATAGGAATGGAATGGAATGGAATGGAATGGAATGCAATAGAATGGAATGGAAGGGAATGGAAAGGAATGGAAAGGAATGGAAAGGAATGGAATGGAATGGAATCGAATGGAATCGAATGGAATCGAATGGAATGGAGTGGAATAGAGTGGAATCAACCCGAATAGAATGGAACAGAACGAAACGGAACGGAACGGAACGGAATGGAATGGAGTGAAATGGAATGTAATCAAATGGAGTCGAATGGAAATGAATGGAATGGAATGGAAGGGAATGGAATGGAATGGAATGGAATGGAATGGAAAGGAATGGAATGGAATCAACCCGAGTAGAACGGAATGGAATGGAATGGAATGGAATGGAATGGAATGGAATGGAATGGAATGGAATGGAACGGAATTCAATGGAATGGAATTCAATGGAATAGAATGGAATGGAATGGAATGGAATGGAATGGAATGGAATGAACCCGAGTAGAACGGAATGGAATGGAATGGAATTGAATGGAATGGAATGGAATCGAATCTAATGGAATCGAATGGAATGGAATGGAATGGAATGGAATGGAATGGAATGGAATGGAATGGAATCGAATGGAATGGAATGGAATGGAATGGAATCGAACGGAATCGAATGGAATGGAATGGAATGGAATGGAATGGAATGGAATGGAATGGAATCAACCCGAGTAGATTGGAATGGATTGGAATGGAATGGAAAGGAATGGAATGGAATGGAATTCAATGGAAAAAATGAAATGGAATGGAATGGAATGGAATGGAATGGAATCGAATCGAATGGAATCGAATGGAATGGAATGGAATGGAATGGAATGGAATGGAATCGAATGGAATGGAATGGAATTGAATGGAATCGAATGGAATGGAATGGAATGGAATGGAACGGAATGGAATGGAATGGAATGGAATGGAATGGAATGGAATGGAATGGAATTTCATGCAATGGAATGGAATGGAATGGAATGGAATTCAATGGAATGGAATGGAATGGAATGGAATGGAATGGAATGGAATGGAATGGAACCAACCCGAGTAGAACGGAATGGAATGGAATGGAATGGAATGGAATGGAATGGAATGGAATGGAATGGAATTCAATGGAATGGAATTCAATGGAATAGAATGGAATGGAATGGAATGGAATGGAATGAACCCGAGTAGAACGGAATGGAATGGAATGGAATTGAATGGAATGGAATGGAATGGAATCGAATGGAATCGAATGGAATGGAATGGAATGGAATGGAATGGAATGGAATCGAATGGAATCGAATGGAATGGAATGGAATCGAATGGAATCGAATGGAATGGAATGGAATGGAATGGAATGGAATGGAATGGAATGGAATGGAATCAACCCGAGTAGATTGGAATGGATTGGAATGGAATGGAATGGAATGGAATGGAATGGAATGGAATTCAATGGAAAAAATGAAATGGAATGGAATGGAATGGAATGGAATGGAATGGAATCGAATGGAATCGAATGGAATGGAATGGAATGGAATGGAATGGAATGGAATGGAATGGAATGGAACCGAATGGAATGGAATGGAATGGAATGGAATTGAATGGAATCGAATGGAATGGAATGTAATGGAATGGAATGGAATGGAATGGAATGGAATCAACCCGAGTAGATTGGAATGGATTGGAATGGAATGGAATGGAATGGAATGGAATGGAATTCAATGGAAAAAATGAAATGGAATGGAATGGAATGGAATCGAATGGAATCGGATGGAATCGAATGGAATGGAGTGGAATAGAATGGAATCAACCCGAATAGAACGGAACGGAACGGAACGGAACGGAACGGAATGGAATGGAATTGAGTGAAATGGAATGGAATCGAATGGAATCGAAAGGAACCGAATGGAATGGAATGGAATGGAATGGAATGGAATCAACCCGGGTAGAACTGAATGGATTGGAAAGGAAAGGAATGGAATGGAATGGAATGGAATGAATGGAATGGAATGGAATGGCATGGGATCGAATGGAATCGAATGGAATCGAATCGAATGGAATGGAATGGAATGGAATGGAATGGAATCGAATGGAATGGAATGGAATGGAATGGAATCGAATGGAATGGAATGGAATGGAATGGAATGGAATGGAATGGAATGGAATGGAATGGAATGGAATGGAATGGAATGGAATCAACCCGAGTAGAACGGAATGGAATGGAATGGAATGGAATGGAATGGAATGGAATGGAAGGGAATGGAATCAACCCGAGTAGAACGGAATGGAATGGAATGGAATGGAATGGAATGGAATGGAATGGAATGGAATGGAATGGAATGGAATGGAATGGAATTCAATGGAATAGAATGGAATGGAATGGAATGGAATGGAATGAACCCGAGTAGAACGGAATGGAATGGAATGGAATTGAATGGAATGGAATGGAATGGAATGGAATGGAATGGAATGGAATGGAATGGAATGGAATGGAATCAACCCGAGTAGAATGGAATGGATTGGAATGGAATGGAATGGAATGGAATGGAATTCAATGGAATAGAATGAAATGGAATGGAATGGAATGGAATGGAATGGAATGGAATGGAATGGAATGGAATGGAATGGAATGGAATGGAATGGAATCATCCCGAGTAGAATGGAATGGATTGGAATGGAATGGAATGGAATGGAATGGAATGGAATGGAATCAACCCGAGTAGAACGGAATGGAATGGAATGGAATGGAATGGAATTCAAAGAAATGGAATGGAATGGAATGGAATGGAATGGAATGGAATGGAATCAACCCGAGTAGAACGGAATGGAATGGAATGGAATGGCATGGAATGGAATGGAATGGAATGGAATCAACCCGAGTAGAACGGAATGGAATGGAATGGAATGGAATGGAATTCAAAGAAATGGAATGGAATGGAATGGAATGGAATGGAATCAACCCGAGTAGAACGGAATGGAATGGAATGGAATGGAATAGAATGGAATGGCATGGAATGGAATGGAATGGAATGAAATGGAATGGAATGGAATGGAATGGAATGGAATGGAATGGAATGGAATGGAATCGAATGGATTCGAATGGAATCGAATGGAATGGAGTGAAATTGAATGGAATCAACCAGAGTAGAACGGAATGGAATGGAACGGAACGGAATGGAACGGAACGGAAAGGAATGGAATGGAGTGAAATGGAATGGAATCGAATGGAATCGAATGGAACCAAATGGAATGGAATGGAAGGGAATGGAATGGAATGGAATGGAATGGAATGGAATCAACCCGAGTAGAATGGAAAGGATTGGAATGGAATGGAATGGAATGGTATGGAATGGAATAAAATGGAATGGAATGGAATGGAATGGAATGGAATGGAATGGAATGGAATGGAATGGAATGGAATTCAATGGAATAGAATGGAATGGAAAGGAATGGAATGGAATGGAATGGAATGGAATCGAATGGAATCGAATGGAATCGAATGGAATGGAATGGAATAGAATGGAATCAACCAGAGTAGAAAGGAATGGAATGGAATGGAATGGAATGGAATGGAATGGAATGGAATGGAATGCAATGAAATGGAAAGGAATGGAATGGAATCGAATGGAATGGACTGGAATGAAATTTAAAGGAATGGAATGGACTGGAATGGAATGGAATGGAATCAACCCGAGTAGAATGGAATGGATTGGAATGGAATGGAATGGAATCGAATGGAATCAAATGGAACCGAATGGAATGGAATGGAATGGAATGGAATGGAATGGAATGGAATGGAATGGAATGGAATGGAATGGAATGGAATCAACCCGAGTAGAAAGGAATGGATTGGAATGGAATGGAATATAATGTAATGGAATGGAATGGAATCGAATGGAATCGAATGGAATCGAATGGAATGGAATGGAATGGAATGGAATGGAATGGAATGCAATGAAGCGGAATGGAATGGAATGGAATGGAATGGAATGGAATGGAATGGAATGGAATGGAATGGAATCAACCCGAGTAGAATGGAATGGATTGGAATGGAATGGAATGGAATCGACTGGAATGGAATGGAATCGAATGGAATGGAAAGGAATGGAATGGACGCGAGTAGAACGGAATGGAATGGAATGGAATGGAATGGAATGGAATGGAATGGAATGAACCCGAGAGGAACGGAATGGAATGGAATGGAATGGAATGGAATGGAATGGAATGGAATGGAATGGAATGGAATGGAATCAACCCGAGCAGAATGGAATGGATAGGAATGGAATGGAATGGAATGGAATGTAATTCAATAGAATATAATGGAAGGGAATGGAAAGGAATGGAATGGAATGGAATGGAATGGAATGGAATGGAATGGAATCGAATGGAATCGAATGGAATCGAATGGAATGGAGTGGAATAGAATGGAATCAACCCGAATAGAACAGAACGGAATGGAACGGAACGGAACGGAACGGAATGGAATGGAGTGAAATGGAATGGAATCAAATGGAATCGAATGGAACCGAATGGAATGGAATGGAATCGAATGGAATCGAATGGAATCGAATGGAATGGAGTGGAATAGAATGGAATCAACCCGAATAGAACGGAACCGAATGGAACGGAACGGAACGGAACGGTATGGAATGGAGTGAAATGGAATGGAATCAAATGGAATCGAATGGAACCGAATGGAATCGAATGGAATCGAATGGAATGGAATGGAATGGAATGGAATGGAATGGAATGGAATCAACCCGAGTAGAACGGAATGGAATGGAATGGAATTTAATGGAATGGAATGGAATGGAATGGAATGGAATGGAATGGAATTCAAAGGAATATAATGGAATGGAATGGAATGGAATCAACCCGAGTAGAACGGAATGGAATGGAATGGAATGGAATGGAATGGAATTCCATGGAATAGAATGCAATGGAATGGAATGGAATGGAATGGAATGGAATGAACCCGAGAAGAACGGAATGGAATGGAATGGAATTGAATGGAATGGAATGGAATGGAATGGAATGGAATGGAATGGAATGGAATGGAATGGAATGGAATGGAATGCAATGAAATGGAAAGGAATGGAATGGACTGGAATGGAATGGAATGGAATCAACCCGAGTAGAATGGAATGGATTGGAATGGAATGTAATGGAATCGAATGGAATCGAATGGAACCGAATGGAATGGAATGGAAGGGAAAGGAATGGAATGGAATGGAATGGAATGGAATCAACCCGAGTAGAATGGAATGGATTGGAATGGAATGGAATATAATTTAATGGAATGTAATGGAATCGAATGGAATCGAATGGAATCGAATGGATTGGAATGGAATGGAATGGAATGGAATGGAATGGAATGGAATGGAATGGAATCAACCCGAGTAGAATGGAATGGATTGGAATGGAATGGAATGGAATGGAATGGAATTCAATGGAATAGAATGAAATGGAATGGAATGGAATGGAATGGAATGGAATGGAATGGAATGGAATCGAATGGAATCGAAAGGAATCGAATGGAATGGAGTGGAATAGAATGGAATCAACTCGAGTAGAATGGAATGCAATGGAACGGAATGGAATGGAACGGAACGGAAAGGAACGGAAAGGAATGGAATGGAGTGAAATGGAATGGAATCGAATGGAATCGAATAGAACCGAATGGAATGGAATGGAACGGAATGGAATGGAATGGACTGGAATGGAATGGAATCAACCCGAGTAGAATGTAATGGATTGGAATGGAATGGAATGGAATGGAATGGAATGGAATCGAATGGAATCGAATGGAATCGAATGGAATGGAATGGAATGGAATCAACCCGAGTAGAACGGAATGGAATGGAATGGAATGGAATGGAATGGAATGGAATTCAATGGAATGGAATGGAATGGAATGGAATGGAATGGAATGGAATGGAATGGAATTGAATGGAATCGAATGGAATGGAATGGAATAGAATGTAATCAACCCGAGTAGAACGGAATGGAATGGAATGGAATGGAATGGATGGGAATGGAATGGAATGGAATGGAATGGAATGGAATGGAATCGAATGGAATCCAATGGATTCGAATGGAAAGGAATGAAATGGAATGGAATGGAATGGAATCAACCCGAGTAGAATGGAATGGATTGGAATGGAATGGAATATAATGGAATGGAATGGAATGGAATGGAATGGAATGGAATGGAATGGAATGGAATGGAATGAACCCGAGTAGAACGGAATGGAATGGAATGGAATTGAATGGAATGGAATGGAATGGAGTTGAATCGAATGGAATGGAATGGAATGGAATGGAATGGAATGGAATGGAATGGAATGGAATGGAATGGAATGGAATGGAATCAACCCGAGTAGAATGGAATGGATTGGAATGGAATGGAATGGAATGGAATGGAATGGAATGGAATGGAATGGAATCAACCCGAGTAGAACGGAATGGAATGGAATGGAATGGAATGGAATTCAAAGAAATGGAATGGAATGGAATGGAATGGAATCAACCCGAGTAGAACGGAATGGAATGGAATGGAATGGCATGGAATGGAATGGAATGGAATGGAATCAACCCGAGTAGAACGGAATGGAATGGAATGGAATGGAATGGAATTCAAAGAAATGGAATGGAATGGAATGGAATGGAATGGAATCAACCCGAGTAGAACGGAATGGAATGGAATGGAATGGAATGGAATGGAATAGAATGGAATGGCATGGAATGGAATGGAATGGAATGAAATGGAAAGGAATGGAATGGAATGGAATGGAATGGAATCGAATGGAATCGAATGGAATCGAATGGAATGGAGTGAAATTGAATGGAATCAACCAGAGTAGAACGGAATGGAATGGAACGGAACGGAATGGAACGGAACGGAAAGGAATGGAATGGAGTGGAATGGAATGGATTGAAATGGAATGGAATCGAATGGAATCGAATGGAACCAAATGGAATGGAATGGAAGGGAATGGAATGGAATGGAATGGAATGGAATGGAATCAACCCGAGTAGAATGGAAAGGATTGGAATGGAATGGAATGGAATGGTATGGAATGGAATAAAATGGAATGGAATGGAATCGAATGGAATGGAATGGAATGGAATGGAATGGAATGGAATGGAATGGAATGGAATGGAATGGAATGGAATTCAATGGAATAGAATGGAATGGAAAGGAAAGGAATGGAATGGAATGGAATGGAATGGAATGGAATCGAATGGAATCGAATGGAATCTAACGGAATGGAATGGAATAGAATGGAATCAACCAGAGTAGAAAGGAATGGAATGGAATGGAATGGAATGGAATGGAATGGAATGGAATGGAATGGAATGGAATGCAATGAAATGGAAAGGAATGGAATGGAATCGAATGGAATGGACTGGAATGAAATTGAAAGGAATGGAATGGACTGGAATGGAATGGAATGGAATCAACCCGAGTAGAATGGAATGGATTGGAATGGAATGGAATGGAATCGAATGGAATCAAATGGAACCGAATGGAATGGAATGGAATGGAATGGAATGGAATGGAATGGAATGGAATGGAATGGAATGGAATGGAATCAACCCGAGTAGAAAGGAATGGATTGGAATGGAATGGAATATAATGCAATGGAATGGAATGGAATCGAATGGAATCGAATGGAATCGAATGGAATCGAATGGAATGGAAAGGAATGGAATTCAATGGAATGGAATGGAATGGAATGGAATGGAATGGAATGCAATGAAGCGGAATGGAATGGAATGGAATCGAATGGATTGGACTGGAATGAAATGGAATGGAATGGAATGGAATGGAATGGAATGGAATGGAATGGAATGGAATGGAATGGAATGGAATCAACCCGAGTAGAATGGAATGGATTGGAATGGAATGGAATGGAATCGACTGGAAATGGAATGGAATCGAATGGAATGGAAGGGAATGGAATGGACGCGAGTAGAACGGAATGGAATGGAATGGAATGGAATGGAATGGAATGGAATGGAATGGAATGGAATGGAATGAACCCGAGTGGAACGGAATGGAATGGAATGGAATGGAATGGAATGGAATTGAATGGAATGGAATGGAATGGAATGGAATCAACCCGAGCAGAATGGAATGGATAGGAATGGAATGGAATGGAATGGAATGTAATTCAATAGAATAGAATGGAAGGGAATGGAAAGCAATGGAATGGAATGGAATGGAATGGAATGGAATGGAATGGAATGGAATCGAATGGAATCGAATGGAATCGAATGGAATGGAGTGGAATAGAATGGAATCAACCCGAATAGAACGGAACGGAATGGAACGGAACGGAACGGAACGGAATGGAATGGAGTGAAATGGAATGGAATCAAATGGAATCGAATGGAACCGAATGGAATGGAATGGAAGGGAATGGAATGCAATGGAATGGAATGGAATGGAATGGAATCAACCCGAGTAGAATGGAAAGGACTGGAATGGAATGGAATGGAATGGAATCGAATGGAATCGAATGGAATCGAATGGAATGGAGTGAAATTGAATGGAATCAACCAGAGTAGAACGGAATGGAATGGAACGGAACGGAATGGAACGGAACGGAAAGGAATGGAATGGAGTGAAATGGAATGGAATCGAATGGAATCGAATGGAACCAAATGGAATGGAATGGAAGGGAATGGAATGGAATGGAATGGAATGGAATGGAATCAACCCGAGTAGAATGGAAAGGATTGGAATGGAATGGAATGGAATGGTATGGAATGGAATAAAATGGAATGGAATGGAATGGAATGGAATGGAATGGAATGGAATGGAATGGAATTCAATGGAATAGAATGGAATGGAAAGGAATGGAATGGAATGGAATGGAATGGAATGGAATGGAATCGAATGGAATCGAATGGAATCGAATGGAATGGAATGGAATAGAATGGAATCAACCAGAGTAGAAAGGAATGGAATGGAATGGAATGGAATGGAATGGAATGGAATGGAATGGAATGCAATGAAATGGAAAGGAATGGAATGGAATCGAATGGAATGGACTGGAATGAAATTTAAAGGAATGGAATGGACTGGAATGGAATGGAATGGAATCAACCCGAGTAGAATGGAATGGATTGGAATGGAATGGAATGGAATCGAATGGAATCAAATGGAACCGAATGGAATGGAATGGAATGGAATGGAATGGAATGGAATGGAATGGAATGGAATGGAATGGAATGGAATCAACCCGAGTAGAAAGGAATGGATTGGAATGGAATGGAATATAATGTAATGGAATGGAATGGAATCGAATGGAATCGAATGGAATCGAATGGAATGGAATGGAATGGAATGGAATGGAATGGAATGCAATGAAGCGGAATGGAATGGAATGGAATGGAATGGAATGGAATGGAATGGAATGGAATGGAATGGAATCAACCCGAGTAGAATGGAATGGATTGGAATGGAATGGAATGGAATCGACTGGAATGGAATGGAATCGAATGGAATGGAAAGGAATGGAATGGACGCGAGTAGAACGGAATGGAATGGAATGGAATGGAATGGAATGGAATGGAATGGAATGAACCCGAGAGGAACGGAATGGAATGGAATGGAATGGAATGGAATGGAATGGAATGGAATGGAATGGAATGGAATCAACCCGAGCAGAATTCAATGGATAGGAATGGAATGGAATGGAATGGAATGGAATTCAATAGAATATAATGGAAGGGAATGGAAAGGAATGGAATGGAATGGAATGGAATGGAATGGAATGGAATCGAATGGAATCGAATGGAATCGAATGGAATGGAGTGGAATAGAATGGAATCAACCCGAATAGAACGGAACGGAATGGAACGGAACGGAACGGAACGGAATGGAATGGAGTGAAATGGAATGGAATCAAATGGAATCGAATGGAACCGAATGGAATGGAATGGAATCGAATGGAATCGAATGGAATCGAATGGAATGGAGTGGAATAGAATGGAATCAACCCGAATAGAACGGAACCGAATGGAACGGAACAGAACGGAACGGTATGGAATGGAGTGAAATGGAATGGAATCAAATGGAATCGAATGGAACCGAATGGAATCGAATGGAATCGAATGGAATGGAATGGAATGGAATGGAATGGAATGGAATGGAATCAACCCGAGTAGAACGGAATGGAATGGAATGGAATTTAATGGAATGGAATGGAATGGAATGGAATGGAATGGAATGGAATTCAAAGGAATATAATGGAATGGAATGGAATGGAATCAACCCGAGTAGAACGGAATGGAATGGAATGGAATGGAATGGAATGGAATTCCATGGAATAGAATGCAATGGAATGGAATGGAATGGAATGGAATGGAATGAACCCGAGAAGAACGGAATGGAATGGAATGGAATTGAATGGAATGGAATGGAATGGAATGGAATGGAATGGAATGGAATGGAATGGAATGGAATGGAATGCAATGAAATGGAAAGGAATGGAATGGACTGGAATGGAATGGAATGGAATCAACCCGAGTAGAATGGAATGGATTGGAATGGAATGTAATGGAATCGAATGGAATCGAATGGAACCGAATGGAATGGAATGGAAGGGAAAGGAATGGAATGGAATGGAATGGAATGGAATCAACCCGAGTAGAATGGAATGGATTGGAATGGAATGGAATATAATTTAATGGAATGTAATGGAATCGAATGGAATCGAATGGAATCGAATGGATTGGAATGGAATGGAATGGAATGGAATGGAATGGAATGGAATGGAATCAACCCGAGTAGAATGGAATGGATTGGAATGGAATGGAATGGAATGGAATGGAATTCAATGGAATAGAATGAAATGGAATGGAATGGAATGGAATGGAATGGAATGGAATGGAATGGAATGGAATGGAATGGAATCGAATGGAATCGAAAGGAATCGAATGGAATGGAGTGGAATAGAATGGAATCAACTCGAGTAGAATGGAATGCAATGGAACGGAATGGAATGGAACGGAACGGAAAGGAACGGAAAGGAATGGAATGGAGTGAAATGGAATGGAATCGAATGGAATCGAATAGAACCGAATGGAATGGAATGGAACGGAATGGAATGGAATGGACTGGAATGGAATGGAATCAACCCGAGTAGAATGTAATGGATTGGAATGGAATGGAATGGAATGGAATGGAATGGAATCGAATGGAATCGAATGGAATCGAATGGAATGGAATGGAATGGAATCAACCCGAGTAGAACGGAATGGAATGGAATGGAATGGAATGGAATGGAATGGAATTCAATGGAATGGAATGGAATGGAATGGAATGGAATGGAATGGAATGGAATGGAATTGAATGGAATCGAATGGAATGGAATGGAATAGAATGTAATCAACCCGAGTAGAACGGAATGGAATGGAATGGAATGGAATGGATGGGAATGGAATGGAATGGAATGGAATGGAATGGAATGGAATCGAATGGAATCCAATGGATTCGAATGGAAAGGAATGAAATGGAATGGAATGGAATGGAATCAACCCGAGTAGAATGGAATGGATTGGAATGGAATGGAATATAATGGAATGGAATGGAATGGAATGGAATGGAATGGAATGGAATGGAATGGAATGGAATGAACCCGAGTAGAACGGAATGGAATGGAATGGAATTGAATGGAATGGAATGGAATGGAGTTGAATCGAATGGAATGGAATGGAATGGAATGGAATGGAATGGAATGGAATGGAATGGAATGGAATGGAATGGAATGGAATGGAATCAACCCGAGTAGAATGGAATGGATTGGAATGGAATGGAATGGAATGGAATGGAATGGAATGGAATCAACCCGAGTAGAACGGAATGGAATGGAATGGAATGGAATGGAATTCAAAGAAATGGAATGGAATGGAATGGAATGGAATAAACCCGAGTAGAACGGAATGGAATGGAATGGAATGGCATGGAATGGAATGGAATGGAATGGAATCAACCCGAGTAGAACGGAATGGAATGGAATGGAATGGAATGGAATTCAAAGAAATGGAATGGAATGGAATGGAATGGAATGGAATCAACCCGAGTAGAACGGAATGGAATGGAATGGAATGGAATGGAATGGAATAGAATGGAATGGCATGGAATGGAATGGAATGGAATGAAATGGAAAGGAATGGAATGGAATGGAATGGAATGGAATCGAATGGAATCGAATGGAATCGAATGGAATGGAGTGAAATTGAATGGAATCAACCAGAGTAGAACGGAATGGAATGGAACGGAACGGAATGGAACGGAACGGAAAGGAATGGAATGGAGTGGAATGGAATGGATTGAAATGGAATGGAATCGAATGGAATCGAATGGAACCAAATGGAATGGAATGGAAGGGAATGGAATGGAATGGAATGGAATGGAATGGAATCAACCCGAGTAGAATGGAAAGGATTGGAATGGAATGGAATGGAATGGTATGGAATGGAATAAAATGGAATGGAATGGAATCGAATGGAATGGAATGGAATGGAATGGAATGGAATGGAATGGAATGGAATGGAATGGAATGGAATGGAATGGAATTCAATGGAATAGAATGGAATGGAAAGGAAAGGAATGGAATGGAATGGAATGGAATGGAATGGAATCGAATGGAATCGAATGGAATCTAACGGAATGGAATGGAATAGAATGGAATCAACCAGAGTAGAAAGGAATGGAATGGAATGGAATGGAATGGAATGGAATGGAATGGAATGGAATGGAATGCAATGAAATGGAAAGGAATGGAATGGAATCGAATGGAATGGACTGGAATGAAATTGAAAGGAATGGAATGGACTGGAATGGAATGGAATGGAATCAACCCGAGTAGAATGGAATGGATTGGAATGGAATGGAATGGAATCGAATGGAATCAAATGGAACCGAATGGAATGGAATGGAATGGAATGGAATGGAATGGAATGGAATGGAATGGAATGGAATGGAATGGAATCAACCCGAGTAGAAAGGAATGGATTGGAATGGAATGGAATATAATGCAATGGAATGGAATGGAATCGAATGGAATCGAATGGAATCGAATGGAATGGAATGGAATGGAAAGGAATGGAATTCAATGGAATGGAATGGAATGGAATGGAATGGAATGGAATGCAATGAAGCGGAATGGAATGGAATGGAATCGAATGGATTGGACTGGAATGAAATGGAATGGAATGGAATGGAATGGAATGGAATGGAATGGAATGGAATGGAATGGAATGGAATGGAATGGAATCAACCCGAGTAGAATGGAATGGATTGGAATGGAATGGAATGGAATCGACTGGAAATGGAATGGAATCGAATGGAATGGAAGGGAATGGAATGGACGCGAGTAGAACGGAATGGAATGGAATGGAATGGAATGGAATGGAATGGAATGGAATGGAATGGAATGGAATGAACCCGAGTGGAACGGAATGGAATGGAATGGAATGGAATGGAATGGAATTGAATGGAATGGAATGGAATGGAATGGAATCAACCCGAGCAGAATGGAATGGATAGGAATGGAATGGAATGGAATGGAATGTAATTCAATAGAATAGAATGGAAGGGAATGGAAAGCAATGGAATGGAATGGAATGGAATGGAATGGAATGGAATGGAATGGAATCGAATGGAATCGAATGGAATCGAATGGAATGGAGTGGAATAGAATGGAATCAACCCGAATAGAACGGAACGGAATGGAACGGAACGGAACGGAACGGAATGGAATGGAGTGAAATGGAATGGAATCAAATGGAATCGAATGGAACCGAATGGAATGGAATGGAAGGGAATGGAATGCAATGGAATGGAATGGAATGGAATGGAATCAACCCGAGTAGAATGGAAAGGACTGGAATGGAATGGAATGGAATGGAATGGAATGGAATGGAATGGAATCGAATGGAATGGAATGGAATGGAATGGAATGGAATGGAATCAACCCGAGTAGAACGGAATGGAATGGAATGGAATGGAATGGAATGGAATGGAATGGAATGGAATGGAATGGAATGGAATTCAAAGGAATATAATGGAATGGAATGGAATGGAATGAACCCGAGAAGAACGGAATGGAATGGAATGGAATTGAATGGAATGGAATGGAATGGAATGGAATGGAATCGAATGGAATGGAATGGAATGGAATGGAATGGAATGGAATACAATGAAATGGAAAGGAATGGAATGGACTGGAATGGAATGGAATGGAATCAACCCGAGTAGAATGGAATGGATTGGAATGGAATGTAATGGAATCGAATGGAATCGAATGGAACCGAATGGAATGGAATGGAAGGGAAAGGAATGGAATGGAATGGAATGGAATTGAATCAACCCGAGTAGAATGGAATGGATTGGAATGGAATGGAATATAATTTAATATAATGGAATGGAATCGAATGGAATCGAATGGAATCGAATGGATTGGAATGGAATGGAATGGAATGGAATGGAATGGAATGGAATGGAATCAACCCGAGTAGAATGGAATGGATTGGAATGGAATGGAATGGAATGGAATGGAATTCAATGGAAGAGAATGAAATGGAATGGAATGGAATGGAATGGAATCGAAAGGAATCGAATGGAATGGAGTGGAATGGAATGGAATCAACTCGAGTAGAATGGAATGGAATGGAACGGAATGGAATGGAACGGAACGGAAAGGAACGGAAAGGAATGGAATGGAGTGAAATGGAATGGAATCGAATGGAATCGAATGGAACCGGATGGAATGGAATGGAACGGAATGGAATGGAATGGACTGGAATGGAATGGAATCAACCCGAGTAGAATGTAATGGATTGGAATGGAATGGAATGGAATGGAATGGAATGGAATCGAATGGAATCGAATGGAATCGAATGGAATGGAATGGAATGGAATGGAATCAACCCAAGTAGAACGGAATGGAATGGAATGGAATGGAATGGAATGGAATGGAATTCAATGGAATGGAATGGAATGGAATGGAATGGAATGGAATGGAATGGAATGGAATGGAATTGAATGGAATCGAATGGAATAGAATGGAATCGAATGGAATAGAATGGAATAGAATGTAATCAACCCGAGTAGAACGGAATGGAATGGAATGGAATGGAATGGATTGGAATGGAATGGAATGGAATGGAATGGAATGGAATGGAATCGAATGGAATCCAATGGATTCGAATGGAAAGGAATGAAATGGAATGGAATGGAATGGAATCAACCCGAGTAGAATGGAATGGATTGGAATGGAATGGAATATAATGGAATGGAATGGAATGGAATGGAATGGAATGGAATGGAATGGAATGGAATCAACCCGAGTAGAACGGAATGGAATGGAATGGAATGGAATGGAATTCAAAGAAATGGAATGGAATGGAATGGAATGGAATGGAATGGAATCAACCCGAGTAGAACGGAATGGAATGGAATGGAATGGCATGGAATGGAATGGAATGGAATGGAATCAACCCGAGTAGAACGGAATGGAATGGAATGGAATGGAATGGAATTCAAAGAAATGGAATGGAGTGGAATGGAATGGAATGGAATCAACCCGAGTAGAACGGAATGGAATGGAATGGAATGGAATGGAATAGAATGGAATGGCATGGAATGGAATGGATTGGAATGAAATGGAATGGAATGGAATGGAATGGAATGGAATGGAATGGAATCGAATGGAATCGAATGGAATCGAATGGAATGGAGTGAAATTGAATGGAATCAACCAGAGTAGAACGGAATGGAATGGAACGGAACGGAATGGAACGGAACGGAAAGGAATGGAATGGAGTGAAATGGAATGGAATCGAATGGAATCGAATGGAACCAAATGGAATGGAATGGAAGGGAATGGAATGGAATGGAATGGAATGGAATGGAATGGAATCAACCCGAGTAGAATGGAAAGGATTGGAATGGAATGGAATGGAATGGTATGGAATGGAATAAAATGGAATGGAATGGAATGGAATGGAATGGAATGGAATGGAATGGAATGGAATGGAATTCAATGGAATAGAATGGAATGGAAAGGAATGGAATGGAATGGAATGGAATGGAATGGAATGGAATCGAATGGAATCGAATGGAATCGAATGGAATGGAATGGAATAGAATGGAATCAACCAGAGTAGAAAGGAATGGAATGGAATGGAATGGAATGGAATGGAATGGAAAGGAATGGAATGCAATGAAATGGAAAGGAATGGAATGGAATCGAATGGAATGGACTGGAATGAAATTTAAAGGAATGGAATGGACTGGAATGGAATGGAATGGAATCAACCCGAGTAGAATGGAATGGATTGGAATGGAATGGAATGGAATCGAATGGAATCGAATGGATTGGACTGGAATGAAATGGAATGGAATGGAATGGAATGGAATGGAATGGAATGGAATGGAATGGAATGGAATGGAATGGAATGGAATCAACCCGAGTAGAATGGAATGGATTGGAATGGAATGGAATGGAATCGACTGGAAATGGAATGGAATCGAATGGAATGGAAAGGAATGGAATGGACGCGAGTAGAACGGAATGGAATGGAATGGAATGGAATGGAATGGAATGGAATGGAATGGAATGAACCCGAGTGGAACGGAATGGAATGGAATGGAATGGAATGGAATGGAATGGAATGGAATGGAATGGAATGGAATCAACCCGAGCAGAATGGAATGGATAGGAATGGAATGGAATGGAATGGAATGTAATTCAATAGAATAGAATGGAAGGGAATGGAAAGGAATGGAATGGAATGGAATGGAATGGAATGGAATCGAATGGAATCGAATGGAATCGAATGGAATGGAGTGGAATAGAATGGAATCAACCCGAATAGAACGGAACGGAATGGAACGGAACGGAACGGAACGGAATGGAATGGAGTGAAATGGAATGGAATCAAATGGAATCGAATGGAACCGAATGGAATGGAATGGAAGGGAATGGAATGCAATGGAATGGAATGGAATGGAATGGAATCAACCCGAGTAGAATGGAAAGGACTGGAATGGAATGGAATGGAATGGAATGGAATGGAATCGAATGGAATCGAATGGAATGGAATGGAATGGAATGGAATGGAATGGAATCAACCCGAGTAGAACGGAATGGAATGGAATGGAATGGAATGGAATGGAATGGAATGGAATGGAATGGAATGGAATGGAATTCAAAGGAATATAATGGAACGGAATGGAATGGAATCAACCCGAGTAGAACGGAATGGAATGGAATGGAATGGAATGGAATGGAATTCAATGGAATAGAATGGAATGGAATGGAATGGAATGGAATGGAATGGAATGAACCCGAGAAGAACGGAATGGAATGGAATGGAATTGAATGGAATGGAATGGAATGGAATGGAATGGAATCGAATGGAATGGAATGGAATGGAATGGAATGGAATGGAATGGAATGCAATGAAATGGAAAGGAATGGAATGGACTGGAATGGAATGGAATGGAATCAACCCGAGTAGAATGGAATGGATTGGAATGGAATGTAATGGAATCGAATGGAATCGAATGGAACCGAATGGAATGGAATGGAAGGGAAAGGAATGGAATGGAATGGAATGGAATGGAATCAACCCGAGTAGAATGGAATGGATTGGAATGGAATGGAATATAATTTAATGGAATGGAATGGAATCGAATGGAATCGAATGGAATCGAATGGATTGGAATGGAATGGAATGGAATGGAATGGAATGGAATGGAATGGAATGGAATGGAATCAACCCGAGTAGAATGGAATGGATTGGAATGGAATGGAATGGAATGGAATGGAATGGAATGGAATTCAATGGAATAGAATGAAATGGAATGGAATGGAATGGAATGGAATGGAATGGAATGGAATGGAATGTAATCGAATGGAATCGAAAGGAATCGAATGGAATGGAGTGGAATAGAATGGAATCAACTCGAGTAGAATGGAATGGAATGGAACGGAATGGAATGGAACGGAACGGAAAGGAACGGAAAGGAATGGAATGGAGTGAAATGGAATGGAATCGAATGGAATCGAATGGAACCGAATGGAATGGAATGGAACGGAATGGAATGGAATGGACTGGAATGGAATGGAATCAACCCGAGTAGAATGTAATGGATTGGAATGGAATGGAATGGAATGGAATGGAATGGAATCGAATGGAATCGAATGGAATGGAATGGAATGGAATGGAATCAACCCGAGTAGAACGGAATGGAATGGAATGGAATGGAATGGAATGGAATGGAATTCTATGGAATGGAATGGAATGGAATGGAATGGAATGGAATGGAATGGAATGGAATGGAATTGAATGGAATCGAATGGAATGGAATGGAATAGAATGTAATCAACCCGAGTAGAACGGAATGGAATGGAATGGAATGGAATGGATTGGAATGGAATGGAATGGAATGGAATGGAATGGAATGGAATCGAATGGAATCCAATGGATTCGAATGGAAAGGAATGAAATGGAATGGAATGGAATGGAATCAACCCGAGTAGAATGGAATGGACTGGAATGGAATGGAATATAATGGAATGGAATGGAATGGAATGGAATGGAATGGAATGGAATGGAATGGAATGGAATGAACCCGAGTAGAACGGAATGGAATGGAATGGAATTGAATGGAATGGAATGGAATGGAGTTGAATCGAATGGAATCGAATGGAATGGAATGGAATGGAATGGAATGGAATGGAATGGAATGGAATGGAACCAACCCGAGTAGAATGGAATGGATTGGAATGGAATGGAATG
Organism: Gorilla gorilla gorilla; assembly: GCF_029281585.2. Classification (NCBI taxonomy): domain Eukaryota; kingdom Metazoa; phylum Chordata; class Mammalia; order Primates; family Hominidae; genus Gorilla; species Gorilla gorilla. The sequence continues at coordinate 47,220,261 of NC_073239.2, read as the reverse complement.
GAATGGAATGGAATTCAATGGAATAGAAAGAAATGGAATGGAATGGAAAGGAATGGAATGGAATGGAATGGAAACGAATGGAATCAAATGGAATCGAATGGAATGGAGTGGAATAGAATGGAATCAACCCGAGTAGAACGGAATGGAATGGAACGGAACGGAACAGAATGGAACGGAACGGAACGGAATGGAATGGAGTGAAATGGAATGGAATCGAATGGAACCGAATGGAATGGAATGGAAGGGAATGGAATGGAATGGAATGGAATGGAATGGAATCAACCCGAGTAGAATGGAATGGATGGGAATGGAATGGAATGGAATAGAATGGAATGGAATGGAATGGAATCAACCCGAGTAGAATGGAATGGATTGGAATGGAATGGATTGGAATGGAATGGAATTCAATAGAATAGAATGGAATGGAATGGAATGGAATGGAATGGAATGGAATCGAATGGAATCGAATGGAATCGAATGGAATGGAGTGGAATAGAATGGAATCAACCCGAATAGAATGGAACGGAACGGAACGGAACGGAACGGAACGGAATGGAATGGAGTGAAATGGAATGGAATCGAATGGAATCGAAAGGAACCGAATGGAATGGAATGGAAGGGAATGGAATGGAATTGAATGGAATGGAATGGAATGGAATCAACCCGAGTAGAATGGAATGGATTGGAATGGAATGTAATGGAATCGAATGGAATCGAATGGAACCGAATGGAATGGAATGGAAGGGAAAGGAATGGAATGGAATGGAATGGAATGGAATCAACCCGAGTAGAATGGAATGGATTGGAATGGAATGGAATATAATTTAATGGAATGGAATGGAATCGAATGGAATCGAATGGAATCGAATGGATTGGAATGGAATGGAATGGAATGGAATGGAATGGAATGGAATGGAATCAACCCGAGTAGAATGGAATGGATTGGAATGGAATGGAATGGAATGGAATGGAATGGAATGGAATTCAATGGAATAGAATGAAATGGAATGGAATGGAATGGAATGGAATGGAATGGAATGGAATGGAATGGAATCGAATGGAATCGAAAGGAATCGAATGGAATGGAGTGGAATAGAATGGAATCAACTCGAGTAGAATGGAATGGAATGGAACGGAATGGAATGGAACGGAACGGAAAGGAACGGAAAGGAATGGAATGGAGTGAAATGGAATGGAATCGAATGGAATCGAATGGAACCGAATGGAATGGAATGGAACGGAATGGAATGGAATGGACTGGAATGGAATGGAATCAACCCGAGTAGAATGTAATGGATTGGAATGGAATGGAATGGAATGGAATGGAATGGAATCGAATGGAATCGAATGGAATGGAATGGAATGGAATGGAATGGAATGGAATCAACCCGAGTAGAACGGAATGTAATGGAATGGAATGGAATGGAATGGAATGGAATTCTATGGAATGGAATGGAATGGAATGGAATGGAATGGAATGGAATGGAATGGAATTGAATGGAATGGAATGGAATGGAATGGAATAGAATGTAATCAACCCGAGTAGAACGGAATGGAATGGAATGGAATGGAATGGATTGGAATGGAATGGAATGGAATGGAATGGAATGGAATGGAATCGAATGGAATCCAATGGATTCGAATGGAAAGGAATGAAATGGAATGGAATGGAATGGAATCAACCCGAGTAGAATGGAATGGACTGGAATGGAATGGAATATAATGGAATGGAATGGAATGGAATGGAATGGAATGGAATGGAATGGAATGGAATGGAATGAACCCGAGTAGAACGGAATGGAATGGAATGGAATTGAATGGAATGGAATGGAATGGAGTTGAATCGAATGGAATCGAATGGAATGGAATGGAATGGAATGGAATGGAATGGAATGGAATGGAATGGAATCAACCCGAGTAGAATGGAATGGATTGGAATGGAATGGAATGGAATGGAATGGAATTCAATGGAATAGAAAGAAATGGAATGGAATGGAAAGGAATGGAATGGAATGGAATGGAAACGAATGGAATCAAATGGAATCGAATGGAATGGAGTGGAATAGAATGGAATCAACCCGAGTAGAACGGAATGGAATGGAACGGAACGGAACAGAACGGAACGGAACGGAACGGAATGGAATGGAGTGAAATGGAATGGAATCGAATGGAATCGAATGGAACCGAATGGAATGGAATGGAAGGGAATGGAATGGAATGGAATGGAATGGAATGGAATCAACCCGAGTAGAATGGAATGGATGGGAATGGAATGGAATGGAATAGAATGGAATGGAATGGAATGGAATCAACCCGAGTAGAATGGAATGGATTGGAATGGAATGGATTGGAATGGAATGGAATTCAATAGAATAGAATGGAATGGAATGGAATGGAATGGAATGGAATGGAATCGAATGGAATCGAATGGAATCGAATGGAATGGAGTGGAATAGAATGGAATCAACCCGAATAGAATGGAACGGAACGGAACGGAACGGAACGGAACGGAATGGAATGGAGTGAAATGTAATGGAATCGAATGGAATCGAAAGGAACCGAATGGAATGGAATGGAAGGGAATGGAATGGAATTGAATGGAATGGAATGGAATGGAATCAACCCGAGTAGAATGGAATGGATTGGAAAGGAATGGAATGGAATGGAATTGAATGGAATGGAATGGAATGGAATGGAATGGAATGGAATGGAATGGAATGGAATGGAATCAACCCGAGTAGAACGGAATGGAATGGAATGGAACGGAATGGAATGGAATGGAATGGAATGAAATTCAATGGAATGGAATGGAATGGAATGGAATGGAATGGAATGGAATGGAATGGAATCGAATGGAATCGAATGGAATGGAATGGAATAGAATGGAATCAACCCGAGTAGAAAGGAATGGAATGGAATGGAATGGAATGGAATGGAATGGAATGGAATGGAATGGAATGGAATGGAATGCAATGAAATGGAAAGGAATGGAATGGAATCGAATGGAATGGACTGGAATGAAATGGAAAGGAATGGAATGGACTGGAATGGAATGGAATGGAATCAACCCGAGTAGAATGGAATCGATTGGAATGGAACGTAATGGAATCGAATGGAATCGAATGGAACCGAATGGAATGGAATGGAAGGGAATGGAATGGAATGGAATGGAATGGAATGGAATGGACCCGAGCAGAATGGAATGGAATGGAATGGAATGGAATGGAATGGAATGGAATGGAATGGAATGGAATGGAATGGAATGGAATGCAATGAAATGGAAAGGAATGGAATGGAATCGAATGGAATGGACTGGAATGAAATTGAAAGGAATGGAATGGACTGGAATGGAATGGAATGGAATCAACCCGAGTAGAATGGAATGGATTGGAATGGAATGGAATGGAATCGAATGGAATCAAATGGAACCGAATGGAATGGAATGGAATGGAATGGAATGGAATGGAATGGAATGGAATGGAATGGAATGGAATGGAATCAACCCGAGTAGAAAGGAATGGATTGGAATGGAATGGAATATAATGCAATGGAATGGAATGGAATCGAATGGAATCGAATGTAATCGAATGGAATGGAATGGAATGGAAAGGAATGGAATTCAATGGAATGGAATGGAATGGAATGGAATGGAATGGAATGCAATGAAGCGGAATGGAATGGAATGGAATCGAATGGATTGGACTGGAATGAAATGGAATGGAATGGAATGGAATGGAATGGAATGGAATGGAATGGAATGGAATGGAATGGAATGGAATGGAATCAACCCGAGTAGAATGGAATGGATTGGAATGGAATGGAATGGAATCGACTGGAAATGGAATGGAATCGAATGGAATGGAAGGGAATGGAATGGACGCGAGTAGAACGGAATGGAATGGAATGGAATGGAATGGAATGGAATGGAATGGAATGGAATGGAATGGAATGAACCCGAGTGGAACGGAATGGAATGGAATGGAATGGAATGGAATGGAATTGAATGGAATGGAATGGAATGGAATGGAATCAACCCGAGCAGAATGGAATGGATAGGAATGGAATGGAATGGAATGGAATGTAATTCAATAGAATAGAATGGAAGGGAATGGAAAGCAATGGAATGGAATGGAATGGAATGGAATGGAATGGAATGGAATGGAATGGAATCGAATGGAATCGAATGGAATCGAATGGAATGGAGTGGAATAGAATGGAATCAACCCGAATAGAACGGAACGGAATGGAACGGAACGGAACGGAACGGAATGGAATGGAGTGAAATGGAATGGAATCAAATGGAATCGAATGGAACCGAATGGAATGGAATGGAAGGGAATGGAATGCAATGGAATGGAATGGAATGGAATGGAATCAACCCGAGTAGAATGGAAAGGACTGGAATGGAATGGAATGGAATGGAATGGAATGGAATGGAATGGAATCGAATGGAATGGAATGGAATGGAATGGAATGGAATGGAATCAACCCGAGTAGAACGGAATGGAATGGAATGGAATGGAATGGAATGGAATGGAATGGAATGGAATGGAATGGAATGGAATTCAAAGGAATATAATGGAATGGAATGGAATGGAATGAACCCGAGAAGAACGGAATGGAATGGAATGGAATTGAATGGAATGGAATGGAATGGAATGGAATGGAATCGAATGGAATGGAATGGAATGGAATGGAATGGAATGGAATACAATGAAATGGAAAGGAATGGAATGGACTGGAATGGAATGGAATGGAATCAACCCGAGTAGAATGGAATGGATTGGAATGGAATGTAATGGAATCGAATGGAATCGAATGGAACCGAATGGAATGGAATGGAAGGGAAAGGAATGGAATGGAATGGAATGGAATTGAATCAACCCGAGTAGAATGGAATGGATTGGAATGGAATGGAATATAATTTAATATAATGGAATGGAATCGAATGGAATCGAATGGAATCGAATGGATTGGAATGGAATGGAATGGAATGGAATGGAATGGAATGGAATGGAATCAACCCGAGTAGAATGGAATGGATTGGAATGGAATGGAATGGAATGGAATGGAATTCAATGGAAGAGAATGAAATGGAATGGAATGGAATGGAATGGAATCGAAAGGAATCGAATGGAATGGAGTGGAATGGAATGGAATCAACTCGAGTAGAATGGAATGGAATGGAACGGAATGGAATGGAACGGAACGGAAAGGAACGGAAAGGAATGGAATGGAGTGAAATGGAATGGAATCGAATGGAATCGAATGGAACCGGATGGAATGGAATGGAACGGAATGGAATGGAATGGACTGGAATGGAATGGAATCAACCCGAGTAGAATGTAATGGATTGGAATGGAATGGAATGGAATGGAATGGAATGGAATCGAATGGAATCGAATGGAATCGAATGGAATGGAATGGAATGGAATGGAATCAACCCAAGTAGAACGGAATGGAATGGAATGGAATGGAATGGAATGGAATGGAATTCAATGGAATGGAATGGAATGGAATGGAATGGAATGGAATGGAATGGAATGGAATTGAATGGAATCGAATGGAATAGAATGGAATCGAATGGAATAGAATGGAATAGAATGTAATCAACCCGAGTAGAACGGAATGGAATGGAATGGAATGGAATGGATTGGAATGGAATGGAATGGAATGGAATGGAATGGAATGGAATCGAATGGAATCCAATGGATTCGAATGGAAAGGAATGAAATGGAATGGAATGGAATGGAATCAACCCGAATAGAATGGAATGGATTGGAATGGAATGGAATATAATGGAATGGAATGGAATGGAATGGAATGGAATGGAATGGAATGGAATGGAATCAACCCGAGTAGAACGGAATGGAATGGAATGGAATGGAATGGAATTCAAAGAAATGGAATGGAATGGAATGGAATGGAATGGAATGGAATCAACCCGAGTAGAACGGAATGGAATGGAATGGAATGGCATGGAATGGAATGGAATGGAATGGAATCAACCCGAGTAGAACGGAATGGAATGGAATGGAATGGAATGGAATTCAAAGAAATGGAATGGAATGGAATGGAATGGAATGGAATCAACCCGAGTAGAACGGAATGGAATGGAATGGAATGGAATGGAATAGAATGGAATGGCATGGAATGGAATGGATTGGAATGAAATGGAATGGAATGGAATGGAATGGAATGGAATGGAATGGAATGGAATCGAATGGAATCGAATGGAATCGAATGGAATGGAGTGAAATTGAATGGAATCAACCAGAGTAGAACGGAATGGAATGGAACGGAACGGAATGGAACGGAACGGAAAGGAATGGAATGGAGTGAAATGGAATGGAATCGAATGGAATCGAATGGAACCAAATGGAATGGAATGGAAGGGAATGGAATGGAATGGAATGGAATGGAATGGAATGGAATCAACCCGAGTAGAATGGAAAGGATTGGAATGGAATGGAATGGAATGGTATGGAATGGAATAAAATGGAATGGAATGGAATGGAATGGAATGGAATGGAATGGAATGGAATGGAATGGAATTCAATGGAATAGAATGGAATGGAAAGGAATGGAATGGAATGGAATGGAATGGAATGGAATGGAATCGAATGGAATCGAATGGAATCGAATGGAATGGAATGGAATAGAATGGAATCAACCAGAGTAGAAAGGAATGGAATGGAATGGAATGGAATGGAATGGAATGGAAAGGAATGGAATGCAATGAAATGGAAAGGAATGGAATGGAATCGAATGGAATGGACTGGAATGAAATTTAAAGGAATGGAATGGACTGGAATGGAATGGAATGGAATCAACCCGAGTAGAATGGAATGGATTGGAATGGAATGGAATGGAATCGAATGGAATCGAATGGATTGGACTGGAATGAAATGGAATGGAATGGAATGGAATGGAATGGAATGGAATGGAATGGAATGGAATGGAATGGAATGGAATGGAATCAACCCGAGTAGAATGGAATGGATTGGAATGGAATGGAATGGAATCGACTGGAAATGGAATGGAATCGAATGGAATGGAAAGGAATGGAATGGACGCGAGTAGAACGGAATGGAATGGAATGGAATGGAATGGAATGGAATGGAATGGAATGGAATGAACCCGAGTGGAACGGAATGGAATGGAATGGAATGGAATGGAATGGAATGGAATGGAATGGAATGGAATGGAATCAACCCGAGCAGAATGGAATGGATAGGAATGGAATGGAATGGAATGGAATGTAATTCAATAGAATAGAATGGAAGGGAATGGAAAGGAATGGAATGGAATGGAATGGAATGGAATGGAATCGAATGGAATCGAATGGAATCGAATGGAATGGAGTGGAATAGAATGGAATCAACCCGAATAGAACGGAACGGAAAGGAACGGAACGGAACGGAACGGAATGGAATGGAGTGAAATGGAATGGAATCAAATGGAATCGAATGGAACCGAATGGAATGGAATGGAAGGGAATGGAATGCAATGGAATGGAATGGAATGGAATGGAATCAACCCGAGTAGAATGGAAAGGACTGGAATGGAATGGAATGGAATGGAATGGAATGGAATCGAATGGAATCGAATGGAATGGAATGGAATGGAATGGAATGGAATGGAATCAACCCGAGTAGAACGGAATGGAATGGAATGGAATGGAATGGAATGGAATGGAATGGAATGGAATGGAATGGAATGGAATTCAAAGGAATATAATGGAACGGAATGGAATGGAATCAACCCGAGTAGAACGGAATGGAATGGAATGGAATGGAATGGAATGGAATTCAATGGAATAGAATGGAATGGAATGGAATGGAATGGAATGGAATGGAATGAACCCGAGAAGAACGGAATGGAATGGAATGGAATTGAATGGAATGGAATGGAATGGAATGGAATGGAATCGAATGGAATGGAATGGAATGGAATGGAATGGAATGGAATGGAATGCAATGAAATGGAAAGGAATGGAATGGACTGGAATGGAATGGAATGGAATCAACCCGAGTAGAATGGAATGGATTGGAATGGAATGTAATGGAATCGAATGGAATCGAATGGAACCGAATGGAATGGAATGGAAGGGAAAGGAATGGAATGGAATGGAATGGAATGGAATCAACCCGAGTAGAATGGAATGGATTGGAATGGAATGGAATATAATTTAATGGAATGGAATGGAATCGAATGGAATCGAATGGAATCGAATGGATTGGAATGGAATGGAATGGAATGGAATGGAATGGAATGGAATGGAATGGAATGGAATGGAATCAACCCGAGTAGAATGGAATGGATTGGAATGGAATGGAATGGAATGGAATGGAATGGAATGGAATTCAATGGAATAGAATGAAATGGAATGGAATGGAATGGAATGGAATGGAATGGAATGGAATGGAATGTAATCGAATGGAATCGAAAGGAATCGAATGGAATGGAGTGGAATAGAATGGAATCAACTCGAGTAGAATGGAATGGAATGGAACGGAATGGAATGGAACGGAACGGAAAGGAACGGAAAGGAATGGAATGGAGTGAAATGGAATGGAATCGAATGGAATCGAATGGAACCGAATGGAATGGAATGGAACGGAATGGAATGGAATGGACTGGAATGGAATGGAATCAACCCGAGTAGAATGTAATGGATTGGAATGGAATGGAATGGAATGGAATGGAATGGAATCGAATGGAATCGAATGGAATGGAATGGAATGGAATGGAATCAACCCGAGTAGAACGGAATGGAATGGAATGGAATGGAATGGAATGGAATGGAATTCTATGGAATGGAATGGAATGGAATGGAATGGAATGGAATGGAATGGAATGGAATGGAATTGAATGGAATCGAATGGAATGGAATGGAATAGAATGTAATCAACCCGAGTAGAACGGAATGGAATGGAATGGAATGGAATGGATTGGAATGGTATGGAATGGAATGGAATGGAATGGAATGGAATCGAATGGAATCCAATGGATTCGAATGGAAAGGAATGAAATGGAATGGAATGGAATGGAATCAACCCGAGTAGAATGGAATGGACTGGAATGGAATGGAATATAATGGAATGGAATGGAATGGAATGGAATGGAATGGAATGGAATGGAATGGAATGGAATGGAATGAACCCGAGTAGAACGGAATGGAATGGAATGGAATTGAATGGAATGGAATGGAATGGAGTTGAATCGAATGGAATCGAATGGAATGGAATGGAATGGAATGGAATGGAATGGAATGGAATGGAATGGAACCAACCCGAGTAGAATGGAATGGATTGGAATGGAATGGAATGGAATGGAATGGAATTCAATGGAATAGAAAGAAATGGAATGGAATGGAAAGGAATGGAATGGAATGGAATGGAAACGAATGGAATCAAATGGAATCGAATGGAATGGAGTGGAATAGAATGGAATCAACCCGAGTAGAACGGAATGGAATGGAACGGAACGGAACAGAATGGAACGGAACGGAACGGAATGGAATGGAGTGAGATGGAATGGAATCGAATGGAACCGAATGGAATGGAATGGAAGGGAATGGAATGGAATGGAATGGAATGGAATGGAATCAACCCGAGTAGAATGGAATGGATGGGAATGGAATGGAATGGAATAGAATGGAATGGAATGGAATGGAATCAACCCGAGTAGAATGGAATGGATTGGAATGGAATGGATTGGAATGGAATGGAATTCAATAGAATAGAATGGAATGGAATGGAATGGAATGGAATGGAATGGAATCGAATGGAATCGAATGGAATCGAATGGAATGGAGTGGAATAGAATGGAATCAACCCGAATAGAATGGAACGGAACGGAACGGAACGGAACGGAACGGAATGGAATGGAGTGAAATGGAATGGAATCGAATGGAATCGAAAGGAACCGAATGGAATGGAATGGAAGGGAATGGAATGGAATTGAATGGAATGGAATGGAATGGAATCAACCCGAGTAGAATGGAATGGATTGGAATGGAATGTAATGGAATCGAATGGAATCGAATGGAACCGAATGGAATGGAATGGAAGGGAAAGGAATGGAATGGAATGGAATGGAATGGAATCAACCCGAGTAGAATGGAATGGATTGGAATGGAATGGAATATAATTTAATGGAATGGAATGGAATCGAATGGAATCGAATGGAATCGAATGGATTGGAATGGAATGGAATGGAATGGAATGGAATGGAATGGAATGGAATCAACCCGAGTAGAATGGAATGGATTGGAATGGAATGGAATGGAATGGAATGGAATGGAATGGAATTCAATGGAATAGAATGAAATGGAATGGAATGGAATGGAATGGAATGGAATGGAATGGAATCGAATGGAATCGAAAGGAATCGAATGGAATGGAGTGGAATAGAATGGAATCAACTCGAGTAGAATGGAATGGAATGGAACGGAATGGAATGGAACGGAATGGAAAGGAACGGAAAGGAATGGAATGGAGTGAAATGGAATGGAATCGAATGGAATCGAATGGAACCGAATGGAATGGAATGGAACGGAATGGAATGGAATGGACTGGAATGGAATGGAATCAACCCGAGTAGAATGTAATGGATTGGAATGGAATGGAATGGAATGGAATGGAATGGAATCGAATGGAATGGAATGGAATGGAATGGAATGGAATGGAATGGAATGGAATCAACCCGAGTAGAACGGAATGTAATGGAATGGAATGGAATGGAATGGAATGGAATTCTATGGAATGGAATGGAATGGAATGGAATGGAATGGAATGGAATGGAATGGAATGGAATTGAATGGAATGGAATGGAATGGAATGGAATAGAATGTAATCAACCCGAGTAGAACGGAATGGAATGGAATGGAATGGAATGGATTGGAATGGAATGGAATGGAATGGAATGGAATGGAATGGAATCGAATGGAATCCAATGGATTCGAATGGAAAGGAATGAAATGGAATGGAATGGAATGGAATCAACCCGAGTAGAATGGAATGGACTGGAATGGAATGGAATATAATGGAATGGAATGGAATGGAATGGAATGGAATGGAATGGAATGGAATGGAATGGAATGAACCCGAGTAGAACGGAATGGAATGGAATGGAATTGAATGGAATGGAATGGAATGGAGTTGAATCGAATGGAATCGAATGGAATGGAATGGAATGGAATGGAATGGAATGGAATGGAATGGAATGGAATCAACCCGAGTAGAATGGAATGGATTGGAATGGAATGGAATGGAATGGAATGGAATTCAATGGAATAGAAAGAAATGGAATGGAATGGAAAGGAATGGAATGGAATGGAATGGAAACGAATGGAATCAAATGGAATCGAATGGAATGGAGTGGAATAGAATGGAATCAACCCGAGTAGAACGGAATGGAATGGAACGGAACGGAACAGAACGGAACGGAACGGAACGGAATGGAATGGAGTGAAATGGAATGGAATCGAATGGAATCGAATGGAACCGAATGGAATGGAATGGAAGGGAATGGAATGGAATGGAATGGAATGGAATGGAATCAACCCGAGTAGAATGGAATGGATGGGAATGGAATGGAATGGAATAGAATGGAATGGAATGGAATGGAATCAACCCGAGTAGAATGGAATGGATTGGAATGGAATGGATTGGAATGGAATGGAATTCAATAGAATAGAATGGAATGGAATGGAATGGAATGGAATGGAATGGAATCGAATGGAATCGAATGGAATCGAATGGAATGGAGTGGAATAGAATGGAATCAACCCGAATAGAATGGAACGGAACGGAACGGAACGGAACGGAACGGAATGGAATGGAGTGAAATGTAATGGAATCGAATGGAATCGAAAGGAACCGAATGGAATGGAATGGAAGGGAATGGAATGGAATTGAATGGAATGGAATGGAATGGAATCAACCCGAGTAGAATGGAATGGATTGGAAAGGAATGGAATGGAATGGAATTGAATGGAATGGAATGGAATGGAATGGAATGGAATGGAATGGAATGGAATGGAATGGAATGGAATCAACCCGAGTAGAACGGAATGGAATGGAATGGAACGGAATGGAATGGAATGGAATGGAATGAAATTCAATGGAATGGAATGGAATGGAATGGAATGGAATGGAATGGAATGGAATGGAATCGAATGGAATCGAATGGAATGGAATGGAATAGAATGGAATCAACCCGAGTAGAAAGGAATGGAATGGAATGGAATGGAATGGAATGGAATGGAATGGAATGGAATGGAATGGAATGGAATGCAATGAAATGGAAAGGAATGGAATGGAATCGAATGGAATGGACTGGAATGAAATGGAAAGGAATGGAATGGACTGGAATGGAATGGAATGGAATCAACCCGAGTAGAATGGAATCGATTGGAATGGAACGTAATGGAATCGAATGGAATCGAATGGAACCGAATGGAATGGAATGGAAGGGAATGGAATGGAATGGAATGGAATGGAATGGAATGGACCCGAGCAGAATGGAATGGAATGGAATGGAATGGAATGGAATGGAATGGAATGGAATGGAATGGAATGGAATGGAATGGAATGGAATGGAATCAACCCGAGTAGAATGGAGTGGATTGGAATGGAATGGAATGGAATGGAATGGAATGGAATTCAATGGAATAGAATGAAATGGAATGGAATGGAATTGAATGGAGTGGAATGGAATGGAATGGAATGGAATGGAATGGAATGGAATGGAATGGAATGGAATGGAATCAACCCGAGTAGAATGGAATGGATTGGAATGGAATGGAATGGAATGGAATGGAATTCAATGGAATAGAAAGAAATGGAATGGAATGGAAAGGAATGGAATGGAATGGAATGGAAACGAATGGAATCAAATGGAATCGAATGGAATGGAGTGGAATAGAATGGAATCAACCCGAGTAGAACGGAATGGAATGGAACGGAACGGAACAGAACGGAACGGAACGGAACGGAATGGAATGGAGTGAAATGGAATGGAATCGAATGGAATCGAATGGAACCGAATGGAATGGAATGGATGGGAATGGAATGGAATGGAATGGAATGGAATGGAATGGAATCAACCCGAGTAGAATGGAATGGATGGGAATGGAATGGAATGGAATAGAATGGAATGGAATGGAATGGAATCAACCCGAGTAGAATGGAATGGATTGGAATGGAATGGATTGGAATGGAATGCAATTCAATAGAATGGAATGGAATGGAATGGAATGGAATGGAATGGAATCGAATGGAATCGAATGGAATCGAATGGAATGGAGTGGAATAGAATGGAATCAACCCGAATAGAATGGAACGGAACGGAACGGAACGGAATGGAACGGAATGGAATGGAGTGAAATGGAATGGAATCGAATGGAATCGAATGGAATCGAATGGAATGGAGTGGAATAGAATGGAATCAACCCGAATAGAATGGAACGGAACGGAACGGAACGGAACGGAACGGAATGGAATGGAGTGAAATGGAATGGAATCGAATGGAATCGAAAGGAACCGAATGGAATGGAATGGAAGGGAATGGAATGGAATTGAATGGAATGGAATTGAATGGAATCAACCCGAGTAGAATGGAATGGATTGGAATGGAATGGAATGGAATGGAATTGAATGGAATGGAATGGAATGGAATGGAATGGAATGGAATGGAATGGAATGGAATCAACCCGAGTAGAACGGAATGGAATGGAATGGAATGGAATGGAATGGAATGGAATGGAATGGAATGAAATTCAATGGAATGGAATGGAATGGAATGGAATGGAATGGAATGGAATGGAATGGAATCGAATGGAATCGAATGGAATGGAATGGAATAGAATGGAATCAACCCGAGTAGAAAGGAATGGAATGGAATGGAATGGAATGGAATGGAATGGAATGGAATGGAATGGAATGGAATGGAATGCAATGAAATGGAAAGGAATGGAATGGAATCGAATGGAATGGACTGGAATGAAATGGAAAGGAATGGAATGGACTGGAATGGAATGGAATGGAATCAACCCGAGTAGAATGGAATCGATTGGAATGGAACGTAATGGAATCGAATGGAATCGAATGGAACCGAATGGAATGGAATGGAAGGGAATGGAATGGAATGGAATGGAATGGAATGGAATCAACCCGAGTAGAATGGAATGGAATGGAATGGAATGGAATGGAATGGAATGGAATGGAATGGAATGGAATGGAATGGAATGGAATGGAATGGAATGGAATGGAATGGAATCAACCCGAGTAGAATGGAGTGGATTGGAATGGAATGGAATGGAATGGAATGGAATGGAATTCAATGGAATAGAATGAAATGGAATGGAATGGAATTGAATGGAGTGGAATGGAATGGAATGGAATGGAATGGAATGGAATGGAATGGAAGCGAATGGAATGGAATGGAATGGAATGGAATGGAATCAACCCGAGTAGAACGGAATGGAATGGAATGGAATGGAATGGAATGGAATGGAATGGAATTGAATGGAATGGAATGGAATGGAATTCAATGGAATGGAATGGAACGGAATGGAATGGAATGGAATGGAATGGAATGGAATGGAATGGAATGGAATCAACCCGAGTAGAACGGAATGGATTGGAATGGAAAGGAATGGAATGGAATGGAATGGAATGAATGGAATGGAATTGAATGGCATGGAATCGAATGGAATCGAATGGAATCGAATGGAATGGAACGGAATGGAATGGAATGGAAAGGAATCGAATGGAATGGAATGGAATGGAATGGAATCGAATGGAATGGAATGGAATGGAATGGAATGGAATGGAATGGAATGGAATGGAATCAACCAGAGTAGAACGGAATGGAATGGAATGGAATGGAATGGAATGGAATGGAAGGGAATGGAATCAACCCGAGTAGAACGGAATGGAATGGAATGGAATGGAATGGAATGGAATTCAATGGAATAGAATGGAATGGAATGGAATGGAATGGAATGAACCCGAGTAGAACGGAATGGAATGGAATGGAATTGAATGGAATGGAATGGAATGGAATGGAATGGAATGGAATGGAATGGAATGGAATGGAATGGAATGGAATGGAATCAACCCGAGTAGAATGGAATGGATTGGAATGGAATGGAATGGAATGGAATGGAATGGAATGGAATCAACCCGAGTAGAACGGAATGGAATGGAATGGGATGGAATGGAATTCAAAGAAATGGAATGGAATGGAATGGAATGGAATGGAATGGAATGGAATCAACCCGAGTAGAACGGAATGGAATGGAATGGAATGGAATGGAATGGCATGGAATGGAATGGAATGGAATGGAATCAACCCGAGTAGAACGGAATGGAATGGAATGGAATGGAATGGAATTCAAAGAAATGGAATGGAATGGAATGGAATGGAATGGAAGGGAATCAACCCGAGTAGAACGGAATGGAATGGAATGGAATGGAATGGAATGGAATGGAATGGCATGGAATGGAATGGAATGGAATGAAATGGAATGGAATGGAATGGAATGGAATGGAATGGAATGGAATGGAATCGAATGGAATCGAATGGAATCGAATGGAATGGAATGGAATAGAATGGAATCAACCAGAGTAGAATGGAAAGGATTGGAATGGAATGGAATGGAATGGTATGGAATGGAATAAAATGGAATGGAATGGAATCGAATGGAATCGAATGGAATGGAATGGAATGGAATGGAATGGAATGGAATGGAATGGAATGGAATGGAATTCAATGGAATAGAATGGAATGGAAAGGAATGGAATGGAATGGAATGGAATGGAATGGAATGGAATCGAATGGAATCGAATGGAATCGAATGGAATGGAATGGAATAGAATGGAATCAACCAGAGTAGAAAGGAATGGAATGGAATGGAATGGAATGGAATGGAATGGAATGGAATGGAATGGAATGGAATGGAATGCAATGAAATGGAAAGGAATGGAATGGAATCGAATGGAATGGACTGGAATGAAATTTAAAGGAATGGAATGGACTGGAATGGAATGGAATGGAATCAACCCGAGTAGAATGGAATGGATTGGAATGGAATGGAATGGAATCGAATGGAATCAAATGGAACCGAATGGAATGGAATGGAATGGAATGGAATGGAATGGAATGAACCCGAGTGGAACGGAATGGAATGGAATGGAATGGAATGGAATGGAATGGAATGGAATCAACCCGAGCAAAATGGAATGGATAGGAATGGAATGGAATGGAATGGAATGTAATTCAATAGAATAGAATGGAAGGGAATGGAAAGGAATGGAATGGAATGGAATGGAATGGAATGGAATCGAATGGAATCGAATGGAATCGAATGGAATGGAGTGGAATAGAATGGAATCAACCCGAATAGAACGGAACGGAATGGAACGGAACGGAACGGAACGGAATGGAATGGAGTGAAATGGAATGGAATCAAATGGAATCGAATGGAACCGAATGGAATGGAACGGAAGGGAATGGAATGCAATGGAATGGAATGGAATGGAATGGAATCAACCCGAGTAGAATGGAAAGGACTGGAATGGAATGGAATGGAATGGAATGGAATGGAATCGAATGGAATGGAATGGAATGGAATGGAATGGAATGGAATGGAATCAACCAGAGTAGAACGGAATGGAATGGAATGGAATGGAATGGAATGGAATGGAATGGAATGGAATGGAATGGAATGGAATGGAATGGAATTCAAAGGAATATAATGGAATGGAATGGAATGGAATCAACCCGAGTAGAACGGAATGGAATGGAATGGAGTGGAATAGAATGGAATCAACCCGAGTTGAATGGAATGGAATGGAACGGAACGGAACGGAACGGAACGGAACGGAACGGAACGGAATGGAATGGAGTGAAATGGAATGGAATCGAATGGAATCGAATGGAACCGAATGGAATGGAAAGAAGGGAATGGAATGGAATGGAATGGAATGGAATGGAATGGAATGGAATGGAATGGAATCAACCCGAGTAGAATGGAATGGATTGAAATGGAATGGAATGGAATGGAATGGAATTCAATAGAATAGAATGGAATGGAATGGAATGGTATGGAATGGAATGGAATGGAATCGAATGGAATCGAATGGAATCGAATGCAATTGAGTGGAATAGAATGGAATCAATCCGAATAGAACGGAACGGAACGGAACGGAACTGAATGGAACGGAGTGAAATGGAATGGAATCGAATAGAATCGAAAGCAACCGAATGGAATGGAATGGAAGGGAATTGAATGGAATTGAATGGAATGGAATGGAATGGAATCAACCCGTGTAGAATGGAATGGATTGGAATGGAACGGAATGGAATGGAATTCAATGGAATGGAATGGAATGGAATGGAATGGAATGGAATGGAATGGAATGGAATCAACCCGAGTAGAACGGAATGGAATGGAATGGAACGGAATGGAATGGAATTCAATGGAATGGAATGGAATGGAATGGAATGGAATGAAATGGAATGGAATGGAATGGAATTGAATGGAATCGAATGTAATCGAATGGAATGGAATGGAATGGAATGGAATGGAATAGAATGGAATCACCCCGAGTAGAAAGGAATGGAATGGAATGGAATGGAATGGAATGGAATGGAATGGAATGGAATGGAATGGAATGGAATGCAATGAAATGGAAAGGAATGGAATGGAATCGAATGGAATGGACTGGAATGAAATGGAAAGGAATGGAATGGACTGGAATGGAATGGAATGGAATCAACCCGAGTAGAATGGAATGCTTTGGAAAGGAATGTAATGGAATCGAATGGAATCGAATGGAACCGAATGGAATGGAATGGAAGGGAAAGGAATGGAATGGAATGGAATGGAATGGAATGGAATCAACCCGAGTAGAATGGAATGGATTGGAATGGAATGGAATATAATTTAATGGAATGGAATGGAATCGAATGGAATCGAATGGAATCGAATGGTTTGGAATGGAATGGAATGGAATGGAAAGGAATGGAATGGAATGGAATGGAATGGAATGGAATGGAATGGAATCAACCCGAGTAGAATGGAATGGATTGGAATGGAATGGAATGGAATGGAATGGAATTCAATGGAATAGAATGAAATGGAATGGAATCGAATGGAGTGGAATGGAATGGAATGGAATGGAATGGAATAGAATGGAGTGGAATGGAATGGAATGGAATGGAATGGAATGGAAATGAATGGAATGGAATGGAATGGAATGGAATGGAATGGAATCAACCCGAGTAGAATGGAATGGATTGGAATGGAATGGAATGGAATGGAATGGAATTCAATGGAATAGAATGAAATGGAATGGAATGGAATGGAATGGAATGGAATGGAATGGAATCGAATGGAATCGAAAGGAATCGAATGGAATGGAGTGGAATAGAATGGAATCAACTCGAGTAGAATGGAATGGAATGGAACGGAATGGAATGGAATGGAACGGAAAGGAACGGAAAGGAATGGAATGGAGTGAAATGGAATGGAATCGAATGGAATCGAATGGAACCGAATGGAATGGAATGGAACGGAATGGAATGGAATGGACTGGAATGGAATGGAATCAACCCGAGTAGAATGTAATGGATTGGAATGGAATGGAATGGAATGGAATGGAATGGAATGGAATGGAATCGAATGGAATCGAATGGAATCGAATGGAATGGAATGGAATGGAATGGAATGGAATGGAATGGAATCAACCCGAGTAGAACGGAATGGAATGGAATGGAATGGAATCGAATGGAATGGAATTCAATGGAATGGAATGGAATGGAATGGAATGGAATAGAATGGAATGGAATGGAATGGAATGGAATCGAATGGAATTGAATGGAATCGAATGGAATGGAATGGAATAGAATGTAATCAACCCGAGTAGAACGGAATGGAATGGAATGGAATGGAATGGAATGGATTGGAATGGAATGGAATCGAATGGAATCCAGTGGAATCGAATGGAAAGGAATGAAATGGAATGGAATGGAATGGAATCAACCCGAGTAGAATGGAATGGATTGGAATGGAATGGAATATAATGGAATGGAATGGAATGGAATCGAATGGAATGGAATGGAATGGAATGGAATGGAATGGAATGGAATGAACCCGAGTAGAACGGAATGGAATGGAATGGAATTGAATGGAATGGAATGGAATGGAATTGAATCAAATGGAATCGAATGTAATGTAATGGAATGGAATGGAATGGAATGGAATGGAATGGAATGGAATGGAATGGAATGGAATCAACCCGAGTAGAATGGAATGGATTGGAATGGAATGGAATGGAATGGAATGGAATTCAATGGAATAGAAAGAAATGGAATGGAATGGAAAGGAATGGAATGGAATGGAATGGAATCGAATGGAATCAAATGGAATCGAATGGAATGGAGTGGAATAGAATGGAATCAACCCGAGTAGAACGGAATGGAATGGAACGGAATGGAACAGAACGGAACGGAACGGAACGGAATGGAATGGAGTGAAATGGAATGGAATCGAATGGAATCGAATGGAACCGAATGGAATGGAATGGAAGGGAATGGAATGGAATGGAATGGAATGGAATGGAATGGAATGGAATCAACCCGAGTAGAATGGAATGGATGGGAATGGAATGGAATGGAATGGAATGGAATGGAATGGAATGGAATGGAATCAACCCGAGTAGAATGGAATGGATTGGAATGGAATGGATTGGAATGGAATGGAATTCAATAGAATAGAATGGAATGGAATGGAATGGAATGGAATGGAATCGAATGGAATCGAATGGAATCGAATGGAATGGAGTGGAATAGAATGGAATCAACCCTAATAGAATGGAACGGAACGGAACGGAATGGAACGGAACGGAATGGAATGGAGTGAAATGGAATGGAATCGAATGGAATCGAAAGGAACCGAATGGAAAGGAATGGAAGGGAATGGAATGGAATTGAATGGAATGGAATGGAATGGAATCAACCCGAGTAGAATGGAATGGATTGGAATGCAATGGAATGGAATCGAATCGAATGGAATGGAATGGAATGGAATGGAATGGAATGGAATCAACCCGAGTAGAACGGAATGGAATGGAATGGAATGGAATGGAATGGAATGGAATGGAATGGAATGGAATGGAATGGAATGGAATGGAATTCAATGGAATGGAATGGAATGGAATGGAATGGAATCAACCCGAGTAGAACGGAATGGAATGGAATGGAATGGAATGGAATGGAGTGGAATGGAATGGAGTGGAGTGGAGTGGAATGGAATGGAATGGAATGGAATGGAATGGAATGGAATGGAATTCAATGGAATAGAATGGAATGGAATGGAATGGAATGGAATCAACCCGAGTAGAAAGGAAAGGAATGGAATGGAATGGAATGGAATGGAATGGAATGGAATGGAATGGAATGGAATGGAATTGAATGGAATGGAATGGAGTGGAATGGAATACAATGAAATAGAATGGAATGGAATGGAATCGAATGGAATGGACTGGAATGAAATGGAATGGAATGGAATGGAATGGAATGGAATGGAATGGAATGGAATGGAATGGAATCAACCCGAGTTGAATGGAATGGATTGGAATGGAATGGAATGCAATGGAATCAAATGGAATGGAATGGAATCGAATGGAATGGAAAGGAGTGGAATGGACGCGAGTAGAACGGAATGGAATGGAATGCAATGGAATGGAATGGAATGGAATGGAATGGAATGGAATGGAATGAAACCGAGTAGAACGGAATGGAATGGAATGGAATTGAATGGAATGGAATGGAATGCAATGAAATGGAATGGAAAGGAATGGAATCGAATGGAATGGACTGGACTGGAATGGAATGGAATGGAATGGAATGGAATGGAATCAACCCGAGTAGAATGGAATGGATAGGAATGGAATGGAATGGAATCGAATGCAATGCAATGGAATGGAATGGAATGGAATGGACCCGAGTAGAACAGAATGGAATGGAATGGAATGGAATGGAATGGAATGAACCCGAGTAGAACGGAATGGAATGGAATGGAATGGAATGGAATGGAATGGAATGGAATGGAATCGCAAGGAATGGAATGGAATAGAATGGAATGGAATGGAATGGAATGGAATGGAATGGAATGGAATGGAACGGAATGGAATGGAATTGAACGGAATGGAATGGAATGGAATGGAATGGAATCGAATGGAATGGAATGGAATCGAATGGATTGGAATGGAATGGAATGGAATGGAATGGAATGGAATGGAATGGAATGGAATGGAATGGAATGGAATGGAATCAACCCGAGTAGAATGGAATGGATTGGAATGGAATGGAATGGAATAGAATGGAATCAACTCGTGTAGAACGGAATGGAATGGAACGGAATGGAACGGAACGGAAAGGAATGGAACGGAACGGAATGGAATGGAGTGAAATGGAATGGAATCGAATGGAATCGAATGGAACCGAACGGAATGGAATGGAACGGAATGGAATGGAATGTACTGGAATGGAATGGAATCAACCCGAGTAGAATGTAATGGATTGGAATGGAATGGAATGGAATGGAATGGAATGGAATCGAATGGAATCAAATGGAATGGAATGGAATGGAATGGAATGGAATGGAATGGAATGGAATGGAATGGAATCAACCCGAGTAGAACGGAATGGAATGGAATGGAATGGAATGGAATGGAATGGAATGGAATCGAATGGAATGGAATGGAATGGAATGGAATGGAACGGAATGGAATGGAATGGAACGGAATGGAATGGAATGGAATGGAATGGAATCGAATGGAATGGAATGGAATAGAATGGATTGGAATGGAATGGAATGGAATGGAATGGAATGGAATGGAATGGAATGGAATCAACCCGAGTAGAATGGAATGGATTGGAATGGAATGGAATGGAATTCAATGGAATTCAATGGAATAGTATGAAATGGAATGGAATGGAATGGAATGGAATGGAATGGAATGGAATGGAATCGAACGGAATCGAATGGAATCGAATGGAATGGAGTGGAATAGAATGGAATCAACTCGAGTAGAACGGAATGGAATGGAACGGAATGGAACGGAACGGAAAGGTATGGAACGGAACGGAATGGAATGGAGTGAAATGGAATGGAATCGAATGGAATCGAATGGAACCGATTGGAATGGAATGGAACGGAATGGAATGGAATGTACTGGAATGGAATGGAATCAACCCGAGGAGAGTGTAATGGATTGGAATGGAATGGAATGGAATGGAATGGAATGGAATGGAATGGAATCGAATGGAATCGAATGGAATGGAATGGAATGGAATAGAATGGAATGGAATCAACCCGAGTAGAACGGAATGGAATGGAATGGAATGGAATGGAATGGAATGGAATGGAATGGAATGGAATTCAATGGAATGGAATGGAATGGAATGGAATGGAATGGAATGGAATGGAATTCAATGGAATGGAATGGAATGGAATGGAATGGAATGGAATGGAATGGAATCGAATGGAATTGAACAGAATCGAATGGAATGGAATGGAATAGAATGTAATCAACCCGAGTAGAACGGAATGGAATGGAATGGAATGGAATGGAATGGAATGGAATGGAATGGAATGGAATGGAATGGAATGGATTTGAATGGAATGGAATGGAATCGAATGGAATCGAATGGAATGGAATGGAACGGAATTTAATGGAATGGAATGGATTCGAATGGAATGGAATGGAATGGAAGGGAATTCAATGGAATGGAATTGAATGGAATGCAATCAACCCGAGTAGAATGGAATGGATTGGAATGGAATGGAATGGAATGGAATGGAATGGAATGGAATGGAATGGAATCAACCCGAGTAGAATGGAATGGATTGGAAAGGAATGGAATATAATGGAATGGAATGGAATGGAATGGAATGGAATGGAATGGAATCAACCCGAGAAGAACGGAATGGAATGGAATGGAATGGAATGGAATGGAATGGAATGGAATGGAATGGAATGGAAGGGAATGGAATGGATTGGAATGGAAGGGAATGGAATCAACCCGAGTAGAATGAAATGGATTGGAATGGCATGGAATGGAATGGAATGGAATGGAATCGAATGGAATGGAATGGAATGGAATGGAATGGAATGGAATGGAATGGAATGGAATGGAATGGAATTCAATGGAATGGAATGGAATGGAGTAGAATGGAATTTAATGGAATGGAATGGAATCAACCCGAGTAGAATTGAATGGAATGGAATGGAATGGAATGCAATGGAATGGAATGGAATGGAATGGAATGGAATGGAATGGAATGGAATGGAATTCAATGGAATAGAAAGGAATGGAATGGAATGGAATGGAATGAACCCGAGTAGAACGAAATGGAATGGAATGGAATGGAATGGAATGGAATGGAATGGAATGGAATTGAATCGAATGGAATGGAATGGAATGGAATGGAATGGAATGGAATGGAATGGAATGGAATGGAATGGAATGGAATGGAATGGAATGAAATGGAATGGAATGGAATGGAATGGAATGGAATCGAATGGAATGGAATCAACCCGAGTAGAATGGAATGGATTGGAAAGGAATGGAATGGAATGGAATGGAATTCAATGGAATAGAATGAAATGGAATGGAATGGAAAGGAATGGAATGGAATTGAATGGAATCGAATGGAACCGAATGGAATGGAATGGAAGGGAATGGAATGGAATGGAATGGAATGGAATGGAATCAACCCTAGTAGAATGGAATGGAATGGAACGGAATGGAACAGAACGGAACGGAACGGAACGGAATGGAATGGAGTGAAATGGAATGGAATCGAATGGAATCGAATGGAACCGAATGGAATGGAATGGAAGGGAATGGAATGGAATGGAATGGAATGGAATGGAATCAACCCGAGTAGAATGGAATGGATGGGAATGGAATGGAATGGAATGGAATGGAATGGAATGGAATGGAATGGAATCAACCCGAGTAGAATGGAATGGATTGGAATGGAATGGAATGGAATGGAATGGAATGGAATTCAATAGAATAGAATGGTATTTAATGGAATGGAATGGAATAGAATGGAATGTAATGGAATGGAATGGAATCGAATGGAATCGAATGGAATCGAATGGAATGGAGTGGAATAGAATGGAATCAACCCGAATAGAACGGAACGGAATGGAACGGAACGGAACAGAACGGAATGGAATGGAGTGAAATGGAATGGAATCGAATGGAATAGAAATGAACCGAATGGAATGGAATTGAACGGAGTGGAATGGAATTGAATGGAATGGAATGGAATGGAATCAACCCGAGTAGAATGGAATGGATTGGAATGGAATGGAATGGAATGGAATGGAATGGAATGGAATGGAATGGAATGGAATCGAATGGAATCGAATGGAATGGAATGGAATGGAATGGAATGGAATGGAATCAACCCGAGTAGAACGGAAAGGAATGGAATGGAATGGAGTGGAATGGAATGGAATGGAATGGAATTCAATGCAATGGAATGGAATGGAATGGAATGGAATGGAATGGAATGGAATCGAATGGAATCGAATGGAATCGAATGGAATGGAATGGAATAGAATGGAATCAACCCGAGTAGAAAGGAATGGAATGGAATGGAATGGAATGGAATGGAATGGAATGCAATGAAATGGAAAGGAATGGAATGGAATCGAATGGAATGGACTGAAATGAAATGGAAAGGAATGGAATGGACTGGAATGGAATGGAATGGAATCAACCCGAGTAGAATGGAATGGATTGGAATGGAATGTAATGGAATCGAATGGAATCGAATGGAATCGAATGGAATGGAATGGAAGGGAATGGAATGGAATGGAATGGAATGGAATGGAATCAACCAGAGTAGAATTGAATGGATTGGAATGGAATGGAATATAATGGAATGGAATGGAATGGAATCGAATGGAATCGAATGGAATCAAATGGAATGGAATGGAATGGAATGGAATGCAATGGAATGGAATGGAAACAACCCGAGTAGAACGGAATGGAATGGAATGGAATGGAATGGAATGGAATGGAATGGAATGGAAAGGAATGGAATGGAATGGAATTCAATGGAATGGAATTCAATGGAATGGAATGGAATGGAATGGAATGGAATGGAATGGAATCAACCCGAGTAGAACGGAATGGTATGGAATGGAATGGAATGGAATGGAATGGAATGGAATGGAATGGAATGGAATGGAATGGAATGGAGTGGAGTGGAGTGGAGTGGAATGGAATGGAATGGAATGGAATGGAATGGAATTCAATGGAATAGAATGGAATGGAATGGAATGGAATGGAATCAACCCGAGTAGAAAGAATGGAATGGAATGGAATGGAATTGAATGGAATGGAAAGGAATTGAATGGAATGCAATGAAATAGAATGGAATGGAAAGGAATCGAAAGGAATGGACTGGAATGAAATGGAATGGAATGGAATGGAATGGAATGGAATGGAATGGAATGGAATGGAATGGAATCAACCCGAGTAGAAATGAATGGATTGGAATGGAATGGAATGGAATGGAATCGAATGGAATGGAATGGAATCGAATGGAATGGAAAGGAATGGAATGGACGCGAGTAGAACGGAATGGAATGGAATGGAATGGAATGGAATGGAATGGAATGGAATGGAATGGAATGGAATGGAATGAACCCGAGTAGAACGGAATGGAATGGAATGGAATGGAATGGAATGGAATGCAATGAAATGGAATGGAAAGGAATGGAATCGAATGGAATGGACTGGAATGGAATGGAATGGAATGGAATGGAATGGAAAGGAATGGAATGGAATCAACCCGAGTAGAATGGAATGGATTGGAATGGAATGGAATGGAATCGAATGCAATGGAATGGAATGGAATGGAATGGAATGGAATGGACCCGAGTAGAACGGAATGGAATGGAATGGAATGGAATGGAACGGAATGGAATGGAATGGAATGGAATGGAATGGAATGGAATGGAATGGAATGGAATGGAATGGAATGGAATGAACCCGAGTAGAACGGAATGGAATGGAATGGAAAGGAATGGAAAGGAATGCAATGAAATGGAATGGAAAGGAATGGAATCGAATGGAATGGACTGGAATGGAATGGAATGGAATGGAATGGAATGGAATGGAATGGAATGGAATCAACCCGAGTAGAATGGAATGGATTGGAATGGAATGGAATGGAATGGAATGCAATGGAATGGAATGCAATGGAATGGAATGGAATGGAATGGAATGGACCCGAGTAGAACGGAATGGAATGGAATGGAATGGAATGGAATGGAATGGAATGGAATGGAATGGAATGGAATCAACCCGAGTAGAATGGAATGGATTGGAATGGAATGGATTGGAATGGAATGGAATCGAATGGAATGGAATGGAATGGAATCGAATGGAATCGAATGGAATGGAATGGAATAGAATGGAATCAACCCGAGTAGAAAGGAATGGAATGGAATAGAATGGAATGGAATGGAATGGAATGGAATGGAATGGAATGGAATGCAATGAAATGGAAAGGAATGGAATGGAATCGAATGGAATGGACAGGAATGAAATGGAAAGGAATGGAATGGACTGGAATGGAATGGAATGGAATCAACCCGAGTAGAATGGAATCGATTGGAGTGGAACGTAATGGAATCGAATGGAATCGAATGGAACCGAATGGAATGGAATGGAAGGGAATGGAATGGAATGGAATGGAATGGAATGGAATCAACCAGAGTAGAATGGAATGGATTGGAATGGAATGGAATATAATGTAATGGAATGGAATGGAATGGAATGGAATCGAATGGAATCGAATGGAATCGAATGGAATGGAATGGAATGGAATGGAATGGAATGGAATGGAATAGAATCAACCCGAGTAGAACGGAATGGAATGGAATGGAATGGAATGGAATGCAATGGAATGGAATGGAATGGAATGGAATGGAATGGAATGGAAAGGAATGGAATGGAATGGAATTCAATGGAATGGAATGGAATGGAATTCAATGGAATGGAATGGAATGGAATGGAATGGAATCAACCCGAGTAGAACGGAATGGAATGGAATGGAATGGAATGGAATGGAGTGGAATGGAATGGAGTGGAGTGGAGTGGAATGGAATGGAATGGAATGGAATGGAATGGAATGGAATTCAATGGAATAGAATGGAATGGAATGGAATGGAATGGAACCAACCCGAGTAGAAAGGAAAGGAATGGAATGGAATGGAATGGAATGGAATGGAATGGAATGGAATGGAATGGAATGGAATGGAGTGGAATGGAATACAATGAAATAGAATGGAATGGAATGGAATCGAATGGAATGGACTGGAATGAAATGGAATGGAATGGAATGGAATGGAATGGAATGGAATGGAATGGAATGGAATGGAATGGAATGGAATGGAATGGAATGGAATGGAATGGAATGGAATCAACCCGAGTTGAATGGAATGGATTGGAATGGAATGGAATGCAATGGAATCAAATGGAATGGAATGGAATCGAATGGAATGGAAAGGAGTGGAATGGACGCGAGTAGAACGGAATGGAATGGAATGCAATGGAATGGAATGGAATGGAATGGAATGGAATGGAATGGAATGAAACCGAGTAGAACGGAATGGAATGGAATGGAATTGAATGGAATGGAATGGAATGCA